>NW_025964383.1:35161579-35471579 GCF_023055435.1 Haliotis rufescens
GATGAGTTAAACGTGTGGCGAGATGGGTTAAACGTATGGCGAGGTGAGTTAAACGTATGGCGAGATGAGTTAAACGTATGGCGAGATGAGTTAAACGTGTGGCGAGGTGAGTTAAACGTATGGCGAGATGAGTTAAACGTGTGGCGAGGTGAGTTAAACGTATGGCGAGATGAGTTAAACGTATGGCGAGATGAGTTAAACGTGTGGCGAGGTGAGTTAAAAGTATGTCTAGATGAGTTGAAAGTGTGGCTAGATGAGTTAAACGTGTGGCTAGATGATCTAATTTCGTCATCACAGTGATATTACAGTAGTGACTTAACCATCACATCGTTATTACAATGGGGATTCCGTCATCACAGTGATATTTAAATAGGGACTTCACCATCACAGCAATATTACCATAGGGACTTCACCATCACAGTGATATAACAATAGTGACTTCGTCATCACAGTAATATTACAGTAGTGACTCAACCATCACAGTGATATTACAATAGTGATTTAACCATCACAGTGATATAACAAGTCACTTCTTTATCACAGTAATATTACAGTTGTGACTTAACCATCAAAGTGATATTAGGGGGCACGGCTGGCCCAGTCGTCTAATTTGATTCGCTGTGCAGAGTTGCGTCCCTTGGGCACGCCAGAAACCTATGATTGTGGGTTCGAATCCCGGTTCGCCCCGATTATGTTTCTAGGTTTGTCAGCACCTTACCCGTGCTCGTTGGTTTCACCTAAGTGGTATACGTCTTAGACCTGCATCACTTCGGGCTTTCCTCCCACATTAAGCTGACACGCCGTGATACAACTGGAATACTGTTAAAAGCGGCGTAAAACCCAACTCACTCACTCACCACAGTGATATTTCAATAGGAACTTAACCATCACAGTGATATTACAATAGGGACTTCACCATCACAGTGATATTACAATAGGGACTTCACCATTACAGTGATATTACAATAGTCACTTCGTCATAACAGTCATATTACAATAGGGATTTCGTCATCACAGTGAAATTACAATAGTGACATCGTCATCAGAGTGATATTAGAATAGCGACTTCACCATCACAGTCATATTACAATAGTGACTTAACCATCACAGTGATATTATTACAATTATGACTTACCCATCACAGTGATATTACAATAGGGACTTCGTCATCACAGTGATATGACAATAGGTACTTCGTCATCACAGGGATATAACAATAGTGACTTCACCATCACAGTGATATTACAATAGTGACTTCACCATCACAGTGATATTACAATGGGGACTTCACCATCACAGTGATATTACAATAGGGATTCCGTCATCACAGTGATATAACAATAGGGACTTAACCATCACAGTGATATTACAATAGGGACTTTACCACCACAATGATATTAAAATAGTGACTTCACCATCACAGTGATATAACAATACTGACTTCGTCATCACAATGATATTACAATAGGGACTTAACCATCACAGTGACATTCCAATAGTGACTTCACCATCACAGCAATATTACCATAGGGACTTCACCGTCACAGTGATATAACAATACTGACTTCGTCACCACAGTGATATTAAAATAGTGACTTCACCATCACAGTGATATTACAATAGTCACTTCGTCATCACAGTGATATAACAATAGTGACTTCACCATCACAGTGATATAACAATACTGACTTCGTCATCACAGTGATATTACAATAGTCACTTCGTCATCACAGTGATATTACAATAGTGACTTCACCATCACAGTGATATTACAATAGTCACTTCACCATCACAGTGATATAACAATACTGACTTCGTCATCACAGTGATATTACAATAGTCACTTCGTCATCACAGCAATATTACAATACTGACTTCACCATCACAGTGATATAACAATAGTGACTTCACCATCACAGTGATATTACAATAGTCACTTCGTCATCACAGTGATATAACAATAGTGACTTAACCATCACAGTGATATTACAATAGAGACTTCACCATCACAGTGATATAACAATAGTGACTTAACCATCACAGTGATATTACAATAGTCACTTTGTCATCACAGTGATATTACAATAGTCACTTCACCATCACAGTGATATAACAATACTGACTTCGTCATCACAGTGATATTACAATAGTCACTTCGTCATCACAGCAATATTACAATACTGACTTCACCATCACAGTGATAAAACAATAGTGACTTCACCATCACAGTGATATTACAATAGCCACTTCGTCATCACAGTGATATAACAATAGTGACTTAACCATCACAGTGATATTACAATAGGGACTTCACCATCACAGTGATATAACAATAGTGACTTAACCATCACAGTGATATTACAATAGTCACTTCGTCATCACAGTGATATAACAATAGTGACTTAACCATCACAGTGATATTACAATAGGGACTTCACCATCACAGTGATATAACAATAGGGACTTAACCATCACAGTGATATTACAATAGTCACTTCGTCATCACAGAGATATTACAATAGGGACTTCACCATCACAGTGATATTACAATAGAGACTTCACCATCACATTACAACAGTAAAACTGCCCTGGAAGATAATCAATCCCCTACTCTGACTTCGTGATTAACCGGTGGGGTGCGGGTGTCATTAAAATACGACCGGAAATCTGACCTATTTCAATAACAACATATTTAAATGGCATTGCGCTGCACGGCTACAAGTCCCTGTCTGTATCAGTATCACCTGTGCCATCAGTTTGTCCATTGCGCTGCACGGCTACAAGTTCCTGCCTTTATCAGTATCACCTGTGCCATCAGTTTGTCCATTGCGCTGCACGGCTACAAGTTCCTGTCTGTTTCAGTATCACCTGTGCCATCAGTTTGTCCATTGCGCTGCACGGCTACAAGTTCCTGCCTTTATCAGTATCACCTGTGCCATCAGTTTGTCCATTGCGCTGCACGGCTACAAGTTCCTGTCTGTTTCAGTATCACCTGTGCCATCAGTTTGTCCATTGTGCTGCAGCCTTTGTTCGCAACATTTATGCACTTCTGTGGGAGCTGATGCAATGGGAATGTCCGTTGACCAGGGTATTGATATATAGCGCATTGAATCTCTTTGTTCCGTGGAGTGTTGTGCTTTTGAAGTGGCCTTGATATACAGCGAAACCCCATTAATTCTGTGTCCAACATTGCCTCTGTGTGTGTGTGTGTGTGTGTGTGTGTGTGTGTGTGTGTGTGTGTGTGTGTGTGTGTCTGTCTGTCTCACTTTCTTCCTATCTCTCTGTCCGTATCTCCTTCATCTCTCTCTCTCTCTCTCTCTCTCTCTCTCTCTCTCTCTCTCTCTCTCTCTCTCTCTCTCTCTCTCAGTCTCATTCTCTCTCATCAAAGTGATATTAGGGGGCACGGGTGGCCCAGTCGTCTAAGGTGCCGCGATTCGCTGTGCAGAGTTGCGTCCCTTGGGCACGCCAGAACTCTATGGTTGTGGGTTCGATTCCCGGTTCGCCCTGATTATGTTTCTAGGTTTGTCGTGGGTTTCACCGAAGTGGTAAACGTCTGAGACCTGCATCACTTCGGGCTTTCCTCCCACATTAAGCTGACACGCCGTGATATAACTGGACTACTGTCAAAAGGGGCGTTAAACCCAACTCACTCACTTAATGTTACATAAAATGGGCATATAAAGGAAGTGATATTCCTCTTCAATGTCATTCAGGGTGCACAATTGACAAATGCGTTTTTCTCTTTTAATACCCATGTAACGCCCAGTTTCAATAAAAAAAGTCATGTGAAACCATGGCTGAAGAAACCAGGAATATTTTTTACATTTAAAGAAGATAAACACTGATCTGGATATAAACAATTTTTACCATTTTGTAATAAATACATTTGTTTGATTCAGATACAGACTGAGACCAATTTTGTAAATATATATCTAAGTCTTTGTGTCAGTGATCTAATGAAATAAGAATGACATTGAATATTTCGTTCACACTATACATGGCCATAACCAACGAAAAACAGCAAGTCTTTAACGTCTGTTGCCCAATTTCGTTTTCCATTTTTATCAAAGAGTACTATCATATTATAATATATCTTTCGGGAACCTATAAGATTGTATATTCAATAATCTTAAACAATATTTAATAACCATTATATATGAATATATATATAAATTGGAAACCTGTCACAATCACCACATACCACAACCATAAATATCAACCAACCTAAACACCAAGGAATTCCTCGCATGCATATGAGTGTACTTTTTCAAGCTGTGTGTGTCTGTGTGTGTGTGTGTGTGTGTGTGTGTGTGTGTGTGTGTGTGTGTGTGTGTGTGTGTGTGTGTGTGTGTGTGTGTGTGTGTGTGTGTGTGTGTGTGTGTGTGTGTGTGTGTGTGTGTGTGTGTGTGTGTGTGTGTGTGTGTGTGTGTAGTGTGTGTGTGTGTGTGTGTCACTGTTGTATACTGTGTGTGTGAGGGTTGTAAAGTGTATGTCGGAGATAAGTAGTGTGTGTGTGTCAGGGTTGTATAGTGTGTGTCAGAGTTGTGTACTGTGTGTCACTGTTGGATAGTGTGTGTGTCAGGGTTGTGTAGTGTGTGTGTCAGAGTTGTGTACTGTGTGTGTGTCAAGCTTGTAAAGTGTGTGTCAGAGTTGTGTAGTGTACGTGTCAGGGTTGTATAGTATGTGTGTCAGGGTTGCATAGTGTGTGTCAGAGTTGTGTAGAGTGTGTGTGTCAGGAATGTAAAGTGTGTGTCAGAGTTGTGTAGTGTACGTGTCAGGGTTGTATAGTATGTGTGTCAGGGTTGCATAGTGTGTGTCAGAGTTGTGTAGAGTGTGTGTGTCAGGAATGTAAAGTGTGTGTCAGAGATGTGTAGTGTGTGTGTGTCAGGGTTGTATAGTGTGTGTCAGAGTTGTATGTGTGTGTATCGGGGTTATATAGTGTGTGTCAGGGTTATATAGTGTGTGTTAGGGCTGTATGTGTGTGTATGTCAGAGTTATATAGTGTGTGTCAAAGTTATATAGTGTGTGTCAGGGCTGTATGTGCGTGTATCAGGGCTATATAGTGTGTGTCAGGGTTGTATGTGTGTGTGTCAGAGTTATATAGTGTGTGTCAGGGCTGCATATGTGTATGTCAGAGTTATATAGTGTATGTCAGAGTTATATAGTGTGTGTCAAGGCAGTATGTGTGTGTCAGAGTTATATAGTGTGTGTGTCAGGACTGTATGTGTGTATGTCAGAGTTATATAGTGTGTATCAAGGCTGTATGTATGTGTGTCAGAGTTATATAGAGTGTGGCAGGGCTGTATGTGTGTGTGTCAGAGTTATATAGTGTGTGTCAGAGTTATATAGAGTGTGGCAGGGCTGTATGTGTGTGTGTCAGAGTTATATAGTGTGTGTCAGAGTTATATAGAGTGTGGCAGGGCTGTATATGTGTATGCCAGAGTTGTATAGTGTGTATGTCAGAGTTGTGTAGTGTGTATGTCAGAGTTGTGTAGTGTGTGTGTCAGAGTTGTGTACTGTGTGTGTGTCAGAGTTGTGTAGTGTGTGTGTCAGAGTTATATAGTGTGTATCAGGGCTGTATATGTGTATGTCAGAGTTATATAGTGTGTGTGTCAGGGTTATATAGTGTGTGTCAGGGCTGTATGTGTGTATGTCAGAGTTATATAGTGTGTATCAGGGCTGTATGTGTGTATGTCAGAGTTGTATAGTGTGTGTGTCAGGGTTGTGTACTGTGTGTGTGTCAGAGTTGTGTAGTGTGTGTGTCAGGGTTGTGTAGTGTGTGTGTCAGAGTTGTGTAGTGTGTGTGTCAGAGTTGTGTAGTGTGTGTCAGAGTTGTGTAGTGTGTGTCAGGGTTGTGTACTGTGTGTGTGTCAGAGTTGTGTAGTGTGTGTGTCAGGGTTGTGTAGTGTGTGTGTCAGAGTTGTGTACTGTGTGTGTGTCAGAGTTGTGTAGTGTGTGTCAGAGTTGTGTAGTGTGTGTGTCAGAGTTGTATAGTGTGTGTGTCAGAGTTGTGTAGTGTGTGTCAGAGTTGTGTAGTGTGTGTCAGAGTTGTGTAGTGTGTGTCAGAGTTGTGTAGTGTGTGTCAGAGTTGTGTAGTGTGTGTGTGTCAGGGTTGTGTAGTGTGTGTGTCAGAGTTGTATAGTATGTGTGTCAGAGTTGTATAGTGTGTGTGTCAGGGTTGTGTAGTGTGTGTGTCAGAGTTGTGTAGTGTGTGTGTCAGAGTTGTGTAGTGTGTGTGTCAGAGTTGTATAGTGTGTGTCAGAGTTGTGTAGTGTGGGTGTCAGAGTTGTGTAGTGTGTGTGTCAGAGTTGTGTAGTGTGTGTCAGAGTTGTGTAGTGTGTGTGTCTGAGTTGTGTAGTGTGTGTGTCAGAGTTGTGTAGTGTGTGTGTCAGAGTTGTGTAGTGTGTGTCAGGGTTGTGTAGTGTGTGTGTCAGAGTTGTGTAGTGTGTGTCAGAGTTGTGTAGTGTGTGTGTCAGAGTTGTGTAGTGTGTGTCAGAGTTGTGTAGTGTGTGTGTCAGAGTTGTGTAGTGTGTGTGTCAGAGTTGTGTAGTGTGTGTGTCAGAGTTGTGTACTGTGTGTGTGTCAGAGTTATATAGTGTGTATCAGGGCTGTATATGTGTATGTCAGAGTTATATAGTGTGTGTGTCAGGGTTATATAGTGTGTGTCAGGGCTGTATGTGTGTATGTCAGAGTTATATAGTGTGTATCAGGGCTGTATGTGTGTATGTCAGAGTTATATAGTGTGTGTGTCAGGGCTGTATGTGTGTATGTCAGAGTTATATAGTGTGTGTCAGGGTTGTATGTGTGTATGTCAGAGTTATATAGTGTGTATCAGGGCTGTATGTGTGTATGTCAGAGTTATATAGTGTGTGTGTCAGGGCTGTATGTGTGTATGTCAGAGTTATATAGTGTGTGTGTCAGGGCTGTATGTGTGTATGTCAGAGTTATATAGTGTGTGTGTCAGGGCTGTATGTGTGTATGTCAGAGTTATATAGTGTGTGTCAGGGTTGTATGTGTGTATGTCAGAGTTATATAGTGTGTGTGTCAGGGCTGTATGTGTGTATGTCAGAGTTATATAGTGTGTGTCAAGGCTGTATGTGTGTGTGTCAGAGTTATATAGTGTGTGTGTCAGGGCTGTATGTGTGTATGTCAGAGTTATATAGTGTGTGTCAGGGCTGTATGTGTGTGTGTCAGAGTTATATAGTGTGTGTCAGGGCTGTATGTGTGTATGTCAGAGTTATATAGTGTGTGTGTCAGGGCTGTATGTGTGTATGTCAGAGTTATATAGTGTGTGTCAGGGTTGTATGTGTGTGTGTGTCAGAGTTGTGTAGTGTGTGATAGAGTTGTCTACTGTGTGTGTGTCAGGGTTGTAAAGTGTGTGTCAGAGTTGTGTAGTGTGCGTGTCAGAGTTGTATAGTGTGTGTCAGGGCTGTATGTGTGTATGTCAGAGTTATATAGTGTGTGTCAGGGCTGTATATGTGTGTGTCAGAGTTATATAGTGTGTGTCAGGGCTGTATGTGTGTATGTCAGAGTTATATAGAGTGTGTCAGGCCTGTATATGTGTGTGTCAGAGTTATATAGTGTGTGTCAGGGCTGTATGTGTGTATGTCAGAGTTATATAGTGTGTGTCAGGGCTGTATGTATGTCAGAGTTATATAGTGTGTGTCAGGGCTGTATGTATGTCAGAGTTATATAGTGTGTGTCAGGGCTGTATGTATGTATGTCAGAGTTATATAGAGTGTGTCAGGGCTGTATATGTGTATGTCAGAGTTATATAGTGTGTGTCAGGGATGTATGTGTGTATGTCAGAGTTATATAGTGTGTGTCAGGGTTATATAGTGTGTGTCAGGGCTGTATGTGTGTATGTCAGAGTTATATAGTGTGTGTCAGGGATGTATGTGTGTATGTCAGAGTTATATAGTGTGTGTCAGGGATGTATGTGTGTATGTCAGAGTTATATAGTGTGTGTCAGGGATGTATGTGTGTATGTCAGAGTTATATAGTGTGTGTCAGGGCTCTATGTGTGTATGTCAGAGTTATATAGTGTGTGTCAGGGATGTATGTGTGTATGTCAGAGTTATATAGTGTGTGTCAGGGATGTATGTGTGTATGTCAGAGTTATATAGTGTGTGTCAGGGCTGTATGTGTGTGTGTGAGAGTTATATAGTGTTTATCAGGGCTGTATGTGTGTGTGAGGGTTATATAGTGTGTATCAGGGCTGTATGTGTGTATGTCAGAGTTATATAGTGTGTGTCAGAGTTATATAGTGTGTGTCAAGGCAGTATGTGTGTGTGTCAGAGTTATATAGTGTGTGTCAGGGCTGTATGTGTGTATGTCAGAGTTATATAGTGTGTGTCAAGGCTGTATGTATGTGTGTCAGAGTTATATAGAGTGTGGCAGGGCTGTATATGTGTATGTCAGAGTTATATAGTGTGTGTCAAGGCTGTATGTATGTGTGTCAGAGTTATATAGAGTGTGGCAGGGCTGTATGTGTGTATGTCAGAGTTATATAGTGTGTGTCAAGGCTGTATGTATGTGTGTCAGAGTTATATAGAGTGTGGCAGGGCTGTATGTGTGTATGTCAGAGTTATATAGTGTGTGTCAAGGCTGTATGTATGTGTGTCAGAGTTATATAGAGTGTGGCAGGGCTGTATATGTGTATGTCAGAGTTATATAGTGTGTGTCAAGGCTGTATGTGTGTGTGTATGTCAGAGTTATATAGTGTGTGTCAGGGCTGTATGTGGGTGTGTCAGAGTTATATAGAGTGTGGCAGGGCTGTATGTGTGTGTGTCAGAGTTATATAGTGTGTGTCAAGGCTGTATATGTGTATGTCAGAGTTATATAGTGTGTGTCAAGGCTGTATGTGTGTGTGTCAGAGTTATATAGAGTGTGTCAAGGCTGTATGTGTGTATGTCAGAGTTATATAGTGTGTGTCAAGGCTGTATGTATGTGTGTCAGAGTTATATAGAGTGTGTCAGGGCTGTATGTGTGTGTGTCAGAGTTATATAGTGTGTGTCAGGGCTGTAAATGTGTATGTCAGAGTTATATAGTGTATGTCAGAGTTATATAGTGTGTGTCAAGGCAGTATGTGTGTGTGTCAGAGTTATAAAGTGTGTGTCAGGGCTGTATGTGTGTATGTCAGAGTTATATAGTGTATGTTAGAGTTATACAGTGTATGTTAGAGTTATATAGTGTATGTTAGAGTTATATAGTGTGTGTCAGGGCTGTATGGGTGTATGTCAGAGTTATATAGTGTATGTCAAGGCTGTATGTATGTGTTTCAGAGTCATATAGAGTGTGGCAGGGCTGTATATGTGTATGTCAGAGTTATATAGTGTGTGTCAAGGCTGTATGTATGTGTGTCAGAGTTATATAGAGTGTGTCAGGGCTGTATATGTGTATGTCAGAGTTATATAGTGTATGTCAGAGTTATATAGTGTGTGTCAAGGCTGTATGTATGTGTGTCAGAGTTATATAGAGTGTGTCAGGGCTGTATATGTGTATGTCAGAGTTATATAGTGTATGTCAGAGTTATATAGTGTGTGTCAAGGCAGTATGTGTGTGTGTCAGAGTTATATAGTGTGTGGCAGGGATGTATGTGTGTCAGAGTTATATAGTGTGTGTCAGGGCTGTATGTGTGTATGTCAGAGTTATATAGTGTGTGTCAGGGTTGTATGTGTGTATGTCAGAGTTATATAGTGTGTGGCAGGGCTGTATGTGTGTATGTCAGAGTTATATAGTGTGTGTCAGGGCTGTATATGTGTGTGTCAGAGTTATATAGTGTGTGTCAGGGCTGTAAATGTGTATGTCAGAGTTATATAGTGTATGTCAGAGTTATATAGTGTGTGTCAAGGCAGTATGTGTGTGTGTCAGAGTTATAAAGTGTGTGTCAGGGCTGTATGTGTGTATGTCAGAGTTATATAGTGTATGTTAGAGTTATATAGTGTGTGTCAGGGCTGTATGGGTGTATGTCAGAGTTATATAGTGTATGTCAAGGCTGTATGTATGTGTTTCAGAGTCATATAGAGTGTGGCAGGGCTGTATATGTGTATGTCAGAGTTATATAGTGTGTGTCAAGGCTGTATGTATGTGTGTCAGAGTTATATAGAGTGTGTCAGGGCTGTATATGTGTATGTCAGAGTTATATAGTGTATGTCAGAGTTATATAGTGTGTGTCAAGGCAGTATGTGTGTGTGTCAGAGTTATATAGTGTGTGGCAGGGATGTATGTGTGTCAGAGTTATATAGTGTGTGTCAGGGCTGTATGTGTGTATGTCAGAGTTATATAGTGTGTGTCAGGGTTGTATGTGTGTGTGTCAGAGTTATATAGTGTGTGGCAGGGCTGTATGTGTGTATGTCAGAGTTATATAGTGTGTGTCAGGGCTGTATATGTGTGTGTCAGAGTTATATAGTGTGTGTCAGGGCTGTAAATGTGTATGTCAGAGTTATATAGTGTATGTCAGAGTTATATAGTGTGTGTCAAGGCAGTATGTGTGTGTGTCAGAGTTATAAAGTGTGTGTCAGGGCTGTATGTGTGTATGTCAGAGTTATATAGTGTATGTCAGAGTTATATAGTGTATGTCAGAGTTATATAGTGTATGTCAGAGTTATATAGTATGTGTCAGGGCTGTATGTGTGTGTGTGTCAGAGTTATATAGTGTGTGTCAGGGCTGTATGTGTGTGTGTCAGAGTTATATAGTGTGTGGCAGGGCTGTATGTATGTATGTCAGAGTTATATAGTGTGTGTCAGGGTTGTATGTGTGTGTGTCAGAGTTATATAGTGTGTGTCAGGGTTGTATGTGTGTGTGTCAGAGTTATATAGTGTGTGTCAGGGCTGTATGTGTGTGTGTCAGAGTTATATAGTGTGTGTCAAGGCTGTATGTGTGTATGTCAGAGTTATATAGTGTGTGGCAGGGCTGTATGTGTGTATGTCAGAGTTATATAGTGTGTGTCAGGGTTGTATGTGTGTGTGTCAGAGTTATATAGTGTGTGTGTCAGGGCTGTATGTGTGTATGTCAGAGTTATATAGTGTATGTCAGAGTTATATAGTGTGTGTCAAGGCAGTATGTGTGTGTGTCAGAGTTATAAAGTGTGTGTCAGGGCTGTATATGTGTATGTCAGAGTTATATAGTGTGTGTCAGGGATGTATGTGTGTATGTCAGAGTTATATAGTGTGTGTCAGGGTTATATAGTGTGTGTCAGGGCTGTATGTGTGTATGTCAGAGTTATATAGTGTGTGTCAGGGATGTATGTGTGTATGTCAGAGTTATATAGTGTGTGTCAGGGATGTATGTGTGTATGTCAGAGTTATATAGTGTGTGTCAGGGATGTATGTGTGTATGTCAGAGTTATATAGTGTGTGTCAGGGCTCTATGTGTGTATGTCAGAGTTATATAGTGTGTGTCAGGGATGTATGTGTGTATGTCAGAGTTATATAGTGTGTGTCAGGGATGTATGTGTGTATGTCAGAGTTATATAGTGTGTGTCAGGGCTGTATGTGTGTGTGTGAGAGTTATATAGTGTTTATCAGGGCTGTATGTGTGTGTGAGGGTTATATAGTGTGTATCAGGGCTGTATGTGTGTATGTCAGAGTTATATAGTGTGTGTCAGAGTTATATAGTGTGTGTCAAGGCAGTATGTGTGTGTGTCAGAGTTATATAGTGTGTGTCAGGGCTGTATGTGTGTATGTCAGAGTTATATAGTGTGTGTCAAGGCTGTATGTATGTGTGTCAGAGTTATATAGAGTGTGGCAGGGCTGTATATGTGTATGTCAGAGTTATATAGTGTGTGTCAAGGCTGTATGTATGTGTGTCAGAGTTATATAGAGTGTGGCAGGGCTGTATGTGTGTATGTCAGAGTTATATAGTGTGTGTCAAGGCTGTATGTATGTGTGTCAGAGTTATATAGAGTGTGGCAGGGCTGTATGTGTGTATGTCAGAGTTATATAGTGTGTGTCAAGGCTGTATGTATGTGTGTCAGAGTTATATAGAGTGTGGCAGGGCTGTATATGTGTATGTCAGAGTTATATAGTGTGTGTCAAGGCTGTATGTGTGTGTGTATGTCAGAGTTATATAGTGTGTGTCAGGGCTGTATGTGGGTGTGTCAGAGTTATATAGAGTGTGGCAGGGCTGTATGTGTGTGTGTCAGAGTTATATAGTGTGTGTCAAGGCTGTATATGTGTATGTCAGAGTTATATAGTGTGTGTCAAGGCTGTATGTGTGTGTGTCAGAGTTATATAGAGTGTGTCAAGGCTGTATGTGTGTATGTCAGAGTTATATAGTGTGTGTCAAGGCTGTATGTATGTGTGTCAGAGTTATATAGAGTGTGTCAGGGCTGTATGTGTGTGTGTCAGAGTTATATAGTGTGTGTCAGGGCTGTAAATGTGTATGTCAGAGTTATATAGTGTATGTCAGAGTTATATAGTGTGTGTCAAGGCAGTATGTGTGTGTGTCAGAGTTATAAAGTGTGTGTCAGGGCTGTATGTGTGTATGTCAGAGTTATATAGTGTATGTTAGAGTTATACAGTGTATGTTAGAGTTATATAGTGTATGTTAGAGTTATATAGTGTGTGTCAGGGCTGTATGGGTGTATGTCAGAGTTATATAGTGTATGTCAAGGCTGTATGTATGTGTTTCAGAGTCATATAGAGTGTGGCAGGGCTGTATATGTGTATGTCAGAGTTATATAGTGTGTGTCAAGGCTGTATGTATGTGTGTCAGAGTTATATAGAGTGTGTCAGGGCTGTATATGTGTATGTCAGAGTTATATAGTGTATGTCAGAGTTATATAGTGTGTGTCAAGGCTGTATGTATGTGTGTCAGAGTTATATAGAGTGTGTCAGGGCTGTATATGTGTATGTCAGAGTTATATAGTGTATGTCAGAGTTATATAGTGTGTGTCAAGGCAGTATGTGTGTGTGTCAGAGTTATATAGTGTGTGGCAGGGATGTATGTGTGTCAGAGTTATATAGTGTGTGTCAGGGCTGTATGTGTGTATGTCAGAGTTATATAGTGTGTGTCAGGGTTGTATGTGTGTATGTCAGAGTTATATAGTGTGTGGCAGGGCTGTATGTGTGTATGTCAGAGTTATATAGTGTGTGTCAGGGCTGTATATGTGTGTGTCAGAGTTATATAGTGTGTGTCAGGGCTGTAAATGTGTATGTCAGAGTTATATAGTGTATGTCAGAGTTATATAGTGTGTGTCAAGGCAGTATGTGTGTGTGTCAGAGTTATAAAGTGTGTGTCAGGGCTGTATGTGTGTATGTCAGAGTTATATAGTGTATGTTAGAGTTATATAGTGTGTGTCAGGGCTGTATGGGTGTATGTCAGAGTTATATAGTGTATGTCAAGGCTGTATGTATGTGTTTCAGAGTCATATAGAGTGTGGCAGGGCTGTATATGTGTATGTCAGAGTTATATAGTGTGTGTCAAGGCTGTATGTATGTGTGTCAGAGTTATATAGAGTGTGTCAGGGCTGTATATGTGTATGTCAGAGTTATATAGTGTATGTCAGAGTTATATAGTGTGTGTCAAGGCAGTATGTGTGTGTGTCAGAGTTATATAGTGTGTGGCAGGGATGTATGTGTGTCAGAGTTATATAGTGTGTGTCAGGGCTGTATGTGTGTATGTCAGAGTTATATAGTGTGTGTCAGGGTTGTATGTGTGTGTGTCAGAGTTATATAGTGTGTGGCAGGGCTGTATGTGTGTATGTCAGAGTTATATAGTGTGTGTCAGGGCTGTATATGTGTGTGTCAGAGTTATATAGTGTGTGTCAGGGCTGTAAATGTGTATGTCAGAGTTATATAGTGTATGTCAGAGTTATATAGTGTGTGTCAAGGCAGTATGTGTGTGTGTCAGAGTTATAAAGTGTGTGTCAGGGCTGTATGTGTGTATGTCAGAGTTATATAGTGTATGTCAGAGTTATATAGTGTATGTCAGAGTTATATAGTGTATGTCAGAGTTATATAGTATGTGTCAGGGCTGTATGTGTGTGTGTGTCAGAGTTATATAGTGTGTGTCAGGGCTGTATGTGTGTGTGTCAGAGTTATATAGTGTGTGGCAGGGCTGTATGTATGTATGTCAGAGTTATATAGTGTGTGTCAGGGTTGTATGTGTGTGTGTCAGAGTTATATAGTGTGTGTCAGGGTTGTATGTGTGTGTGTCAGAGTTATATAGTGTGTGTCAGGGCTGTATGTGTGTGTGTCAGAGTTATATAGTGTGTGTCAAGGCTGTATGTGTGTATGTCAGAGTTATATAGTGTGTGGCAGGGCTGTATGTGTGTATGTCAGAGTTATATAGTGTGTGTCAGGGTTGTATGTGTGTGTGTCAGAGTTATATAGTGTGTGTGTCAGGGCTGTATGTGTGTATGTCAGAGTTATATAGTGTATGTCAGAGTTATATAGTGTGTGTCAAGGCAGTATGTGTGTGTGTCAGAGTTATAAAGTGTGTGTCAGGGCTGTATGTGTGTATGTCAGAGTTATATAGTGTATGTCAGAGTTATATAGTGTGTGTCAAGCCAGTATGTGTGTGTGTCAGAGTTATATAGTGGGTGTCAGGGCTGTATGTGTGTATGTCAGAGTTATATAGTGTGTGTCAAGGCTGTATGTATGTGTGTGAGAGTTACATAGAGTGTGGCAGGGCTGTATATGTGTATGCCAGAGTTATATAGTGTGTGTCAGAGTTATATAGTGTGTGTCAAGGTTGTATGTGTGTGTGTCAGAGTTATATAGAGTGTGGCAGGGCTGTATGTGTGTATGTCAGAGTTATATAGTGTGTGTCAGAGTTATATAGTGTATGTCAGAGTTATATAGTGTGTGTCAAGGCAGTATGTGTGTGTGTCAGAGTTATATAGTGTGTGGCAGGGATGTATGTGTGTCAGAGTTATATAGTGTGTGTCAGGGCTGTATGTGTGTATGTCAGAGTTATATAGTGTGTGTCAGGGTTGTATGTGTGTGTGTCAGAGTTATATAGTGTGTGGCAGGGCTGTATGTGTGTATGTCAGAGTTATATAGTGTGTGTCAGGGCTGTATATGTGTGTGTCAGAGTTATATAGTGTGTGTCAGGGCTGTAAATGTGTATGTCAGAGTTATATAGTGTATGTCAGAGTTATATAGTGTGTGTCAAGGCAGTATGTGTGTGTGTCAGAGTTATAAAGTGTGTGTCAGGGCTGTATGTGTGTATGTCAGAGTTATATAGTGTATGTCAGAGTTATATAGTGTATGTCAGAGTTATATAGTGTATGTCAGAGTTATATAGTATGTGTCAGGGCTGTATGTGTGTGTGTGTCAGAGTTATATAGTGTGTGTCAGGGCTGTATGTGTGTGTGTCAGAGTTATATAGTGTGTGGCAGGGCTGTATGTATGTATGTCAGAGTTATATAGTGTGTGTCAGGGTTGTATGTGTGTGTGTCAGAGTTATATAGTGTGTGTCAGGGTTGTATGTGTGTGTGTCAGAGTTATATAGTGTGTGTCAGGGCTGTATGTGTGTGTGTCAGAGTTATATAGTGTGTGTCAAGGCTGTATGTGTGTATGTCAGAGTTATATAGTGTGTGGCAGGGCTGTATGTGTGTATGTCAGAGTTATATAGTGTGTGTCAGGGTTGTATGTGTGTGTGTCAGAGTTATATAGTGTGTGTGTCAGGGCTGTATGTGTGTATGTCAGAGTTATATAGTGTATGTCAGAGTTATATAGTGTGTGTCAAGGCAGTATGTGTGTGTCAGAGTTATAAAGTGTGTGTCAGGGCTGTATGTGTGTATGTCAGAGTTATATAGTGTATATCAGAGTTATATAGTGTGTGTCAAGCCAGTATGTGTGTGTGTCAGAGTTATATAGTGGGTGTCAGGGCTGTATGTGTGTATGTCAGAGTTATATAGTGTGTGTCAAGGCTGTATGTATGTGTGTGAGAGTTACATAGAGTGTGGCAGGGCTGTATATGTGTATGCCAGAGTTATATAGTGTGTGTCAGAGTTATATAGTGTGTGTCAAGGTTGTATGTGTGTGTGTCAGAGTTATATAGAGTGTGGCAGGGCTGTATGTGTGTATGTCAGAGTTATATAGTGTGTGTCAGAGTTATATAGTGTGTGTCAGAGTTATATAGTGTGTGTCAAGGTTGTATTTGTGTGTGTGAGGGTTATATAGTGTGTGTCAGAGTTATATAGTGTGTGTCAGGGCTGTATGTGTGTGTGTGTGTGTGTCAGAGTTATATAGTGTGTGTCAGGGCTGTATGTGTGTGTGTCAGAGTTATATAGTGTGTGTCAGGGCTGTATATGTGTATGTCAGAGTTATATAGTGTGTGTCAAGGCTGTATGTATGTGTGTGAGAGTTATATAGAGTGTGGCAGGGCTGTATATGTGTATGTCAGAGTTATATAGTGTGTGTCAGAGTTATATAGTGTGTGTCAGAGTTATATAGTGTGTGTCAAGGTTGTATTTGTGTGTGTGAGGGTTATATAGTGTGTGTCAGAGTTATATAGTGTGTGTCAGGGCTGTATGTGTGTGTGTGTGTGTGTCAGAGTTATATAGTGTGTGTCAGGGCTGTATGTGTAATAACCAAGATCAGTTTCAAGTTGCTTTCAGTGTGTTTGTCATCACTGAACGTGGGCGGCTGTTGATGATGTTGCTAAAATATTTCGATATACATCTCTGGAACTGCCGTGCCATGTTGGATGATGATTTACATAGTTGTTTGCTACCATAGCAACGAGTGTAAAGAATACAACATTGATGCAAAAAATGACATCTCAAATACTGCATACCATACAACCAGCTATTAGGAACACTAAACCTCCTGTGACAGATATTAATCTTGCTTGGTGAATATTTCACTTCACATTAACTTTCAGTTCATTATACCAGGTAAGCAAGCGTGCCATTTTACCTCCTCAGATATCAGTCTTCTTGTCTATGTGTTGTCTGAGTTGAGACGAGAGTTAGCTTTATATCTGTGATACTGTTTCGTCCGAAAACGGTCTCGCCTCTAATTCGCGTGCCACTGCAAACATCGTATGTTGCCACGTACGTGATTCCCCGGGTAGAATTGGACGTGCAAATCGCTTACGAAATAGTAAATTAGTCTAGCGATTTGGTTGTCATCTAAAGAGATTTTGATTTAAATGATTTAAACAACACAAAATACGGATGAACATACTTCCAATTGTGTGTCATATAGCTCACTTGACGTAGAGCTTGAACATAACAGTTTAGAAGCAGGTTTGTTTCTGTTTTCAAAAAGGCATTCCCAAATATTATATTCTGAAGATGCGTGTCAAACAGAGCAAAATACGCATGCGTGCATTTCTAAGCATTGAAATTCGATTACATCATCTCATCGGCGAACGCTTTGTAAACACGCGCGCTGCTGTTCTATTTATAGAACGGGGAATTCCCACTTGTTCAAACCGCCATCTGTTGAATGCTAATTAAAGCCTGGTGATAGGGTCCCACATCTATGCATTTCGTGCAATCAGACTGTCTGCTTGACAGACAGCTCAATTAAGACCAGACATGTCGTAAATCCGTAATATTATTACCCTTGTAATTAGAAAACAATGAAACATTGCTCCCACGCTCAATTATGGTGTAGCTGGTGATGATTTTATTGCTCCTTAAAAGCCTCACGGTTGAGGACAAGGCTAGAGTTTTTTAAATTAATATGAACGTATCATGTTGGTCACGTGGTGTGGAATTCATCACACCAACAGTTAAACAATAGACCAGTTCCAATGACTCTGTGCGGACATCACATGTTCGCTATGTATACACTCGGGTATTTCTGCCGTTGAGGTAAGATTTCTAGATACGATATACAGTTTACCTTCAACGTATGCGTGTGTCTTGTTTGTTATGAGGAACTGACTGTGGAAACCCCTTTAGTTTCATGTATCAAACAGTTATATGCAGCAACTTGTATTGCCATTATGTTTACCATGTTATCCATGGTGTACCATACGCAGCATCGATTTTATTAAATCGTACCTAAAACACGATAATGTTGCTTAGGATATTGCAAAAATCTTTTTTGTCGGTAATGGATGAATCGGTATGACGTTGGGAATTTTATTTGGAATTTGTACATTGTATTTTATTATTGATCGGGGAAAGTTACAAAGAGGTCGAAATAATGACTTAATTAAATCCTGTCTTTCACTGTTACGATGTGTTCGCCATTCTCGCTGGCTGTAGTTGTTTATATAGTGTTGGACCGGCCATTTGATATTCTGGGTTGGCGGGGCTAGTCCTTTTTGTTGAAAATAAAATTTCTTCCAGAAAGTATTCTGAAAGTACTTTTCGGTATTAATTCTATGCTTTATGGCAATTCCAAACTGCAAATGTTAACCAAACAATTTGGGAATCTTCCGAGACAAACAGATATAAACTTGATCATTAAACAGTTTATACAGTTTATTACTCGGAGCCGTCACACCTCCATCATATCCACGTGTATTGAAGTTGTTGCTACTTTGACTGTATTTTCACTTTTGATTGTACATTAAACTACGTTTATAACGAACACGCTTATAACGAACTGACGGATGTACCGAACTTTTTGCTGTTGTCCAGACCATTTGCTGTAAATATGCTGTATATGCTTATAACGAACTACGGTTATAACGAACTAAAATCAGTGGCCCCTTTGAGTTCGTAATAACCGTAGTTTACTGTGTGTATTACGGAAATAAATATGTTTAAACAAAAAAAGAGCTGACTGTAACAAATCTCCCATTGGTTTAAAACATTACAGTTAATTTGAAATAGGTTATATGTGTGGTAATCTACGTAGAGGATGCATCTAGGATTCCAAACGAAGTACTCTTGGCAGGCAATTGGATTTCAAGATATTTTGTTCAAAATTTAGTTTTCATATTTCGTAATTTCAGAGGTAGTTGTAACATTGTAACATTGCATTCACTGCTATAAGAGGAAACTAGGCATTAAATGTACCCCGGGCCACCATCTCGTTTTGTCCGAGACTCGTCGTCATATAGCTGGAAAATGGGTGAATGCGGCATAAAACAACGAACCTAGTAAAGCCGCCCGGTCTAACAAGTTTAGGATTAACGTAGTCATATCACTGTAATCATATAGATAATCCAAACATTAATCCATTGGTTTCCTGCAGATATGGTCTCACGGTATGAAAAAGTTTTTTCCAGCAAGCTACAAGATGTCCTTATGGTAAAAATATCTATTAACTGGCAGGAACTTTTATGGGAAAATAATGTTCATACTTGTACAAGCAAACTCCGTATGTATAGGACTTTTAAAGATTGTTTTTGCTGTGAAAACTTTGTCAAGACCTATACGCCCCTGAGTTACAGTTCTGCTTTTACAAAGTTTAGATGTGGTATTGCACCTTTAAGAATCGAAGCAGGCAGATATATCAATTCAAAGGTTGAAGACAGAGTGTGCTTTAACTGTAATGATCAGCCTGAAGATAAGAAACATGTTTTTTTCCAATGTCCATTATACGATGATCTAAGATCTACATTATTTACGAGTATAACGGCCGAATTGCCCAACTTTTTATACCTGCCAAACAATGAGAAATTGTGTGTCCTTTTTAAACATGAGGTATATGTCACTGCCTAAACCTGCTTCTTAATATTACAACGCAGAAAGCTATTGTTATATGCATGGGAAAACATTTTTATATGTTCATATCAACTTGTTTTTTTTATCGTCTCTAATAACTTTATATGAGTGGCTCCGTATTATTATTTTTCGTATAAACTCTTTGATGCATGTATTTTTATTATCCCTCCTCGGTAAGACGAAAATATAATATATGTCTGTCTGTCTGTCTGTCTGTCTGTCTGTCCGTACTAAACGAGCTCCTCACAGCTTCGGCTACAGAGTTCAACACTCAAGAAATAAAACTATTTAGTAGATATTGTGTTTTAATAAGATAAGAGTACCAATTTTTCGAATGAATGACAGTCAGATTAACTAACTTAACTAGATGAACTGCTCAACCCTGCGTCGGCGTGAGGGGCGGTCGGGTAGCCTAGTAGTTAAAGCGTTTGCCCGTCACACCGAAGACCCGGGTTCGATTCCCGACATGGGTACAATGTGTGAAGCCCATTTCTGGTGTCCCCCGCCGTGATATTGCTGGAATATTGCTAAAAGCGGCGTAAAACCATACTCAGTCAGTCAGTCAACACTCAATTATTCAAATAATGTATTGAGGAGCGGGCAGTGCATACATTACTTGAAATTATTTAGGAAGGACAGTGTTCAGTACAATTTGCAGATGTATTGAAATTGAGTAATAAACAGGAACAGAAGAGTTAACTTCTTCGAGCAATGTGAGCATAACGAGTTATGATAATACTTATAAAAACGCCATTAGATCACAGATGGATACGCCATTAGATCACAGATGGATATGCGGGATAATGTATAATGTATCGAGAAATGTTTGAAATTCACAATGCCAGAGCATGTCTCCCGTGTCATATCTATATTAGGCGCTTACTTAGATCACGGAAGTACACAATAGACCTGTATTTTGTTGATCTGTCGCTTATTTAACAGTTTTAATTAACAGGGAAAATTATCACTGACCTAATTTTGATATGTGTTTGTGTGTTAGTTACTGGCGTAAGAGCGAGAATCACGTGCATAGCGTAAACAATGACACCGCGCATGCACACACTGTATCTATGTCAAAAGTAACATGTGTTTACATGTTACTATTTACAACTATTCGGTCACGTCTTTTTATCGTTTATCTCTACGCTTCTTAATAAAGTACAGCCCCGATCGAGGACATTTTGACCGACTTTTACACACGGGCATTACAAATCCACATGAATGTTCGTTAACGCCCCAAGTGTGTTTACACATTCAACCTAGCATGAACTGAAAACAGGATTTTCTCGCATCGTGAAATGGCCGTGAGCTAAATATCAACATGCTGGCAACATAATGGAAGGCACCTGTTCAAAACGCGTGTGCCACTTCCTACGCCCCGCCCCTTGTGGCAAGACCTTTACGCTCTCTTGTTGCGGGAGGTAAATTTGTACTGCTGTATGGGTAGAGTGCATTTCGCGACGAAACAAATAACTGGACTGCGTGAACGTTCAAGTTTAGAATTCCATAACATTAATGGAACTGCATGAAACATTCCAAAACAAACGTAGAATAACTGAAGACAGTACGGTTTGTAATTTATGAATGACTGCCGCCCCTTTTGCGTGATAGGAATGTTTAATTGCATTCCGATTATCCCTCTCCATTCACAAATTTCGACATACCCAAGTAATCTATTTTAAACATGGCGGACATTCACTCGCCTGCTCTATTTTTTCAAGACCAACCAGGTAGGCTAACTTTAAGTTGCGCCGTCAAAATACAATGATATTCGCTGTACGGTACTTTGAGCTGACCAAATGTCTCTACATTATTGTGTATATCGTCGTCAGTAATTAGATCATGTTGCAAAAGTTGCGAAACAGCTCATCCGACAGCGTGACCTACTTTCAGATTGCACTGGCCGAGTTCTCATTTAGGCTGTCTTGTCGGCGCACGTTCCTCACCGTTACTACCATGACTACTGACAGGTCATAATTTAATGAAAACTGGATACTGTTGACTGACCAGGTCACTTGCGATTGCTACGTCAAATGTATTCTGCTTGAAAACCGTCCGTCTGCCCATTTCGTCGCTGGCCAACAGCTGAGTGAGATGACCTATTTTTCAACCGGTGTCAATGACCTCCTATGCTGAAATGAGCACGCAATTCCAGTGTTTGTCTCGATGTACTAATTCTCAACAAGGACCATTTGACGTCTTGTTTTCATAGTTCGATATTGTCTTTATTTGGGAAGACATACATTTGTGACTTGCGTTCATGGAAATTAAATTGTGTGTCTGCCTGATTGAACCCGGTGCCAGACAGCACCCAGACACTGAGACGAAGAATCATAAAATATGTCTGTCTTTGTACAGTGTTGAATTGTAACAGTCTATTGTGTGATCTGTTTCCCTGGCATCAACATGCATCTCCTCGATGTTGCAAGAGACATCATACATGGTAATTTTCAGTACTAGCCTACCTAAATGTTTGACAAATAACCAGTTTATCGTCAAGCCAGCAGCAGTAATGTAAACACCCAGACATAGTGATTATTGGATGACTGTTTTAATGAATTTCATGGTTTCCATGTCTGTCATTCAAACAGATTATTGATTGTAACATTTTAATGCAATCTGCCACCACTTTGAATATATTTAAGCACTTATCTTTACAATATGCAAATTTCAACATGTTCAATGATTGTTTTTATTTGTATATGCGTCTGTGTACAGTTGCTGTTAATGCGTAGCGCTTTGTCTGAAATGATTGCGGAAATAATAAGGATCAATATGTGTTAATTTACATGATTATAAGGATATGTTTGCATATGATGATAAAATAACCTGTTGCCAATTATTGATTAGACACAGAGCTGTTACTATTCCTTCCGTTGGTAATTCTGATAACGTTATGGTTATCTGGGTTTTCTTCTAATGTATTTTTGTAAAATCCTGTGTACAATTCAAATTATTCTTCAAAATTTGAACGCAACATAAACAGAAAATAATGGGTAAAATGTTACCATGGTTACAGGTGTGATGATTTACTAATTAACATGTTCAATGAAATGACACCAGCACTTTTTCGAGAGTGAAGACATGAAGAATTCACATGTATTTAACCTTCTTTATTCTTTCAATGCAACATTTTGGTACAGATGCCAATACGTTCATCAAGCAAGCATTGTCTTCATCAATACTACGGCTTCTATAATGCCAGTTAAAGATACTGTAATGAGTGGTTCCATCTCTATTCGCCAACAGTGCCGATTGCCTACAGTAAAGCTGTTTTTAGTGCACTTTGCCTACGCTATGAAAAATGCACCCCGTAGTTAATTATGGACTAGTCCAAAGTGTTTTGTATGTTATTATTACTTTACCCTCTGTTGACAAACCTGTGAATTGCTTTGAAACATGTTGTTGTTTATAAATTTCCTCTTGACACCCAGTTGATGAAAGGTGAACTGGATGCATTTCATGAGTTGTTGATCCATTGTAGAATGAGGTTGTGTTCATGATCCAGTTATTGTTACCTAAGTCCCATGAGCAGCCAGTGAGCAAGCCAGTTATGGCAAACATTGAACAAAAATATTATTAGTTAGTAAGTTGGTAAGAAATAAAACTATTTAGTAGATATTGTGTTTTAATAAGATAAGAGTACCAATTTTTCGAATGAATGACAGTCAGATTAACTAACTTAACTAGATGAACTGCTCAACCCTGCGTCGGCGTGAGGGGCGGTCGGGTAGCCTAGTAGTTAAAGCGTTTGCCCGTCACACCGAAGACCCGGGTTCGATTCCCGACATGGGTACAATGTGTGAAGCCCATTTCTGGTGTCCCCTGCCGTGATATTGCTGGAATATTGCTAAAAGCGGCGTAAAACCACACTCTCTCACTCACTCACTCTCACAATTTGTAGGGGCGGTTGGGTAGCCTAGTAGTTAAAGCGTTTGCTCGTCACACCGAAGACCCGGGTTCGATTCCCGACATGGGTACAATGTGTGAAGCCCATTTCTGGTGTCCCCTGCCGTGATATTGCTGGAATATTGCTAAAAGCGGCGTAAAACCACACTCTCTCACTCACTCACTCTCACAATTTGTAGGGGCGGTCGGGTAGCCTAGTGGTTAAAGCGTTAGCTCGTCACGCCGAAGACCCGGGTTCGATTCCCGACATGGGTACAATGTGTGAAGCCCATTTCTGGTGTCCCCCGCCGTGATATTGCTGGAATATTGCTAAAAGCGGCGTAAAACCATACTCACTCACTCACTCACTCACAATTTGTAAGTAGAAATGATGTAAAGGAGACATGTTCAGGGTTTTACCTTGACTTACACAAGTGAGGGCCCAGGGGACCGCAATGATTAATTTTAAGGGCCCTTGTAGGCAATATGAGGGTGCTGTGAAGTAATGAAATGCTGTAGTGCTCTGTACGTGTTGATAATTGCTTGAAAGCCTGGACTGAATCGGAGATCATTACCAGTGTCAGAAACTCAGTAAACTGAGAGCTTTAAGGGCCAGTGGTAAAACTGTAGGCCCAGTGGTAAAACTGTTGTCCCAGTGGTAAAACTGTAGTCCCAGTGGTAAAACTGTTGTCCCAGTGGTAAAACTGTAGTCAAACCAAGTTCCCAGAGACTCTGTGGTCATAGATAAAGGCTGCATTTATTAGAAAATTATCAGCTTGTAAAACATCTTTGCTATTACATGCCATACACCATTTGATAGGTCTGACCCTACTGTTTATAAATTTGAAAGTTATTTTTGTCACATTATTTAAATGATACATTTATAACTTAATTAAGTTTGTTTTTAATGAATAATCTAAGCAAACACATTCATTACGCCCAGATTAGGCATCAAGGAAGCGTAAATTATGGCGATTTTCGGCAGTTTTGAGATTTCATATTAGAGATGTCCACTCACTTAGTTCTTATTTATTTTCATTGTTAAAGTATTCGGAAAATGATGATAAAAAGAATGTAAAGTATGATTTATCATGACATATTTCCAGATAATCGTGGCTTTCTGCTTAGTGATATGAGAAAATACTGAGAAATACTTCCGTTTTTGTGGATTTGTATAAATAACACATAGGAAGATTCGTTGAATGTTTGGTACCGTTAGAAAGCTCTTAACATCAATAATATTTCAGTAACCTCACCAGGAGTATTTTCAAAGTTATAACATGCAATTCTATTGAATAGAAATTGGTTCCTAATGACTCTTTTACTGTAATCTAACATTAGGATAGTGATTGGTCAAAATCAAGCGTGTGACCTAACACAGCCAATCAATTGCACCAATGGTTACCATCCTCATCAATGATATATCTCAGATTTTGGTTAAATCTTGTTATTTTGAACGTTTTAAGCTGGAAATCGCTACCTTTGTTTAAAATATAGAACTTCGTGCACATATTGTGCTACCCGTGTCCCTGTGACACAGTTATCTAATGCATATAAATCGAGGCCACAATTGCTGAGATGTCTTTTGACTTACATTTTATGATCACGTGAAAATATGGCAATGGTAACTTAGATGTAAGTTTGACAATTTTTAGAAATATGTTGAGTTTATATCTTACTTTCAGGGTTCCAGATAAGCTTTTGGTGTTGTGGGTATTTTACCCATGCATTTTAAAACCATTGGGTATCAGTAATTCTATCTGTGTATTCAAATTTCTGCTACCCACTAGTTTTTACATATGTGGGTATTTAAGTTAAATATTTAAAAACACTATTCATCTAGTCCCTTCAAACTGGTGTCATGTGGGTTCGAGAGCTTCATAGGACTCAAAAA
Source organism: Haliotis rufescens (assembly GCF_023055435.1). Classification (NCBI taxonomy): domain Eukaryota; kingdom Metazoa; phylum Mollusca; class Gastropoda; order Lepetellida; family Haliotidae; genus Haliotis; species Haliotis rufescens. The sequence continues at coordinate 35,186,948 of NW_025964383.1, forward strand.
TACCACGATACTTCCACAAGAAAGTGTGATGGCAAATGATCATGATGTAACTGTCATTGTGGAGTTTGGCAAGGTTGATGGAATGCCCGTTTATAATTTCAAAATAAGTTGCTGATTTGCTAATCGAATACGCAGGGTAACTTCACAATATTTTGATGATACGCACAAGTTTTATATTTGTAGTGTATCTGTAATGTTCGTTGCGTATTTGATACAATTGGATTTTATTTTACTGCATATTTCTGCATTTCTGATGCGTATTTTACGCAGATACACAGCTTATCTGGAGCTCTGTACTTTAGTTAAAATTTTTATGATTTGCCTGAAACATCTTTATATTGCTCTTTGACATGATCATGTTTGCTATGGGCCCGTTGTCGACACATGTGTCCCAGATTATGTTTTTTCTATAACATTGCGCGAAACAGTAAGTTTTAAGTGTATTGATAAAATATGATAAACTGAAATGAAATACATATTTTCAGACTGTGAAAAGTGCTAGATTTAATAAATCAATGATATGACAGGTAGGTTCATGAAAGCATGTATTATTTTGATGTGGCGAGTTGTAGCTGAGGGGCGGTCGGGTAGCCTAGTGGTTAAAGCGTTTGTTCGTCACGCCGAAGACCCGGGTTTCGATTCCCGACATGGGTACAATGTGTGAAGCCCATTTCTGGTGTCCCACACCGTGATATTGCTGGAATATTGCTAAAAGCGGCGTAAAACCATATTCACTCACTCACTCACTCACTAGTTGTAGCTGGTACAGCGGCCTGCATCGTTAAAAGAGTTAACGAGTGGAGAACTGTGAAGCTGGACCCTGTTTCAACAAGCAGTCTGAGTGTTGTGATTCATTTACCCTGTTTACAGCTTCAAACTGCAGGCCGTAGGAGCCTGCTGAAAAATAAAACTATCACCCCTATGGGCCAATGTTTCGAACACTTATCATAACAGATAGATGAAATTAGGGCCGGGACGAGTAGGACCCGGGTACCCACAGGACTGCCTGGACCCATGGTTAGTTATGTGATGTATAGTTTAAGGACAAACATTATCTGGAACTCTATGGTTACGCTACAAGTCACTAATGTTCGCATTTCTTTCTGACTATGCACCCATTCCTTCTGACTTTTCATATGGTTGAATAAAGGTATAACTTAAGTCAACTTCAGTGTATGCATGACCAGATTGTTAAGTACATGTATAAATACGTTTTGCAAGTGCTGTGGTAAAAAAGATTTCCAATCGGACATTTTGTATCTCTTGAGACCTACAGTACCTGGGTAGGGTCGGGTAATAGGAGGTAGGGTGCCTGGCAGCGTTAGAAATTGGCACTGGTCCTGTAGTCCTTACCAAACTGCCCAATGGTTAAGGTATCATAAGGACTAGTAGAAATTTGCCCTTTAAGGCTTTTGCTACTTGTTATCATTATAAGGACTAGTGGACTAAAAATGTTAGTTTCTACCCTGCCCGGGTTGTAAATTTGGACTCGTCCCAGCCCTAGATGAAATAACAGACACCAATAACTGCTCTTGATACACTAGGTACAATGGATATTATTACGAGTCCCTCGAGACACAGTATATTTTCTGTTGTGCGACCTCTCCCTACTTTTGTGTGTCTGTAAGCACATTTGTGTGTTGTTGTGTAAAACCCTGCATATTCCCCCCAAAGTGAAATGTAGGGCATGACAGGGGATTTTGATTCATGTACTGTAAGAAGTGTATGAGAATCTTTGTAGGCATTTAAAATTTGGAGATACATATGACAAGGAATATTATGTGTGGCCAGTTCTTTGTTATATATACATAATCATTCTAGGCTGCTTCTTGTCCTTCCATCAAGAAATGTATGTCTGGGAAGTTATCAAGCTGCCTTTCGCCAGATAATGTTGGGCAAATTGAAATGTGACTAAGAAATTTAAGCACTCTGTAGTCTGTCATAAAGCTATTACTGTATTCGACGTAATAAGCACCCAGGGCGCTCTCAAAATTAGAAATAGGGGGCTCTTATTAAAATATTATTTTGGTGAAAAAAAACAGAGTTGAAAGATAAATTTCGTGTTCATGTACGACAGATATATTTTTCCATAATTTAATTGCCCATAATTAAAGTTGCATATAACACACGAGTGCGTATCATACGCGAATAAATAAGTCTTATGAACATTGATCAATCGGAAGGGGTGCTAATTGGGATTGTTCACTAGCCTATATATTCGCAAATATCGCCGTGGGCGCTTATTACGTCGAATACGGTAATCTTTATTTTGTAGCTATATAATTCATAAACTAACTGACTTTTATACCTTTGTATCAGTGATTTAATCAGTGTTCTGGCTTCCTAATGTCTATGTAGGTCTTCTAGGTATTATGAATCTAGTGATCTCCTATTTCTCTAAGTTTTGACCCTATGAAGAACTGGGTTCCACTTAGAACTGGTCTTCAGCAGCCCATGCTTGTAAGAGGCAACTATCTGGATCATGCTCGCTGACTTGGTTGATGCATGTCATTGTATTCCAACTGTGTAGATTGATGCTCATGATGTCAATCACTGGAATGTCTGGTACAGACTTTATTATTTTATGGACTGCTGTCACACAGGTGGAATATTGTTGAGTGTAGCATTAAACAACAATCAAACAATGACCCCTCAACTTTCATGCCTAATTTCAAACACTGTTAGTGATGTCTGACGTTGGTCTTGATGATGTCTGACAATGCTGATGATGTCTGACGTTAGTCTTGATGTTGTCTGATGTTAGTCTCAATGTCTGATGTCTGACGTTAGTCTTGATTATGTCTGATATTAGTCTTGATGTTGTCTGATGTTAAGTCTTGATGATGTCTGACATAAGTCTTGATGATGTCTGATGTTAGTCTTGATGATGTCTGACATTAGTCTTGATGATGTCTGATGTTAGTTTTGATGTCTGACGTTAGTCTTGAGTATGTCTGATATTAGTCTTGATGTTGTCTGATGTTAGTCTTGATGATGTCTGACATTAGTCTTAATGATGTCTGATGTTAGTCTTGATGATGTCTGATGTTAGTCTTGATGATGTCTGACGTTAGTCTTGATGTTGTCTGACGTTAGTCTTGATGATGTCTGATGTAAGTCTTGATTATGTCTGACAGTCTTGATGATGTCTGACATTAGTCTTGATGTTGTCTGATTTTAGTCTTGATGATGTCTGATGTTAGCCTTGATGTCTGACATTAGTCTTGATGATGTCTGACATTAATCTTGATGTTGTCTGATATTAGTCTTGATGTTGTCTGACAGTCTTGGTGATGTCTGACATTAGTCTTGATGTTGTCTGATGTTAGTCTTGATGATGTCTGATGTTAGCCTTGATGTCTGACATTAGTCTCGATGATGTCTGACATTAGTCTTGATTATGTCTGACAGTCTTGGTGATGTCTGACATTAGTCTTGATGTTGTCTGATGTTAGTCTTGATGTCTGATGTTAGTCTTGATGATGTCTGATATTAGTCTTGATGATGTCTGATGTTAGTCTTGATGATGTCTGATGTTAGTCTTAATGATGTCTGACATTAGTCTCGATGATGTCTGACATTAGTCTTGATGTTGTCTGATGTTAGTCTTGATGTTGTCTGATGTTAGTCTTGATGATGTCTGACATTAGTCTCGATGTCTGACATTAGTCTTGATGTTAGTCTTGATGTTGTCTGACATTATTTTTGATGATGTCTGACATTAGTCTTGATGATGTCTGATGTTAGTCTTGATGATGTCTGACATTAATTTTGATGATGTCTGATGTTAGTCTTGATGATGTCTGACATTAGTCTTGATGATGTCTGATGTTAGTTTTGATGATGTCTGACATTAGTCTTGATGATGTCTGACATTAGTCTTGATGTTGTCTGATGTTAGTTTTGATGATGTCTGACGTTAGTCTCGATGATGTCTGACATTAGTCTCGATGATGTCTGACATTAGTCTTGATGTTGTCTGACATTAGTTTTGATGATGTCTGATGTTAGTCTTGATGTTGTCTGATGTTAGTCTCAATGTATCTATCTTTCATGTATTCAGTTATGTATCTATCTAATGGATATTTAAGCTTTATTTTGTCATGACAATCATACAACAATTTGTAAGACTCGTAAGAATATAATCAAAGTATTCAACTGCAAATAGGGAATGAGATAAGGTAGATACGTGAGGACAAATAGGGAATGAGATAAGGTAGATACGTGAGGACAAATGGGGAATGAGATAAGGTAGATACGTGTGGACAAATAGGAAAGGAGATTAGGTAGATACGTGAGGACAAATAGGAAAGGAGATAAGGTAGATACGTGAGGACAAATGGGGAATGAGATTAGGTAGATACGTGTGGACAAATAGGAAAGGAGATTAGGTAGATACGTGAGGACAAATAGGAAAGGAGATAAGGTAGATACGTGAGGACAAATAGGAAAGGAGATTAGGTAGATACGTGAGGACAAATAGGAAAGGAGATTAGGTAGATACGTGAGGACAAATAGGAAAGGAGATAAGGTAGATACGTGAGGACAAATGGGGAATGAGATAAGGTAGATACGTGAGGACAAATGGGGAATGAGATAAGGTAGATACGTGAGGACAAAATAGGAAAGGAGATAAGGTAGATACGTGAGGACAAATGGGGAATGAGATAAGATAGATATGTGAGGACAAATAGGGAATGAGATAAGGTAGATACGTGAGGACAAAAATGAAACTGATCCATTCTTGGTACACTTTGTCTGGGAACTCCTATTTATGATCTTGTTAAATCTAACTGTGACTGTTTCTACTCATTACATATGGACAATGTTACTTGTGCAGGACAACAATTAAAATATCTAGCCTTAACCTTGAAATAAGGGCCCATTAATAATAACCTCATTTAGACTTTGATTGCAAGTTAGACATAGCCGCCTCAAAAACTTAATGTTATGTCAGCCGAGGTGACAGCTTCAGTATTTGCCAAACAAAATATATCTATGACCAGTGTTAGAGGGGTGCTAAAGGTGAGGTCCTATAGTATTGGAAAGTGTGGGTGTTTGTGGTTAAACTCTGCACTTGACCAGCGAAGATCCGGGGTAGAATAGGTCTTCAGCAACCCATGCTTGCCGTAAAAGGCGACAATGCGTGTCATAAGAAGCGACTAACGGGATCGGGCAGTCAGGCTTGCTGACTTGGTTGATGCATGTCATCGTATCCCAATTGCGGGCATCGATGCTCATGATATCAATCACTGGTTTGTCACTCTTTGGTGTATGTTATAAATGGATTTGGTTCATGCTGTGGTATATGTTACAAATGGATTTAGTTCACTCTTTGGTGTATACTTTATAACTGGTTTAATTCACTCTTTGGTGTATGTTATAAATGGTTTAATTCACTCTTTGGTGTATGTTATAAATGGTTTAATTCACTCTTTGGTGTATGTTATAAATGGTTTAATTCACTCTTTGGTGTATGTTATAAATGGTTTAATTCACTCTTTGGTGTATGTTATAAATGGTTTAATTCACTCTTTGGTGTATGTTATAAATAGTTTAATTCACTCTTTGGTGTATGTTATAAATGGATTTGGTTCACTCTTTGGTGTATATTATTAATGATTAAGGTTTACACTTTGGTATATGATATAAATGGTTGAGGTTCACCCTTAGGTATATGATATAAATGGTTGAGGTTCACCCTTAGGTATATGATATAAATGGTTGAGGTTCACCCTTAGGTATATGATATAAATGGTTGAGGTTCACCCTTAGGTATATGATATAAATGGTTGAGGTTCACCCTTAGGTATATGTTATAAATGGTTGAGGTTCACCCTTAGGTATGTGTTATGAATGGTTGAGGTTCACCCTTAGGTATGTGTTATAAATGGTTGAGGTTCACCCTTAGGTATATGATATAAATGGTTGAGGTTCACCCTTAGGTATGAGTTATGAATGGTTGAGGTTCACCCTTAGGTATATGATATAAATGGTTGAGGTTCACCCTTAGGTATGAGTTATGAATGGTTGAGGTTCACCCTTAGGTATGAGTTATGAATGGTTGAGGTTCACCCTTAGGTATGTGTTATGAATGGTTGAGGTTCACCCTCAGGAATGTGTTATGAATGGTTGAGGTTCACCCTTAGGTATGAGTTATAAATGGTTGAGGTTCACCCTTTGGTATGTGTTATGAATGGTTGAGGTTCACCCTTTGGTATGTGTTATGAATGGTTGAGGTTCACCCTTTGGTATGTGTTATGAATGGTTGATGTTCACCCTTTGGTATGAGTTATGAATGGTTGAGGTTCACCCTTTGGTATGAGTTATGAATGGTTGAGGTTCACCCTTAGGTATGAGTTATGAATGGTTGAGGTTCACCCTTAGGTATGAGTTATAAATGGTTGAGGTTCACCCTTTGGTATGTGTTATGAATGGTTGAGGTTCACTCTTTGGTATGAGTTATAAATGGTTGAGGTTCACCCTTTGGTATGAGTTATGAATGGTTGAGGTTCACCCTTTGGTATGAGTTATGAATGTTTATGAAATTAAGACTACATACAACCCAGAAGTTATTGGACACGTGGTAAGTTTGATGGAGATCAAACAGGTTCACAAATTGTGAATTTGGGGAGAGTGAATTGTTGATATTCTTGGAATTTGCTAAAAGTGGTGTAAAACCATACTCACTCATTCACGCTATGACATTGTGGTGAAAATAAAAATTAAAAAACGTTTGATACTGACAATATAAAACAGTCAGCCATTTTGGAATTTTAACATGTTTATGAAGTCATGGGGTTACTTTTCATCGGTTTTTGACCTACTTTGAAGTTTTCATTACTCCTCATGCAATTTTCATTATTTTAGTTGTTTTCCTCATTCTTGAACATTTGGGTCGGCAGATCTATACACGGTGCCCAAACTAAGTATGAAAGTCAGTGGGTCCATCTCACAGTGTCCAAACTAAACATGAAAGTCAATGAGTCCATCTCACAGTGCCCAAACTAAACATGAAAGTCAATGGGGCCATCTCACAGTGTCCAAACTAAACATGAAAGTCAGTGGGTCCATCTCACAGTGTCCAAACTAAACATGAAAGTCAATGGGTCCATCTCACAGTGTCCAAACTAAACATTAGTCAGTGGGTCCATCTCACACTGTCCAAACTAAGTATGAAAGTCAGTGGGTCCATCTCACACTGTCCAAACTAAACATGAAAGTCAGTGGGTCCATCTCACAGTGTCCAAACTAAACATGAAAGTCAATGAGTCCATCTCACACTGTCCAAACTAAACATGAAAGTCAATGGGGCCATCTCACAGTGTCCAAACTAAACATGAAAGTCAGTGGGTCCATCTCACACTGTCCAAACTAAACATGAAAGTCAGTGGGTCCATCTCACACTGTCCAAACTAAACATGAAAGTCAGTGGGTCCATCTCACACTGTCCAAACTAAACATGAAAGTCAATGGGTCCATCTCACACTGTCCAAACTAAACATGAAAGTCAGTGGGTCCATCTCACAGTGTCCAAACTAAACATGAAAGTCAATGGGGCCATCTCTCAGTGTCCAAGCTAAGTATGAAAGTCAATGGGTCCATCTCACAGTGTCCAAACTAAGCATGAAAGTCAGTGGGTCCATCTCACGGTGCCCATACTTTGTGTAGGAAGTGATGTCACGAGCTCTCTAATCACTATCTTGTCACAGAGTTTCTTCCACTCATCACCATGACATCAACATCCAATCTAACTGACTCTTGTGAACACGAGATCAGCGTTGATCGACATTCAAACTTGTGACCTGGCCATCTTTGACTTCAGCCACTAGTCCGAACCCAAAGTCAAGTAAAATTCTGTTTGGTGTTTTAAGCTCAGCTAAATAAACTCCCTATGATAACACTGAAATGTACAAATAGAGCCATGTTTGGGTAGCAGATTAAAACAAACTATGAATACACTATTGAAATAAAAATTAATGCGTATGTTACAACTTTTAGTTAAAATGATTGTGTATCAGCTGATCGCCAAATTCACTTACCGACAGTTACATTCGGAAAAGCTTCTGCGACAAACATACTGATAGATGCCACATTGAAAAGAACATGGTGCCTAGTCAATGTACATGTATCTTTATTAGTCCCTGATTGGTAATTAAAACAATAGCGCCTTTCTCACAATGCTAGGTTTTGTAAACAAAAAACGGCCTCCCCAGAGAAGGAGCCTCAAGCAGACACAGACGGGTATACCACTATTCACATAGTTTTAAATGATTTACAGGGATTGTTTCAAAACAGGTTTTAAGTTAAATACCCAAATTTTAAGAAACAGGTGGGTAAAAAAAATGAATACCTTCTAAAACTTGTGGATACCAATCAAAATCAAACCTCAGGGTAAAATACCCCAATAACCAAAAGTTTATCTATAGCTCTGTTATTAACATGCCAAATGCCTTTACTGCCAAGGAGCGAGCATCTGGGGCCTCAAGATGGCTGCATATTTATTGACTGAGTATACTTTATATGGCACCAGCGTCTTGATTTGTTCTATTTATGAACTTCAATTCATACATTCATGATTCAGATTGCTTCAGTTCAAAATTTAGAATTATGCAATATTTCATGATATGTATCGCAAAACAGCCTTGTGCATCGCAAAATACACTTTAAACCTCCAGCACCCATCAGGGGCACTCCTGCAGTCGCAATAGGGAAATAATAATCGCCCCTAGTGGTGAGGCATGATGGGTATACATCACGATGAAATGGAGATTTTATATACTGGATAATTGAGACTGTTTCCATGATTACCTGATGGCAATTTCTTTCAGAAACTCTGGTGATGAGGTGAAGTGTGACATAATGAGTGAGGGCCAGAAGATCCAGGCAGAAGGGTATGGGGACATGGTAATACAGAAACTTCACACACTTCGACAAAACAAGGAACTCTGTGACTTCAGGGTCTCCGCTGATGGCCGTGTCTTTGAGGTGAGTTGAAGTGGAGCAGTTTTACAAGTAGATGCTTGAAAAGGCCTTGTAAATGTATAATTGATTCTTTATAAGGCCTTGTAAATGTATAATTGATGTTTGAAAAGGCCTTATAAATGTATAATTGATGCTTAAAAAGGCCTTGTAAATGTATAATTGATGTTCAAAAAGGCCTTGTTAATGTATAATTTATACTTTATAAGGCCATGTAAATGTATAATTGATGCTTTATAAGGCCTTGTAAATGTATAGCTGATACTTGATAGGGCCTTGTAAACGTATAATTGATGCTTAAAAAGGCCTTGTAAATGTATTATTCTTGCTTAAAAAGGCCTGATACCTGAAAAGGCCTTGTAAATGTATAGTTGATAATTGATTGGGCCTTGTAAATATATAATTGATGCTTCATAAGGCCTTGTAAATGTATAATTGATGCTTTATAAGGCCTTGTAAATTTATAATTGATGCTTTGTAAGGCCTTGTAAATGTATAATGTGCCTTCACGGCCTGAAAAAAAATGTTCAAACCAGAATGAGTACAAATGAGTGAGTGACTCACTTCACCAGATTCCACTTACTGTGCAGAGTTGTGTCCCTTGGACATGTCAGAAACCTATGATCAGGCTTTCGAAATCCCAGTTAGCCCTGTTTCTAGGCTTGTCAGCACCATACCCTGTGCTGGTGGGTTTTACCGAAGTGGTTAAACATCACTTCGGGCTTTCCTCCCGCGTTAGGCTGACACACTGTGATAGAACCAGAATATTTACTGTTGAAAGTGACGTTTATAACCCAACTCATTCACTCACTCACTGCAAAGATGATGTTGAACAGAGCTGAGGGCTCTCTCATAAATATTTCTGACAACAAGCCAATCTGGACAATGATGTTTTTGTGTTTATATCTAGTGTTCTCCTAGAGGCTTGTCATGTATCAATTGTATTCTTTTAATAAAAATTCTGAGTGCCGTTGTACAAGACAACCTTAGCGCTACGACTGTTGTAAGTCTATGTTAAGGTATTGGAGCTACACCCATCGAAGCATTAGATCGCTTTGTACAACAGCACCCTGGTTGGTAGGTATAAGAAAAGAGTATCATCGATACACTGGTGTACTGCAAAAATGATACATATTGCAGTATTGTTTCTGCGTGTGGGTGTATTGGGTTAAAAATCATTTAACTTGAAATCTACACAGAAATTCCTTCACAAATGATGTTTCCCTTCACAATTAATTGACAAAACGGAAACAGGGAAGTGATATTTTTCTCACTTTGTTATCTTCCCTGTATCCTACAAAAAAATGGGCATGCTGAGTTATATTTACTTCAGTATGTTGAAACTAGGATCTGCAAGTAAAATGATGATGATGATGATGACGATGACGATGACGATGACGATGATGATGACGATGACGATGACGATGATGATGATGATGATGATAGTAAACTACGGTTATAATGAAAGAAAGGGACCACTAATTTTAGTTCGTAAAAACCGTATTAAGATGTAAGCATATATACAGCATATATACAGCATATATACAACAAATGACCGGGACTAAAAAATAAGTTCGTTATATTGGTCAGTTCATTATAAACTTAGTTTACTGTATGTACATTGATGATGCGCCAAATTCCATTCATCAAGTGGATGTTTACAGTGCTACACAATCAGTGTCAAACACCTCATTGTCACTGTCAAACACTGTCAAACTCCCATGATATCGCAGTATGTGTCGCAATACAGATGCCTGTGTCACAATATATTGCAATACGATTTTTTGGCCTATTCAAGGCCCTTATAATCATGTTGAATTTGATTTTTGAAAAGAACCATCCTATGTTACAGGTGCACAAGGCCCTGCTTGCCGCCACTAGTGACTATTTCAGGGTCATGTTTGGAGGGGTCATGGCAGAGAGCAAGCAGGATACCGTTGACCTCAAGGGAGTCACGGCCGATGGCCTGCAACAGGTCATCGACTTCATCTATTCAGGAGAAATGGCGCTGCACTACGAAAACCTCACAGAGATTATCAACACAGCAAGCCATCTGCAGGTACTTAACTCAGGGTTACCTCCCGTGAAGATCCGGGGTAGAATAGGTCTTCAGCAACCCATGCTTGTCGTAAAAGGCGACTATGCATGTCGTAAGAGGCGACTAACGGGATTGGGTGGTCAGACTTGCTGACTTGGTTGAGCATGTCATCGTATCCCTATTGCGTGGATCGATGCTCATAATGTCAATCACTCGATTGTCTGGTCCAGACTCTATTATTTACAGACTGCCGTCATATAGCTGAAATATTGCTGAGTGTGGCGTTAAACAACAAACAAATAAACTCATTCAGGGTTAAACTTGGCTCAGGCTAGGTTCAGACTGTCTAATGTGGAATCTAGGGGTAAACTCCATCGATGCTCATGATGTCCATCACCAGATTGTCTGGTCCAGACTTGTCTATCTGCAGACCGCACTCATTTAGCTGAAATATTGCTGAGTGCTCGTTCCGTTAAACAAAAAACAAACAAACATAGGTGGAATATTGCTAAATGCAGCACTGAACAACAAACAAAGATATAGCTGAAATATTGCTGAGTGATGTGTTAGACAGCCATCAAAATAAAAAACAACATAGCTGGTATATCGCTGAATGACAACAAACAAACATAGGTGGAATAGTGCTGTAATGCTGTACTCATGTACTCAGTGAACAGTGGGACGTTACTCATGTACTCAGTGAACAGTGGGACGTTACTCATGTACTCAGTGAACAGTGGGACGTTACTCATGTACTCAGTGAACAGTGGGACGTTACTCATGTACTCAGTGAACAGTGGGATGTTACTCATGTACTCAGTGAACAGTGGGACGTTACGTTACTCATGTACTCAGTGAACAGTGGGACGTTACTCATGTACTCGGTGAACAGTGGGACGTTACTCATGTACTCGGTGAACAGTGGGATGTTACTCATGTACTCGGTGAACAGTGGGACGTTACTCATGTACTCAGTGAACAGTGGGACGTTACTCATGTACTCAGTGAACAGTGGGACGCTACTCATGTACTCAGTGAACAGTGGGACGTTACTCATGTACTCAGTGAACAGTGGGACGTTACTCATGTACTCAGTGAACAGTGGGACGTTACTCATGTACTCGGTGAACAGTGGGATGTTACTCATGTACTCAGTGAACAGTGGGACGTTACTCATGTACTCAGTGAACAGTGGGAAGTTACTCATGTACTCAGTGAACAGTGGGACGTTACTCATGTACTCGGTGAACAGTGGGACGTTACTCATGTACTCAGTGAACAGTGGGACGTTACTCATGTACTCGGTGAACAGTGGGACGTTACTCATGTACTCAGTGAACAGTGGGACGTTACTCATGTACTCAGTGAACAGTGGGACGTTACTCATGTACTCAGTGAACAGTGGGACGTTACTCATGTACTCAGTGAACAGTGGGACGTTACTCATGTACTCGGTGAACAGTGGGACGTTACTCATGTACAGATTGCCACTCCCTCCCTCACTCACTCACTCACTCGCCCCAATCTGGGACCTGGGTTTGAATAGGCCCCCTGCACTCCCATCGCTGTGCAGAGTTGCATCCCTTGGCCACACCAGCAACCTGTGATTGTGGGTTCAAATCCCAGTTCGCCCCGAATATGTTTCTTAGTTTGTTAGCACCCTTCCCATGATATATGATATAACTGGAATAATGTTCAAAGCAGCGTTAAACCCAACTCACTCACTCACTCACTCACTCACTCACTCACTCACTCACTCACTCACTCACTCACTCACTCACTCTCTCACTCACTCACTCACTCACTCACTCACTCACTCACTCACTCACTCACTCACTCACTCACTCAACCTCTCACTCTCTCACCCAACCACTCTGGAACCTGGATTAAAATAGGTCCCCAAACACTAATTCAACCACCCACCCAACCACCCGCCCACCCAACCACCCACCAAACCACTCAATCTACCACTCACTCACCCAATCATTCACTCTCTCCCTCACTCACTTGACATTGTTTCAGGTTGCCTCTGCCCTGGACGTCTGCAGCACTTACATCAAGTCACTGATGACTTTCGACAACGCTGAAGATTTCCTCAACATCGCAGACACCTATTCTCTTGAGAAGGTCCTCACACACTGGGAAAACATGATCCAGGAAAAGTTCTATGACTTCAGCCAGACTCAGGCATACCTCAAGATGGAAGCAGAGACTCTGTCCAAGCACCTGTCCAGGGACTCCTTGAGGATCACGTCCGAGTATCAGTTATTCTGCTGTCTCGATAAGTGGTTCAGGTCAAATCCAATGAGAATTGTCAACGACGGCTTCACAGTGTTCTCCAAAGTGAGATTTCCATTGATGTCAGAACAGGAACTGGCAATGGTTCGGGACAGCGAAATAATACAGAGATGCTCCACCCAAGTGAAAGAGTTGGTACGTAAAGGGTATCATTATCACGACGCATGCAAAAAGGGGCATCCAATGATTGACGAGTCGACAAGGGTACGAAGCAATTCGTCGTCTATAATCCTCATCCACCATGGCACTTCGTACATGCCCTTCCAAGTGACTGCCTACAATAGCAATGCCGGGATGTTCTACAGTGTCTACTCTGATGTTAATGGTAGCCGGGACTGCAGGATCGCCTCGGTGGATAACTTTGCATACATTTGCCGAGTTGTAGATTTCGGAGGAGGGACACTGATGAGTTCCCTTTTCAGATTTGATCCAAGACATCTGATTGGTCAAGAGTTGCGACCAATGAGAAGACTGCGAATTGATTTCACCCTGGTTTCGTTTAATCGGAGTGTGTATGCTTTCGGGGGTTCAACGGAGCAGTTTGCAATCTTGGACTCCGTGGAACGGTACAGTGCTGTGAACAACACGTGGGAGGACGTTGTAGCCATGCCCGCCCCGACTCATTCTCTATCTGCTATAGTTTATGGAGAGAGAATTTACCTCTCGGGCGGCATTTCCGGGCAAGATCGACAGACTATCAATACATTCACCAGTTTCGATCCTGCTACACAGCGCTACGAAACTAAACCAGGAATGTTTTATGCCCGCCGCCTCCATGACATGGTAGCATACAACGGGTCTATATATGTTCTAGGGGGCATCCCAAGACCTGGGGTTCCCCTTCATGGACAAATTCCAATAGAGTGTTTTAGCTTCCACACCAATCAATGGACTATGCTGTCGTCCACGCTCAGTGGGCGGTCAGTAGGTCACTATATCAACTTTGAAGGTCAGATTCTTTCCTTGGGACATGAGCACCACAATGCTACAGAGGATGAAATATGGGCGTATGACACGGATCTTGACGATTGGTCGAAATATGCAAAAGCTCCACAGAGAATGAGTTTGAACTCCGCTATTTGCACACAACTGTATGTTAACTTTGACGATGAAAAGATCGCGAAGAAGTTCCTCAAGGAGAAGTGAATGCTTGATACTGTCTCTGATGCAACAAGCATGTTCGAGAGGATGCCCGGCAAGCTTCATCATGGATACAGAGTGCAAGAAACATCACTGTGATTTTCCAAGCACTTGGAGATGTGTCTCTCTGCTTGTACCTCTGTTAGAGGGGACTAAACTGTATATTGCTGAGCTTTGCTGTAATCAACAGCAGAGGGTGATCTCAGGCACTGATGGAGTCTATCTCAATCTTCTGTGACATGACTATCACAGTTGTATTTCATCAGAAAATACCTCAGAAAGTTTTGAGATGGTCCCTATACCTTTTTAACTGGCCAAAGTTATGAGAATTGTTTTAAAGAGTACCTCAATATTCTATCCTCATCAGTGATAGGCTGCTGTTGCCAATGCAGACTGGGAAATTTGTAGAAGATAGATGTTGTTAACTAAATGATCTGGTTTGGAATATTTCCTGTCTGTGAGGGCTTGAACCTGCCTCACATGTACATCATTGTCGGAATGTAAAACAGATCTGATGCAATGTTACTTGTAATTTTAATATGATTGAATTTTATTATCAGCACTACACTTTTTATTTTATGGTTTCTGGATTTTAGGCCCCAAAATTCAGGTCAGAAGGATGGAATTTGTTTTCTTTTTTTTTACAAATATATGTTTTTTATTTCCTCTCACAATTCATCATAATTTGTTGTTTTGAAGTTTTGAAGATTAAGTTTCAAAAGGTTTTAATTATAGTAATTTTTGATAATATATTTACATTGATGGCGACAGTAAATGAGTTCTTTTTCGATATTTTACTTCTTTGGTCGTCAGATTTAAAAAAAACATGCTGATTATTTATCTATTTTATATATTGTTTTTCTAGATAAAGTTTTTGGAGTTGTCAGATTTATAAACCGAGTTTTAAGAAAATCCTGGCCTTACTGTTTGTTAGTTTTATGTAGGACAAAGACTGTTCTTTGTCGTTGAGTTTGGAACTTTGCTTTTTGGTTTGTAAAACACTTTGTTAAGTTTAAGGCCATAAAACATTCACTTTGAGATTTTCATTCTTGCTAAAATATAAATGTTTAATCAATATTCACCTCATTCTACATGTAATTACCATATTCCAGAATGGAATTTTGTGAAATGGTTATATTAAACACCTATAGTCAGAGTCTCAATATTGACAGGAAACTCGCATCATCGCTTTATCATGGCCTAATTCTATTGTCTGTTGGGGCATGTAGACTAAAGCTCAACAATTCCCTGTGCAGAGTTGCATCCCTTAGTCATGCCAGGATCCTAAGATTATGAGTTTGAATCCCAGATGCGGTGCTGACATGCAGTGATACTGTTCGAAGTCATGCAGTCACAACTGTCTCTTGATGATGGAAATGGCCCTTGTGTACAGGAGGGGCGGTCGGGTAGCCTAGCGGTTAAAGCGTTCGCTCGTCACACCGAAGACCTGGGTTCGATTCCCGACATGGGTACAATGTGTGAAACCCATTTCTGGTGTCCCCCGCCGTGATATTGCTGGAATATTCCTGAAAGCGGCGTAAAACCATACTCACTCACTCACTCACTTGTGTGCAGGAAGTCTTTTACTTCAAACCAGTCCACAATATGACTCTTTGACTAGAGTTTCCCAGTCTGTGTTGTCTGCAGGCAGCTCATCTTCCACTAGGTACCTCAACATGACAGTCAGCGCCACACCTCTTCGTTGTCTATCTCACCACATCATCATTTTCCTATAGCCTTCAGGTTCAGATATGTTCTCAGTCTGCGACTGTAATCACAAGTGCAAAGGCAGAATCGAGAAAATTTGTGTGATTGTAAGCCTTGATATCAATAACCATACAGTCTGCGACTTCAGCCTCTTGTCTGAAACCCATGTCTAGTAAGATTTTGTTTGGTCGTGTGACCCATACGAAGAAAGTACATATATTTTACCCGTAAGTTTACGGAAAGTGATACCAAGAGATTATTTTGGGCTAGTTGACATGGTCTACTCCGAAGGTTTTGGCATACTGTTCATATTTATATATGATAAATGTACTAAAAATAAAAATAGGTTCTGGCTGTTATTATTAGTCACCTGTGCGTTCACTTGTACTGACCCAGTACTGACCAGTACTGACAAGTACTCTCAATCCAGTACTCTGTCAGAGATTTGATCCAGTAGGGATAGATCTTACGCAATGCAAACACTTGAATGAGAGTGAGGTCACCGCAAGTGGAACTGTTTTCCATCATCGAAAAAAAAGGCCTAGAATTCCACTAAATCAAATTTCGTTAACTTAGGTGATTATGCCAACACTGACAGAGCAGTCTTGTGCTTACCGTTACAAAAGGGTATTTTACAGTTCTAGGACCTTTTCTTTGTATATATGTATTGTGTTCATGGAATGTGGGGCATCTTCTTAGATGTTACTGGTGGTGCCCTTTCTACATAGGTTTTGTACTGGATACTGAACCTTCCCTTAGATACTACAGGTGCTCTTCCTTAAGATGTATTAGATAAAATCCTCGTCCTTGTTTTGGCCTAGAAATGGTAAGTGACTTTTTAGATTTGGCAACACTAATTGTTTGCCTAGGTATTGCAGGTGACTTTTCTACATTTGGCAACACTAATTGTTTGCCAAGGTATCGCAGTTGACCTTTTTAGATTTGGCAACATTAATTGTTTGCCTAGGTATCGCAGTTGACCTTTGTAGATTTGGCAACATTAATTGTTTGCCTAGGTATCGCAGTTGACCTTTGTAGATTTGGCAACATTAATTGTTTGCCTAGGTATCGCAGTTGACCTTTGTAGATTTGGCAACATTAACTTTTTGCCTAGGTATCGCAGTTGACCTTTCTAGATTTGGCAACACTACCGGTAATTGTTTGCCTAGGTATTGCAGTTGACCTTTCTAGATTTGGCAACAGTATTCATTTGCCTAGGTTTTGCAGGTGCTCCTGAGAGGTTGTGAGATGATGGTATGGTGAGGTTGATAGTTAATCTACCTGTGTCTGGCTGGCACTGTCTACCTGCACATAAATAGCTCAAGACATTCATCACATATGTACACATGCAATCAGGGGCAGTGGTTCAGTTGGACCTTCATGTATACCGTTTTGTTCATGGCCTTTAAAGATGCCTTTGATTCTGGGAGAATTCTGTTTTTATCATATCTGCACAAAAAGTTGCTTTCGAGTGTTCCTAGTCTTCAGATCTCACTTCCTGAAAATTTGGCCTAAGTGAAACCCGGTCTTGCATTTTTATATGTACCTATATCCCCCTGAAGCACTCCCAAACAAGGCTTCGGTTGATGCGACACTGCAATTGTAACTAGCCACTGCAGAATGGTTGGCGGAACAGTGTTCGAAATTAAGCATGAAAGTCAGATGGTCCTCTTGAGTCATATTCTATGGAGAAAACCTGAAGGACCAAAGTCTCATTAAAATCAGATCTTAGTTCTCGCTGCCGCTAAACAAAGATCTGAGGACATCCCATAACGGGTCATGTCAGACCGACCTTTTGCGAATTTCGCGACCAATGGAATGACTGACAAGAAGTCCACATTAGCCAATTAGAAGGCAGCTTAATTGAGCTTTACGGCACGAGTTTCAAACTGGCAACTTCGCTTTGAAACACATTCTGACATATGCTCGATTAGAAAATTAATAACTGAACAAAAAAGATTATGGAATGGCTAATAGATGGTCTAGATTGTATGAGTACAGACATAAAGCCGATAACTGTCATTTGGAATACCCTATGTTGTTGTTTTCGAGGTTGCACAATCAAAAATCACATTCCAGCTGTCACTTTCCCCGATCTAGTAACCGATGCTCTGAGTGGTCAGATGAAAAGTCGTTCTGATGTGACCCGCAATGGGATGTCCTCAGATCCTTGTTTAGCGGTAGCAAGAACTAAGACCTGATTTTAATGAGATTGTAAGGACCTCAAGACCTCCGTTAATTTTGAACACTGAAAAAATAGCATTGTTTAGAAATAATAATTAGATAGTGATAGGTCTAAGGCCCTTACAGCATGAGCATGCATAACGTGTATGTTGAACAAAAGACAGATTGACGGCAAGATTGTACTGAAGTTAAGGGTGTGAGCATGGTCTGTGCCTGTAATCAGTCTGGGGTCAGACTGTGGGCATGGTCTCTGCCTGTGTTCTGTCTGGGGTCAGACTGTGGGCATGGTCTGTGCCTGTGTTCTGTCTGGGGTCAGACTGTGGGCATAGTCGGTGTCTGGGGTCAGACTGTGGGCATGGTCTCTGCCTGTGTTCAGTCTGGGGTCAGACTGTGGGCATGGTCTCTGCCTGTGTTCTGTCTGGGGTCAGACTCTGGGCATGGTCTCTGCCTGTGTTCAGTCTGGGGTCAGACTGTGGGCATGGTCTGTGCCTGTGTTCAGTCTGGGGTCAGACTGTGGGCATGGTCTCTGTCTGGGGTCAGACTGTGGGCATGGTCTCTGCCTGTGTTCAGTCTGGGGTCAGACTGTGGGCATGGTCTCTGCCTGTGTTCAGTCTGGGGTCAGACTGTGGGCATGGTCTCTGCCTGTGTTCTGTCTGGGGTCAGACTGTGGGCATGGTCTCTGCCTGTGTTCTGTCTGGGGTCAGACTGTGGGCATGGTCTCTGCCTGTGTTCTGTCTGGGGTCAGACTGTGGGCATGGTCTCTGCCTGTGTTCTGTCTGGGGTCAGACTGTGGGCATGGTCTCTGCCTGTGTTCTGTCTGGGGTCAGACTGTGGGCATGGTCTGTGCCTGTGTTCTGTCTGGGGTCAGACTGTGGGCATGGTCTCTGCCTATGTTCAGTCTGTCTGATTCCACCCTGTACAAAGCTGGTACAAAACATTTCAAAAACAAAGTCACGTGTTAATTGATAGATCTGGTATCAATACTCCAGAAATTGTTTTTGTGTGTTTAGAAATATGCAGGCAGATTATTATCATAAATGGAAATGTAAGAGTAAATTAGATTTGGTCGGCCTTTGGACCACTTCATTTGGTTGACTCAAAACTCTTTAAACCATTGATACAGCTTTACACCCTGGTTTTGGGTGACCAAGTGATTAACACCACTCTCTCAGAAATACAGGACTGGCATTTCCGCACCTCGGCTTGAAACCATGGCAACATTAGGACTGCTGTTTACTGGCCAGGGTTATCTGAAACTATCACGGGACCTCTCGTTTGTAACCACTAGTAACTATTGTTACCAACTGTGTTGGACTTTTGATAATGTTGTTTATTAGTTTATAAGAAATATCTGATTGTCTCCCGTTGGTTGCCATCCTTGACACGATCATACTGCCTCGTATATACATATGTGTTGTGTTTCAAGCTATGATGATATATATATCTATATATATGAAACTACATTTACCTCAAGTTGTCCTGCTGAAACTTCAGTATCTGTACCTTTGATCTATTTGGGCAAGCCACTCAAATATTCAAATGGTGGTCGTTCAGCATCCTCAGTTCCCAGTATATTGTATCTAGCCATTCCCCTGGGGGAATGTTCAAATGATGGTCGTTCAGCATCCTCAGTTCCCAGTATATTGTATCTAGCCATTCCCCTGGGGGAATGTTCAAATGGTGGTCGTTCAGCATCCTCAGTTCCCAGTATATTGTATCTAGCCATTCCCCTGGGGAATGTTCAAATGGTGGTCGTTCAGCATCCTCAGTTCCCAGTATGTTGTATCTAGCCACTCCCATAGGGGAACGTTTAAATGGTGGTCGTTCAGCATCTTCAGTTCCCAGTATATTGTATCTAGCCATTCCCCTGGGGGAATGTTCAAATGGTGGTCGTTCAGCATCCTCAGTTCCCAGTATATTGTATCTAGCCACTCCCATAGGGGAACGTTTAAATGGTGGTCGTTCAGCATCTTCAGTTCCCAGTATATTGTATCTAGCTACTCCCCTGGGAGAATGTTCAAATGGTGGTCGTTCAGCATCCTGAGTTTCCAGTGTATTGTATCTAGCGACTCCCAAGGGGGAACATTCAAATGGTGGTCGTTCAGCATCCTCTTTCAAGTGTATAGTATCTTCAATCTATTAGGATCAATATCCTGGACCAATTGTCTTCCATAGATTCATTTTTGAAGTGATGCAACCAGCTCCATCTCCCCTATCACTAACTGTGAACAGAATTTCCTTTCGCATGTGCTCAAAATCAACAGCCAATCAAATTGCCTCTTCTAAATGCGAGTTCAGCATAGTTCTGATTTCAAAATTGCATCCTCATCCAAGTGAGCCTGGATGTATTTCAAGGAACCGAAAACTGTTCCGAATGATTCTCTACTGGAAAAGATGTTTTCCTGAGTACAAAAACAGGGTAGGAATTCCTTTTGTTACAAGACGTTCCCGTTGTAAAAGGATGGCACACGAAAGTTGAGACGAGTACTGATATCGCTGCGCGTTTAAATCATGAAGGAACCGTGGAATTTGATTTGATTTCTTTTTTTAGCATCATGTCATGTAAACCCGCCTCAAAAGAAAGCCAAGGTTGCATATGGGTCCAGGATATGTGTCATAATATAATGGAAATACACGACCCACTGGATAATCGGGGATGGTCGTTCCTATAATCAGGATAAACCGTCATGAATGGTTGAACATTTTATTATCGCTGTCGTGTCCATTTGTGAATCTTAGAAATGGTGCATAGAGTATTTCTAAATATCATTGACATTTTGTAGCCATTGTGAACACTATTAATCATTTGATTTGTTCATTACCATATTTTCCTTATGTTTGTGTGTAAAATCACGTTCTGGGTAATTTTACGCATGAGCAAGAGCAAGAGCAATCATATATTTTCTTTTACAAACAAGGCTTCCAAACATATGGAATGTTTGTTTTTTAAATAGAGGTGTTTATTTGTAAATATTTAAAAACAAATTGGGGTGGGGTGGGGTGTGGAGTCTCATACTTTTGTTATCAATTTTATTTGTGGAGGTTTTTTATGGACGTAAAACTGAAATCAAGCCTGAGAAATAGATATTCTATTATTTCACCTCCTGCGTCTTGGAATATTGATCAAGAAATCCATAACACAAGATATGAAATTGGTCTGGATTGAATTTTAATATTTCCAGTAAATATATAAAGACTTAATCGGTTGCCATGTTTGTACATTCAGTTACATTAGTTAAACAATTTTGGGATGGGATGAAATTGGAAACACACGTTATTGGAGGGCTTCATCTTTTGTGTGTCATGTACAAGTTGACTCAGAATATATTGACATTTGAGATGCATGTTATTTGATAATTTTGTAAACCCACAAAATAATAACTTTTGTGTTATTTTTGCCTTGGAAGGGGAAGGGAAGACAATATAATAGTGATGTTTAAAATTTCTTCATGTAACATTTTGAATTCATTTGTGTCAGTTTGACTTTTTATGATCAGTGAATAGACTCAGTCTCAAACAGAATGTTTAGGTACAGTGAGGGTGTTGTTGTGGTGGTTCAGACACAGGAAAATATCTTCTTGTTTCTGTTCCCTTGCTGAAAGAATAACAAGAAGCTGGATCAAATTTGAATTGTAATTTTCATTTCGGTTTTTGAAGCCTCAACCTGAATTCTGAATTGTACTAATGGAGAAATGGTATATAGAAACCTAGTCAAAATGGGTTACATCAAAAAGTACAACTTTGGAATGGAAAGTAGCTCCAAAAATGCGGAATAGGAACCGAAATTAGCATTCACAATATTAACGCTGGGGTCTGGCCAGTTTACCAGGGTTGGTGAGATGATGAGAAACAAGAAATATTTTTAATGTGGCCTTAGAATAAATATTATATCACCTCAACTAGTATTGAGGAAAAAGAAGATGAACTTTGCCAGTAATTTTTTCTTGCGTCCTATGTCTTCTTTTCGCTTGGAATTTCTTCGAAATCACTTGGCTACAAGGATTTGATGTGCGTTAAACCTTCACCCATCCTTCAGCCAGGCAATCAGTGTTATGGTGCCCCAACATGTAGCCGTGTACAGTGTTTGTATCATGGTTTATTGGTTCTAGTCTTATGGAAAACATGGTGAAAATTATTTATACCTTAGTGTTAGTTTATGCAATTTGATTAAATCAGGGGTATCATCAGCTATCAAGTGACTTCATTTGGCCATAGCAAACTGTTGTTCCGATTGCAAGGCTGTCATAATCAGAGTCTCCAGAACATGATTGTATTTTCTTATTGTTTTTTCTGTGTGTGTGATCCAACTAAAATAGTGGCTACATTGATAGCATCACTGAAATATTGAAGTCTGGGTAATTGGAACCACTGTTTCTTCTGCTGGCCTTGTTTGTACCTTTGTGTGTGTGTGTGTCTGTGTGTGTGTCTGTGTGTGTGTGTCTGTGTGTGTGTGTGTGTGTGTCTGTTTGTGTGTCTGTTTGTTTTTGTTGTGTGTGTGTGTGTGTGTGTCTGTCTGTCTGTCTGTTTGTGCGTCTGTTTGTGTTTGTTTTGTGTGTGTGTGTGTGTGTGTGTGTGTGTGTGTGTTTGTGTTTGTGTTTGTGTTTGTGTTTGTGTTGTGTGTCTGTGTGGATTCTTCAGGGATCAGAGTTGTCTCCCTTTACCAGATTCAGATGCGTATATTGTATATAGATACCGAAGTTTCAGTAGAAAAGCCTATTGTTACATTTGCTTATTTTTTTTACATTCATCCTCAATTTTGCGTTCTAAAACAGAGTGGGATTCATGACGTGTATCCGACTTTGAAATGTTGATATTTATTTATGCACATCAGACTTTCAAACTTTTGACATCAATATATTATGCATTTAATCCACATTAATGTATGTTTTTTTAACAGCTCTCATTCATAATGTGTGTAAGTAATTCAGCTGTTGATTGTGTTGACCATGTTTGTACATATGTCTTGTGATGACAGCTCATGCTGCGGTGTAGTGAGTGGGTCGTACTAGCTTCACACAACATGTTCATGCTTTGTATGTCAGGACAACACAAATTATAAATAAATTGCATCAATTTTGTTTAGGTTATAGGTACCTATTCGTATCTTGGAATTACATTATGCATATGTGAACAAAAAATCAGAGTATTTTTCCGTCTTACTGGTGAAGTGCACATCTTGGAAGAAACATATTTTTTAAGGAAAACAGTATATTCATAGCTCAAACATATGTTGAATGGCGAGCCACTAAGGTTTAGATACGGAATCTTAAGGTGTTGTTAAGTAAGAATCTGGTGATGCTCCGAACTATCTGTGTGAACTACTCTAACTCTTGGATCTTCGAGATCTGTTCAACAACAACTCTGAGTGTACCAAAGTCAGGACTCCAAGCTGTGGTCATCTGAACTCCGCACCTCGCCATCCTTCCCTTCTTTCAAGACCCCAGAAATCTAGGATAGTGGGTTCAAATCCCAGTTCGCCCCGATTATGTATCTAGGTCTGTCAGCACCATACCCGTGCTCGTGGGTTTCACCGAAGTGGTAAACGTCTGAGACCTGCGTCACTTCGGGCTTTCCTCCCACATTAAGCTGACACGCCGGATATAACTGGAATACTGTTAAAAGCGGCGTTAAACCCAACTCACTGACTTTATTATTGATCTTCGCCTGGATGGGTTTCATTAAAAAGTACAACTTCAGAATGGAAAATAACTTAAACTATGGAACCAAAACCAAATTTTGCATGCACAAAATAAATAATGTTACTTTATGATTGGGCCAGTCATACGATTTTTTCTCAACTTTGAAAAGTTATGTGTCCTTAATAATTAGTTACATTCGGTGTTCGTTGTAAGATCATTGTGAAATAGTGGCATGTATGGAGAGTGTCCGTGTTGTTTATATGTAAAATAACGTGAGAACAAGTACATGTATATTAGTGATTTTATAGGGGGATATCCTCCATACTTCTTGTAGAAAGGTAATGTTTTATAACATATTATGTGTATAACATGTTATCTCTATATATATTTTGCCGAAGACCCGGGTTTGATTCCCGACATGGTAACAATGTGTGAAGCCCATTTCTGGTGTCCCCTGCGTGATATTGCTTGAATATTGCTAAAAGCGGCGTAAAACCAAACTCACTCACTCACTATATCTATTTCGTGTATTGTTAAAATATTACCGGACCTTTTGAAAAAATAAGATTTCCTCTATTACAAGCTGTTGACCATCTGTACTGTTAAATGCTAAGTAGCATCTCACCTCCTAACATGTCCCAAGTAATGGGATGGGCATCAATGGGCATTAAATTCTATCAAATAATGTATCATGCATTTATCAGAGGATCGTGCATCTTTTAATAGAGGTTCATGCGCCTTTTAATAGAAGATCATACATCTCTGATAGAAGATCATGCATCTTAAATAGAAGAGCATGCATCTTAAATAGAAGAGCATGCATCTTAAATAGAAGAGCATGCATCTTAAATAGAAGAGCATGCATCTTAAATAGAAGATCATGCATCTTTGATAGAGGAACATACACACACTGACAAAAATCAATGATATAAACATTCAAAATAACTAGTATCCCAATTAAAGTTTTTCAAGATATTTTAGATACGATAAGATAGACTTTATATCCTGAGGGAATTTTTCTTGCAATATACAAATCTCAGCAGCGAAATATGATTAGAAATCTTGAATAATGCAATAGATAAAAGATATCTATCACAGAGTACTATCTAATCTATTTAGGAAAGAAAAAAACCTCCCATCTCCCACCCCCACGTGATGAAAGAATTCAATGTTGCTTCAGTCATGCTATGATGTTGTATAATCAGTATATACCTCCACTATGTGCCCACACTATAACACTTACCTCATAACACTGTCCTCCACAAGAAGGCAACCCTTGTTATAACAAAGTCTCAAATTATCGCCTGCCCAATGTAGGCATTATCAAGCAGTCACTTTATATACACTGCCACTCTTGTTTCCCATTTATGACCTATACAAGCTTACATGACCCACCCCTAGTTAGTTTTGTTAATATTTGTTGCAGGGTCACATGGAGTTTTTTGTGTCCAACATTAGGTTTTATACCACGAGCCGGAAGCGAGCAGTATAAAACCTAACGAGGACACATAAAACCCCATGTACCCCGAGTGATCCTGCTGCAACAAATTTATCCTACAGCCATGTTTTGATATGACATTGTAAAATTATTCAAATAAATTCTATTAAATTTGATCAAGCTCTCTCACGTGACATCAGTTGGCTCAGAAAAAGCATGCAGCTTTTTGCTTCAAAGCGGGGTATAAAGGATTTATTCTGTCTCTCAGAAATGTACGTGCAGTCTGTAGTACTGAAGGTGGGGTATAAGAGATTTATTCTCCCCCCTCCCCCGAGAAATTTATTACCATCCACCACAGTATTTTATCAAGATCACGTGGACCAATCAGACATAGAAGTATGATGGTTGCATTATGGAAGTATGATTGTTGCATTTAACATTACTAAGGTGGTGTTAATATGGCATTATAATGAGGGATGTCCGTCCCTGCGACAATGTGTATTAAGGAATGTAATCAAGTTGTCTGTGAATTATGTGCTGGGGTAGCCGAGTGGTTCAAGTGCTTGCTTGTCCCGCCAAAGGCTCAGGTTTGATTTCCACTCATGGATGCAATGTGTCATCCCATTTCTGGTATCTCTCCTCCTCCCTCCTAATATCATCTGGTATATATAATGCAGATGCAAGTGATTATGGGGGGCACGGGTGGCCCAGTCGTCTAAGGCGCCGCAATTCGCTGTGCAGAGTTGCGTCCCTTGGGCACGCCAGAAACCTATGATTGTTTACCCCGATTATGTTTCTAGGTTTGTCAGCACCATTCCCATGCTCGTGGGTTTCACCGAAGTGGTAAACATCCAAGACCTGCATCACTTTGGGCTTTCCTCCCACATTAAGTTGACACGCCGTGATATAATCGGAATACTGTTAAAAGCGGCATTAAACCCAACTCACTCACTCACTCACTGTGATTATGAGTCTAAGTTTGTCAGCACCATACCAATGCTCATGGGTTTTGCCAAATTTTGGATTTTTCTCCCAAATTAGAACTGCATCCCTACTGACCTGCTGTGATATAACCAAAATACTGTTCAAAGTGGCTTTAGACCCAACTTACAAACAAAACGTTTTTGAGTGTAAGAAATTTCTTTTCTAAATATACAGCCCTCCAACAGTGTCACTTCTATGGATGGCCCACTGAGTGTGCTGGAGGTGAACAAGCGTCCATGACAGACAGGGTTGTGATGGTGAGGTGAAATGTGGTTAAGGTTTATTGCACATATGTAGCAACGTCTGTGTGTAGATGCTTGTACTGGTCCAGAATAATGCCAGTGTTATCATGCTAGTCTGTTGGGATACCGTGCTACAGTTAAACATGGAAACCCCACTCAGACACAGTATACTGACGCCAAATGTCTTTTGGTATGGCACAGCCAGGGATCAAACCTCCGACAATCTGTCCACTAGACCACGGAAGTAGTGTAATGATATTATTGGCATGTGTAAGTATGTCATTGTTGCTCACCCCATCGACCACTGGTTCACCTGGATGTACAGGCCTCCAGGATGTGGCTGGAATATTGCTGACTGGCATAAATCAAAACAAAAACAAATTTTCTGAACATCTTTCATTTTTCACTTTAAAATATCAGAAACAAAGAGCCTCAGCAATAAATTTTATTAAAATAAATAACAACACCATTTTAGTTCTAAGAAAATATATATATGTTAAATAGACCCTAATTATTAATATTTGGTTTATAATAAATTTAAAAGAAACAAAGCAGTGACTTGAAATGTATAGGTATGCAAAGAAAAACCTTTCAAGCTCTCTCGGTGTACAATGTTGTGTTGTGTGAGTCGTGGTGGATAGCTTGTTGTCGTGCAAACGTGTCATATTTTGTCCTCGAGATCATCAGGCGTTCGTGAGATTGTAGAACCTCATTTGTTTCTTCCATCAGATTCGCAGTTGTGATAGTTGTTGGCATGGGTGCTACAGAAGTGTAGAGGTAGACACCCACATACACCAGGTACCTTCCTGTATACACCCACGTACACCTGGTACCTTCCTGTATACACCCACCTACATCAGGTACCTTCCTGTATACACCCACATACACCAGGTACCTTCCTGTATACACCCACGTACACCAGGTACCTTCCTGTATACACCCACGTACACCTGGTACCTTCCTGTATACACCCATGTACACCAGGTACCTTCCTGAGAACAGAAATACACATGGACATATCTGTATACACACACGTACACCAGGTACCTCCCTGTATACACCCACGTACACCAGGTACCTTCCTGTATACACCCACATACACCAGGTACCTTCCTGAGAACAGAAATACACATGGACATATCTGTATACACACACGTACACCAGGTACCTTCCTGAGAACAGAAATACACATGGACATATCTGTATACACACACGTACACCAGGTACCTTCCTGAGAACAGAAATACACATGGACATATCTGTATACACACACGTACACCAGGTACCTTCCTGTATACACCCACGTACACCTGGTACCTTCCTGTATACACCCACGTACACCAGGTACCTTCCTGTATACACCCACGTACACCTAGTACCTTCCTGTATACACCCACGTACACCAGGTACCTTCCTGAGAACAGAAATACACATGGACATATCTGTATACACCCACGTACACCAGGTACCTCCCTGTATACACCCACGTACACCAGGTACCTTCCTGAGAACAGAAATACACATGGACATATCTGTATACACCCACATACACCAGGTACCTTCCTGAGAACAGAAATACACATGGACATATCTGTATACACACACGTACACCAGGTACCTTCCTGAGAACAGAAATACACATGGTCATATCTGTATACACACACGTACACCAGGTACCTTCCTGTATACACCCACGTACACCTGGTACCTTCCTGTATACACCCACGTACACCAGGTACCTTCCTGAGAACAGAAATACACATGGACATATCTGTATACACACACGTACACCAGGTACCTTCCTGAGAACAGAAATACACATGGACATATCTGTATACACACACGTACACCAGGTACCTTCCTGAGAACAGAAATACACATGGACATATCTGTATACACACACGTACACCAAGTACCTTCCTGTATACACACACGTACACCAGGTACCTTCCTGAGAACAGAAATACACATGGACATATCTGTATACACACACGTACACCAGGTACCTTCCTGAGAACAGATATACACATGGACATATCTGTATACACACACATACACCAGGTACCTTCCTGAGAACAGAAATACACATGGACATATCTGTATACACACACGTACACCAGGTACCTTCCTGAGAACAGAAATACACATGGACATTTCTGTAGTACCTGTGGCTACAACCCTAACAGCATCGGTTTCATTGAAGTAGTTATGTGTATAGTCACATAGACAGATGATGATGATGATATACCTCAGTTAAATGTGCATGTGTGATGTTCTGAAAGTATTCTGTTTGAATAGAACAAATTTCAAGATTTATGATCTTTTTGACGCAAATATTTGTGTGAAATTGGGAATTTGTCTTTGATTATCAGGAAAATATTTAGATTTTAGACAGTTTATTGGAATGATGAAACAAAATGTAGAGAACATATTTGTGGTTATTGAGTAATGTATTGTTTAAATAAGTTTAATCAAGTAAATACATGGTTAGATTAAAACCATTTTGAACAGATCAGTTC
The DNA here is from genome assembly GCF_023055435.1 of Haliotis rufescens. NCBI lineage: Eukaryota > Metazoa > Mollusca > Gastropoda > Lepetellida > Haliotidae > Haliotis > Haliotis rufescens. The sequence goes on from NW_025964383.1 coordinate 35,216,119, forward strand.
TGTGTTAAAGAGTGCAATTGGATGGGGTTGTACAATTGTATCTTATCTTATTTTGTAGCTTTTGTTTCAACACATTCTAAAAGTTCTGCAAATTATCACACCATTGGATCTTTAATATAGCTTTTAAAGAATATACTAATGTCAACACAAACGTTATTGTCCTGCAAATTATCACACTGAATTCCTGAGTATTTAGTATGACAAAACGATTCTGGTAAAAGTAGTGTGTCCAACTTGGTGAGGATTTCTGTTCTTTCACAACTTCTCAAACTGTTTGATTAAACTGCGGATTAATAACCTGCTTGTTTATTAATCTTGTACATTTTGTCTTAATCAAGTGAATATTATCTGTTGCTTTCTATATATATAAGGGGGCACGGGTGGCCCAGTCGTCTAAGGCGCCGCGATTCGCTGTGCAGAGTCACGTCCCTTGGGCACGCCAGAAACCTATGATTGTGGGTTCCAATCCCGGTTCGCCCCGATTATGTTTCTAGGTTTGTCAGCACCATGCCCGTGCTCGTGGGTTTCACCGAAGTGGTAAAGGTCTTAGACCTGCATCACTTCAGGCTTTCCTCCCACATTAAGCTGACACGCCGAGATATAACTGGAATACTGTTAAAAGCGGCGTTAAAACCAACTCACTCACTCACTCACTATATATATAATGCATTTATACACTGCGTGAACAAACATGGACCCCAGGCTAAGCCTATGGGGATGTAAGCAGGTACTTAGTGCTTTGAACCAAAAATACAGTTGAGAGGAACTTATTTTGTAAATCTTATCAAATCAATGCAGAATTTGAAATGTTTTAAATGTAAACAATGTATTTGTCTTCAAGTGTATATTTTTCCACATCCTTGATTGATGATTTGACAGTCAAATGCTGTGTCCTTTGTGGGCGGAGAGGTGGGGTGGTCTTGCTTAGGCGGATCCAGATGGGGGGGTCAGGACCCCTCCCCCAGAGCTACAGATAAGCTTCGTAAAATACCCCCCAAAACTACTCAAACCAAATTACTTCAATTAACTTGTGTACAGAAATGCATGCACTAAATGAAAAACTCAAATGTATAAAAACAGCATGCGTAAATTCCCAATGAAGCTCTTACAGCCTGCGTACAATGTAGATAATTTCTTAACACAATTATGAGCTGATTAACCCTCCGAGTCAAGCCTATATTTGGAACCATTTTATACTTTTAAAACATTATTTAAGTTTTTTTTAAATCTCAAAATGCTTACTCATTTTGGGAAAAAACAAATAGAGTGATGAATAGATGAGTGAAAAAATATTGGTTACCCAATGAAAAATGTAAAAATCCAATTGCTCAAAAAGTTATCTGGAGCTCATCCCCCCCCCCCCCCCCCCCCTTTTTTTTTAAAACCAAATGATATTTTGGACCCCTACTTTTTAAAAATGCTGGATCCGCCCTTGTCTCGTATGGTGCGAGCATATTTCAAGTTTGTGGACACAGGTGGTAGAGCACCCTGATATGTTGTAGATAATGTACCATACCAAAGAGATTATCAGAGAAGCTTTTGAAATATGCTTATACCATGTTTGGATTGTTTGACGTTGAATGTTTGACTTCACAGTCAGAAACTGAGGTATGTTTAATGTCATATGATGTGTGTGGTGGCATGTCATCACTGTCCATATGACATCATTATGTCTGTGACATCACATCTGTATGACATCACAGTCCATATGACATTAATGTCATGTGATGTGGGGGCGGTCGGGCAGCCTAGTGGTTAAAACATTTGCTCGTCTCGCCGAAGACCCGGGTTTGATTCCCGACATAGGTACAATGTGTGAAGCCCATTTCTGGTGTCCCACGCCGTGATATTGCTGGAATAAAAGCCATGTAAAACCATACTCAGTCAGTCATGTGATGTGACATCACAATCTGTATGATATCACAGTCCACATGACATTAAAGTATGTATAATGTCATGTGATGTGTGACATAATCTCATATCACACTACAGTCGCTATGACATTAGGATAAGTATAATGCCATGTATGACATCAAGGTGATATATACAATATCATGTGATGTATGATATCAGTTGGAATGACATCAAGGTATATGTTGTGATGTGATGTGTGGTATCACGATGACATCAAGGTATGTGTTGTGATGTGATGTGTGGTATCACGTTGACATCAAGGTATATGTTGTGATGTGATGTGTGGTATCACGATGACATCAAGGTATGTCATGTGTCAGGCTATCTCTGCATGACATGAAATTGTACATAATGTCATGTGTGATACTGCTCTGCATTCCATCAAGGTATACACATAATGTCATGGGATGTCACTGTGCATGACATTAACATATATATAATGTCATGTATATATCACTCTGTATGACATCAAGGTATATGTAATTGCATGTGGTGTGTGATATCACTATATGACATCAAGGTATATAATGTCGTGTGCGATATCACTATATGACATTATGGTATATATAATGTCATGTGGTGTGTGATATCACTTTATGACATCAAGGTATATAATGTCGTGTGCGATATCACTATATGACATTAAGGTATATATAATGTCATGTGGTGTGTGATATCACTTTATGACATCAAGGTATATATAATTCATGTGGTGTGTGATATCACTATATGACATTAAGATATATATGTCATGTGGGTGATATCACTATGAGACTTCAAGGTATATATAATGTCATATGAGGGATATCACTATGACATTAATTTATATATAATGTCATGTGTGCGATATCACGCTGTATGACATCAAGGTATATGTAATGTCATGTGTGATGTCATAATCTGTCCATATGACATCAAGGTATCCAGTGATCTTTGAAATCAGTCTTTAGGACATCACAGTCCATATGACATTGTCCATACCTTGATGTCATAATCTGTATGACATCACAAGCCATATGACAGAGCTATGTATAATGTCACATGATGGCATAGTCTATATTTCAACCGGTATGATATCCAACCAGTTTCGACCTCATCTAAATTTTATTATTTTTGTGAAGATAGTAAAATTGGTCAACTATTTGATGACAGTGCACAAATTAAAATCACTACAAGAAACAAGATGTACTACAGCACATATTATTTTTTTTACTAAAGAAAATCTGCATTACAAGTATTTGTTCTAGAAAGTAAACATAATGCTGAAATATTGCCGGTATGGCATTAAATTCAACATACACCCAATACTGTCTGGTGTTCTGTGCTGCAAGAACTTTTTGAATAAACACAAAGGCGAAGTTTTCAAACAATGCCACAGCAGATATTGAGGTTTTTAATTCGATGTTTGATATTATGGGAAATCTGTAAAAAAGATGATGTTCAAATACAGACATTAGTTACAGTATTATTAAATGTGTAATATTCAGTTGCAAGTCTTTTTTGTCAGCACTAAATTTACAGAGCAATTAGGTTTATTCGGGGCCCGGGTGGCCCAGTTGTCTAAGGCGCTGCGATTCGCTGTGCTGAGTCGCTGTTGTTTAATGCTCTGTGCTCAGACTCTTAGGTCCAATTAGTACGCAATTCTTTTTTGTGTTATTGTGTAAAACATTAATTATGGATTTAACATTTCAGCAAATCTAATTCTGTAAAATATTTTGTGGTTCTGCCGAGAGTGAGAATTCCACTGGGATGAGAAAGAGGCTGTGATCACATGCAGGTCATGTGATAATGATCACATGACTATTGTCAACAATCTATAAATGTCTGATGGTAATATTTTAATGATATTTAGATAAGTCATAGACATGTGAAAGTGAATAATATTTACATAATTATGTTTTCATTTTGCATGAGAAGCTTAATAGGAAAAAATACAATTTGTATACCTATGAGAGGTATTTGATCAATTTTTTTGTAATGCTGAATTTGAAATAGGTAGCACCCTTAATGTTGATTCAAAATGAGTTGAGAGAAACAATTGATTAAATCACAAGAATAAAGTTTTTGAGTAACCTGAGTAAGACTAGCTAGTCTCAGCTGTGACCTGCCTGAAAGTGTGTCGTTATGACACAGTGGCATAGTTTGGTGCTCACACCATCACCCACTTGTTCTTCTAGTCCAAAGTACTTCCTGGCTTCTTTCAAGGGCACAGGCAGCAGAGATGCATATGTTATTCAGGCCAGTAGGCTGTGCAGAGTTGCATCCATTAGGTGGCCAGGAACCTGTGATCATGGGTTTGAATCCCGGTTCACACTGATGATGTTTCTCAGTTTGTCAGCGGGGTCACAGGTGGCCCAGTCGTCTAAGGCGCCGCGATTCACTGTGCAGGGTTGCATCCCTTGGGCACGCCAGAAACCTATGATTCTGGGTTCAATCGCAGTTCACCCTGATTATGTTTCTAGGTTTGTCAACACCATACCCGTGCTTGTGGGTTTTCACCGAAGTGGTTAACTTCGTGCTTTCTTCCCACATTAAGCTGGCACGCCGTGATATAACTGGAATACTGTTAAAAGCGGCGTTTAACCTAACTCACTCACTCACTCAGTTTGTCAGCACCATATTTGAAGCAGGATCAATTGATGCTGTTGTGGAAAGACGACATGGAGCCTGGTGACACCTTGTAATGAACCCATCCTCATGTTAGTCGGGTCCGGAGACGGGCATCACACAGTGGGCGTCTATTCTGCCCCAACTCCCACAGGGGTGATAACTAGATATCTCAGCACTATGACTGTCGAGGTATATGTTAAACATGGGAATAACAATGGTCTTTGTACTAAGATCCCATTGTGGTACATGCGAGGAATTTCTCTAAATAGCGTGGTGCTGACTATTTCAAAAATAGTGTTTATGTTTTGAAGAGTTTTGTGTAGACTTTGTTGTAAGGTAGATTTCCATGATTGTCTTGTTACTGAACTTATACATGTATTAACCCAGGGTCTCAACTCTTCAATCAGGTATTTTACTGACTTGTTTCAGGATATCTTATGAGAGTCGATAGTGAAATGTGCTCTAACAAATGTCTTGTGTCATCGAGTGGCGTTCTTGGTTGGGCGCATTAGTTTGCTGTTGGCAATGTAGGTTGCCCTGTGTGCTATATAGTGTAAACTAAGCTATCTGTGCAGTGATATGGGCCATATTGCAGCCTGTTCCTGACTGCATGTAGACAGTTCAGCAGTTTACCCTATATTGGATGACAAATAGTCTATACAGTTATCATTACACTTCAGACTATAGTACAGAGTCTACACCCGACTACATGCTGTATACCATAAAGGTAACATAGCAGAGATTACAGTCGACACGATAGATTCTGTATGCCGCAGACTTCAAAATAATGCCTGACTGCTATATATAGGAGATTCTAGACTGGAATATTGGCTGCCATACAGTGTGTATGGCAGTTATAGCCTACACTATCGGTATTTAAATAAGCTGCCACTTGCCACATATAGGCTGTCATTCGTGACCAACTCGTGTTATTCCGGGACAAGCCGAATAGCAACTCGTGCCCCTCTCATGGCCATTTTTGCGACCGGGTTCCGTCTTAGCGCAAACGGGCATACCTAAAAAAAATTTCAACTCGTAGCGTAATGGTTCACATATATATCCCCATATATTATATATATTTCAGATGCAATTAAGCACATCGGGACATGCAAAATTATACAGCATGATTGAACACATTTAACTGTGTCTTGGGTATATTTTTAGATGCAAGATATATGTAAAATCAAAAATTATTTCTGAGGGATTCTTTGACGAAGAACTTGAAATCACACGCGCATTCTGATAGGTTTGTCGTATATCCGCACATAACATTCATCGATAGGGGGACGAGTCTTCTTGCAGGTTACGGAAAGGGGCGAGTGGTGACGAATGATAGGCTGTATATAGCAGAGATTCAGGACAGAGATGGGGTACTGTTTAGCAGAGACTAGACCACACACACGGCTGTATCAGCACAATAACTGACATGCAGTCACCGATCAGATGAGAATATCTCAGCTTTTTAATAAAAATGAAGAAAATAATCCAGCCACAGTTTGAAATTATCTTTTGATTACAAGAGTATTTCATGTACTGAAAACAGGTTATTTAAAGCAGAAATAACCAGTTTCTGCTTACTGTCATTGAACGCTGACACAAGTTGGGTGATCGATTTCCTTGGCACGAGACATTTGTTGGAGATTTGATGTTGAAAATGTTGTTATACGTGACTTTTAACATGTTGTATTTCCATTGACAACCCGGTGATGATGGTGATGATGTTGATGAGTGACTGTTGCTTGTATCAGAGGTCTATTTTGTTTCATCTCTTTGTGGTAGTAGGAAACGTAGAGGCTATGTACATACTGCCATGTTACTTGGCATGATAAACCATAGAAATAAAGTCATCATACAAACCTACTCGTCATGTTTTGGTTGATGTTCTTCAGATCCTGGAAGGGGCGGTCGGGTAGCCTAGAGGTTAAAGCGTTCGCTCGTCACGCCGAAGACCCGGGTTCAATTCCCGACATGGGTACAATGTGTGAAGCCCATTTCTGGTGTCCATCGCCGTGATATTGCTGGAATATTGCTAAAAGCGGCGTAAAACCATACTCACTCACTCACTCACTCAGATCCTGGAAAATTGTCGTAAGGTTTTGCAGAAATAAGCTGTGGTATTTTCTTGAGTATAGCGCGTACCCAAGTATAATGCTCACACCCCCTCTAGCCGATTCTTTTTGAATATTATGAGAATGTATGTACCCATTCTCTGTCAACTTAAGTCCAATTCAAGGCATCAGTAGCGGTAATCTGACCGTGGTTGCTGTTTATAACGGTAAGTCCGATCGCTTCATTCACGATTTTGCCGAAATTGATTAAAACAATATTAAAAGGAATTTTGATTAAAATTAATGAAATAAGTTACAAACATAAGTCAAAATATACAATGAACACTTTTTATAACCAGACAGTGTACTTACAAGATTACATTGTATACTCCAGTACGGATTTGTTGACACAGTATTTCCGGTGTTACATGCTCACGGTCTTTGAGTTAGGGGAAAAAACATCAAAACTCCATATTGCATGTATAATGCGCACCTCCTTCTAAACAGCTGTGTTTTGGGGGGAAAAAGTGGGCACTATACCCAAGAAAATATGGTAATCATTCAGTGCACATGCTGCATGTTCTCACAATGTGAGTGAAAAGAAAACTTGTTTGGATTCGCCTAGAGAAAACTGAATATCTTGAAGCCCTGACTGAATTCTTCATATGTTAAAGAGTTAAAAGCTTATTGAATTCAATTACGATACATGTAGTGCATAACAATGGATATGAAGATACTCAGCCGAGACAGTAGTCCTGCACCATGACCGTGGAATATAATTATTTTATTAAAAAAAATAATCTAGAAATGCATACAAAAGCAAGTCTAGCCAGCTAAAGGTAGCTCTATTCCATTTTTTAATATTTTTAGAGTCAAGAAGGATATTGTGTAATATATGATTTCAGAGACTAAATGTTAGGTGAGGTGAAATGAGGTTTAACGTCACGTCTAAGATTATTGCACTTATATAGCGACGTGCATGTACGTGTATGTGTTTGTGTGGCTGCTTGTAGTTGTACTAGTCCGGACTGATGCCGATTTATAGTGCTAGCTCACTGAGATACCATGCCGCAGTTTAGCATGAATACCCCACTCAGACACAGTATACTGACTCCGAGCCGACCAGTCCTTGTTTTAGCCCCTTAATGCCGAGCGCCAGACAGGGTAACAACAAGTACCATCTTTTTACGTCTTTTGGTATGACGCGGTCGGGGATAGAACCCCGGACCTTCCGCTCTCCGGGCGGACGCTCTACCACTAGACCACGGAGGCGGTTGACTAAATGTTAGTCTACGGAGACAGAAGTGTGATCCACTAGTCCATGTTCTGGACTGCAAGTTACCCACAATTCCAACTGTAGCTCGTCGTGTCATACGACATACTATTGCAATATGATATACGGAATTGTGGGTACATTTATGTATCATCACTCAACTCAGAGTTTCATAGGAGAAATTTTGTCCATTGTCACATGATCACTGAATGGAGTGGACACTGATTAGTGACCTGTTCATATTCAGTTACCCGACAGGAACTACGGTCAGGAGTACCTAGGCATCAAAACACATCCTTCTGGATTAATACATATTTTTGCCAATAAAAGCCCCATCAAACAGTATATAGTGCATGTTTCTGCGTGTGCTAGCCCACTGAGACACCATGCCACAGGTTTACATGAAGACCATTTGGGACAAAGTGTACCTGTCCTTAATGCCGAGGTCGGGTAACAAGTACCCTCTTTCAAAGTCTTGATATGACTCGGCCAGTGAGCCAACCTTCCGCTCTGGCAGATGCTCTATCTATAAAACTACAGTGAGTGAGTGAGTGAGTATGGTTTTATGCCACTTTTAGAATACTCCAGCAATGTCACGGTGGGGGACACCAGAAATGGGCTTCACACATTGTACCCATGTCGGGAATCGAACCCGGGTCTTCAGTGTAACGAGTGAACACTTTAACCACTAGGCTACAGCCACCGCCCCTGACTAGACTACAGAGGCGGTCACCGTGGGTGAAACCAGTGAGCACTGTTCTGATGTTGGTGAAGGTGAAGTGAATCTGGGATTTGAATCTAAAGCCATGGGGGACAAAAGCAGCTCTCAACACAAACAGCCACCTATGTCCCTTTCAATACCGACAAATCACACAAGAGAACTATATTTTCATGATGACTTTATTCGATCAGACAGCACTTGAATTCAATCAAAAAGGGTACCTTTTAAATTATTACCCTCGGCTATGAAACACAAGAGATGACTGATAACCATACAATGGTATGTGCTATCACAAAACAAAATAGTGTCAATTTGTTGTTTTTTGAAGTTGTGATCGTAATAGCAAACAAGTCATGCAAAAATTTAACTTTGTCCAACAAGATGTCTCAAATCATATGAAAAACATCCACACAAAATAATCCTTTCCACAGTCAGCAAGTGAACCTTATTGACTGAAAATTCAACAATGTTTATACCAAAATGTCAAGATTTTCTTCATGATTTTGAAGTGACATATTTACAGTCAATGTTTATATACAATATTTACAATAATTAATGACGCAACCATTGATCACCATACACGTTATCTCCATTATGATATTCAACAAAGGCAATTGCTTACATGATCATTTTGTTTTGAGAAATTATCAGAATCAAAATGATAATGAAATCATAAAGTTGTTCGACGACACAATGGAAAAAGTTACAGCACATGACAACCAGACTGGTGACCCTGGTTAATGTTACATATTTTGCACTTTCAAATAAAATAAAAATACTCTGCCATGACCAATTCAAGATATTTACAAATAAATACCTATATCATTTTCAAGTATTCCATGAAAAAAGGCATTGTATTACATACAAACATTAGTTGAGGACGACAAAACAATAGCCTCAAATACCTGGTGCAGAATATGAACTGATCATGGACAACAGACTTTTGATATGAGGAAGTAGCATTTAGGACGTGACTTCCTACATTAGTAATGATCGGTTTTATGGAAAGAAATCTGGTAGCAATAATTTATTTGCTATTCTAAGCCACACTGATTTCTGTACCAACAGGAACACTATAAATTTGAGATTTACAGTTTGTACAAAATATATACATTTCCATATAAGGCTTTGAAACTTCTTTTTTTCATTTTCTCTTCAGATTGCTGAAACAGCAACATCCATACATTCTTTCAATGGACATCCCATTTCCAGATAAACAGACAAGAAAGTTTGTAAATAATACATAACTAGATCAACATCTTGTACAAGCATCTCATATTCAGGAAAACAAGAAATTCAATATAAATGTCAGTTTGTATATAATATACACCCAGATCCACATCTTGTCCGCCAGCACTGGCTGTTGCAGGCACATTTGTGAATCCTTCAACACTCTTTGTACAGCAGTCTCTGAATCATTCGAGTGTAACTTTAACAGTCTGATCCAGAACACGGACTCCGTCAGGGTCATCCAGTGCAGAGATCTAGTCTTCATCACTCTCTTCCTCACCTTGGCCTGAGTAACGTGGGCTAGTCGGGGAGTACTTGGGTGTGGTTGGGGTGTATGTGGGGGATGTTGGAGAGTATTTGGGGCTTGTTGGAGTGTACGTGGGTGAGGTTGGGGAGTATCTGGGGCTGGTAGGAGAGTATGTTGGGGAGGTTGGGGTGTATTTCGGACTAGTTGGGGAGTAGGTGGGAGAGGAGGGAGAGTACTGCGGTGAGCTTGGACTGTATTGAGGGGAGGAGGGGCTGTACTCTGGAGACTGGGGGCTGTACTGGGGGGAGGTTGGGGTATAGTTGGGGGACGAGGGGGAATACTTGGGGCTGCTTGGGGAGTAGGAGGGGCTCGTTGGGCTGTATTTGGGGGATGTTGGAGAGTACTGTGGAGAGCTTGGGGAGTAGGAAGGGCTGCTTGGAGAATAAGATGGACTGGTTGGAGTGTATTTGGGTGAGCTTGGCGAATAGCTGGGACTGCTGGGGCTGTAGGAAGGACTAGTAGGAGAGTAGCTTGGGGAGGTTGGGCTGTAGCTTGGACTCGTGGGTGAGTACGAGGGGCTTGTTGGGCTATAGGATGGGCTGGTCGGAGAGTAGGAAGGTGACTGGGGGCTGAAGTTAGGAGAGCTTGGAGAATATGAAGGGCTAGTTGGGCTGTAGCTTGGACTGGTAGGAGAGTAGGATGGGCTTGTGGGGGAATAGGAGGGGCTGGTAGGAGAATAGGAGGGGCTTGTAGGGCTATAGGAGGGTGATGTGGGACTGTAGGATGGAGAGGTCGGGCTGTATGATGGGCTGGTTGGACTGTAGGATGGGCTGGTAGGGGAGTAGGATGGCGATGTGGGACTGTAGCTGGGACTTGTTGGAGAATAGGATGGGCTAGTAGGAGAGTAGGATGGAGAAGTTGGACTGTAGCTTGGACTTGTTGGAGAATAAGATGGAGAAGTCGGACTGTATTTCGGGGAAGTTGGTGAATAACCAGGACTTGATGGCGAGTATGACGGACTTGTTGGTGAGTAGCCAGGACTCTGAGGGGTCATGGCTGGCGAGCTTGGCATGTAGGATGGCGACGCTGGTGAGTAGCTCGGCGACATGGCGCCCCGTGGACTGGGAATGTAGGGACTGACTGGCGAGCCTGGGGAGCCGGGCTGCGGTGACCAGGCAGGGCTGTAGCCGGGACTGAAGCCACTCTCGCTGGCAGCCGACGGAGAGAAGCCTGCCTGACCAGGGGTCATGCCGCTGCCAATCCCAGGGGACCAGGCACTGGCGTAAGCGGGTGTGGCTCCCTGGTTCCAGGGGGTCATCTGTGGAGACATGCCGCTGACAGGACTGCCCACACTGCCGAAGAACATACCAGTTCCTGCACCTGCAAGACAAATGAAATGATGAAAAGTCAGTCCAAACAGATAGCCGAAATAATACACAGAAGTAACAATAAGTTTGTTTGTTGTTTAACGCCACACTCAGCAATATTCCAGCTAAATGACAATAGTCTGTAAATAATAAAATCTGGACCATCATGAGCATCGATATACACAATTGGGATGCGATGACATGCATCAACCAAGTCAGCGAGTCTGACCACATGATCTTGTTAGTCGCCTCTTACGACAAGCATGGGTTGCTGAAGACCGATTCTAACTTGGATCTTCACAGGTAAAGTAACAATAAGCTATACTTTATAGCCGACTCAGCAATATTCCAGCAGCCTATAAAGAATCGAGTCTGGACCAGACAATCCAGAAACTGATATTGTGAACAAAGATCCACACTGGGGAGGCATATAATGGTGAAAACATTCTGATACATTGACTATATATTTTCCACATTCAAGCATAATGAGTAGTTCCTTACCTGACATCATTCCTGAGCCACCAGCTGTTGGGATCTCCATGCCGTATTTACATTTCTCTGCATCCAGGAGCAGGTCGAAGCAGCCAGTGCCGATCTTGGCCAGCTGTCCCAGCATGATGTTCTCAGACACACCTTTCATCGGGTCGTGCTCGCCGTGGGCTGCTGCCTCCATCAAGATGTCCACCTGACAACAACAGGTCATCACAGATCTTTCATGAGCAACTTAGCTTTCATACAATACATACACGTCTTTTCAGGATAAAAATAGTCTTAATGTAGTAGGAAGCAAGCCTCACCAAATGAAAACTGATTACATAAATATTTTGTTTCACTCAGACATTTCTCATGCAAATAGCGTTGATAAAATATCACAAGCAGAATGTTCTAACTGGTCAATTATCTCACCACAAATACAATTATATCTAACAAACTCTTGTGCTTGTTAATTATCACTGAAGGAGGTCATTTTGTAATTATTCATCATAGATTGACCTTCCTCTTTATGTTTAACCAAATTTGTATTATCATATCTGCCTGGTCCATTTACATAAGCACTACAGAACTTTCCTTCTAATTTTATGAATGTCCAAACTTCCTACCGTTTCCTCAAAGGAGCATCTTGCCAGTGCACCAGTCTCCTGCCTGTTAATACCGTGACGTGTGATGGCCATCAAGTGACCCTTGGCTGTCATCACATCACACAGAAGTGCCAAGTGACGGTAGTTCACATAGGAACCATCAAAGGAGATAACGTGGTTCATCTCTTTCTCAATGGCTTTTCGTACAGCCTCAATTCCCAAGGTCTGAAACAAGAAGATTTTCATCATTAATAACAATGATGACCATCATCAACTAAGGGGTGGTTCTCACAGCTCTAAAAGTTGAAGAGTGAAGGGGTCCTAGATTCCAATACTACAGGACCACAAGTCCTCCCCTAATTAACAACTCGGATCCATCTAACAAACATCAAAGACCCACACCAGGCAAGGGAGGTAACAAATATAGTTTCAGCATTATCATCCTGGGGGCACCAAGAAAGACTTTCACTGCAGTCCCAATCAAAATGCATGATTTATATGGAATCCATAGAACTAGTAGAAAATACTCAAATTTGGAAGATCTTTCTATACATTTGGTAGATCTTTCTATAAATTTGGAAGATCTTGCCATAAATTTGGAAGATCTGTAAATAAATTTGGAAGATCTTTCTATTTATATTTTTCTTATGCCGAGTGATTAAAATTATTTAATTTCTGCAACAAAAAACAAAATCACTTGTTTGCCACATTTCAACTCAACATCAGAAATTTCAGACCTGACCACAAAAGATATCTACATTTAAGACATAACCTGATATTACATCTGGGTATCTTTCTAACACAGAAATGTATTCTGACTTGGACTTACAGCAAACACCTCCACAATGTCATTAGTGTATGTCCTGATGGGGTCGATGTCTCGTTCACTCAACACCTTCATCAGGGCGGTACCGTCAGTCTCCAGAATCCACTCAGCAGCAGCCTTGTACTCTCCTTCATCGGTGATGAAGATACGCTTCTTGTCATCAGTGGTTGGCAAATGCATGTACACCTGAGCACAGATTGCACATGCATGAGATAGTGGATACAAACACAGGAAGCATTGAAATGTTGGATCCTGAGGTGAATGAATACCATGGCTTTACTGACCAAAACATTGCATGCAAATAATCTTCACTGCGAATCACGGGTGAGAAAAATGGGTATGGATAATCAAGTCAATAGAACTAGATCAAATTTCAGCATGCACATTCAATTCAGTTGACATTTGTTTTCTGACAAATACAATTAAAGTTCAGAAAATGTAAATCTCCACCTGTAAGTTCAGCATTTATTTTTTTCATGTTTCACGTCGCACAATTCACTGACAGTAACAAATGCATGATGCTACATATTTTAACTTTGGATTTCACAAAGTATAAGGAAGTTAAAGAAACAACCCACCTTGGCAATAGCTTCAATGCCCTGGAGGGTCATGTCAGACAAGAGGTTGGCTTCGATACATCGGAGGAACACATCATCCTCCATCTTGTCTGCCATTTCCTCTTCCTGTAACACAGAAGGGGAGTCCATCGTATGAAAACTGCTTACGTTAAGACATTGTCTTTCATATAGAACTGACAGGACTGCACTCTCAGAGAAAAAAATTAGAGTGATTCAGTTGATTCATCACAGGACATATGAATCCTAATTATCATCATGGAGTGCACAATATCAGGACATTTCTTCCAGATATACATCCTTTATCCGGTCGGAGCTTAAAAACACTTCACTGGTAAGGAAATGAATGTAAATTAGCCTCAAATGTATCAGAGAACAGATTTACAAATAAGTAACCAGTCAACAGAAGATGATTTAATAAAGTTTCTTCCTCATACCTCATTTTTGCTTTCATCAGAGTTCATGATTCGGACTCTCAGAACAAGTTTTTCAGCATTATCATCGTTGAAGATGCAGTTCAGATCATCTCCAAAACCTGGAAAATAGGAATTCAAATTATTGCTACTTTACCTTACATCAGGACACAGCATTGCTCATACAATCACATCAGGACACAGCATTGCTCATACAGTCACATCAGGACACAGCATTGATCATACAGTCACATCAGGACATAGCATTGCTCATACAATCACATCAGGACACAGCATTGCTCATACAATCACATCAGGACATATCAAACTTCCAAAAGATCATAAAGATCAACTATGTTAACACTAGGTGTGTGTGCGCTCTTTGAAGTATTCCAACATTATATGATGGTGGCCTGTAAATGATCAAGTCCAGACCAGACAATCCAGTGATCGATATTATGAGATGGGATCCATGCCAGCCTGACCAACCATTAATTCTTCTATTAAGACCAGTATAGGGACCAGGAATCCCAAGATGCACTGAATTCAGTAGCCTAAAGCAATTCAACACACCTGCAGTGATTTTCTCTGAGATCTGTTCCATGGTGAGTTTCTTGTCTGTCATACGCTTCCTGTCCAACTCGATGCGGAGCAGCCAGGCTGAAATCCTGGAAGCATCGAAGTCGGGCATCTCGTAATACACACTGACCCATTCCTGGTCCTCCACAATCACAGTGTTCATGGGGTCGGGGTCGTAGTAGATGGCTGTGTTAGCCGTCACCTTCCGCAACGTGGTGTGCTCAAGTCGACACAGTACATCCTGTAGAGCAGCAACAATCATTCTATATGAACACGTCCCATCAATGTCTTACAGACGTCATTGTTTTTAATATATATCATTAGTAAAATGATTCTACAATCCATAAATATATGCACATGACAGTGTAGGCACTCTCAGATAAAAAATTAGAGTGATTTACAAATGTATCATCATTGCAAGTATGAACAGAGCTTCATCATTGAGTGCCATACATTCTACCTGTATCTCTGTCTTTCCAACAGAAAATATAGACTATGGATCAAAATATTTTAGTTGAATTAAACTTCAATCTTTTAGCATCAATTGGTGTAAATATTTTGTTTCATGTTGAGATATATATATTATGACTTTACTCCACGAAATGTACTGTATTTTGAAATTTGCGTATCATGCAAGTCCTACCCAGAAAGACAAGACCATGGCATTGCACCATGATGCATCTTCTAGCCTCGTCACTCACCTTGGCCTTCTCTGCATCCCTTGCTGCCTGGTCCAGGAGGTACACAGTCAGGGAGGGGGTCTTGGGCTTCTTGGAGATGTTGATGATTTCCTTCAGACGAGGTACACCCAGGGTTACGTTTTTGGCAGACACACCAGCATAATGGAAAGTGTTCAGTGTCATCTGTGTGGCAGGTTCTCCCAGAGACTGTGCGGCCAGGGCTCCCACCATCTCACCTGCATGGGCCTACAAACATCACACAGAAGAGTTAGCAAATGCCACAAACATTTCTGTTGAGAACAGATCTCTACAGTGGTAGTCAACAGGTCGATTTGGACCAACTGATTATGATTCATAACTATATTTTAGGAAAATACTTCTGATCCTTACAAACCCTATAGATGCTTCCAATAACCTCACTTGTAAGATGATCGCATGAGGGAGTGACAACCAAACAACCATTTCAAAATCAGCTGGACCATTTCTAAAATGTGTTATTTGCACCAAAGTTTGGAGATAAAAGTATTTTTTTAACTAATAACGCACAAAAATAATTAATTCAGAATTAGTCTAAAAACTATCAGTGTCCTCAGAAAAAAATTAGAGTGTCTGACATGTTATCATGAAGGTCATGTCCAAAGTTTTCATCACAGGACACATTTACTGTGGAGTCAATGACAACAAAACATCCATGCACATGCATAGTGGGGGATAAATAGAGATGGACTACCCATTTTCTCCATCTCCTGTTGTGTCACAAACCACCACTCCAACAATCAGCGCTGAGAAACAAATTGCAGGAATCATTCTATAACATACCTGAGCTTGTAAGAATTTTGTCTCAATTTCACCGATGATCCATTCAAATGCTTCTGCAGACAGTCTGAACTCGTTGGCAACACGTTTGGCGCAAAGTGTGGCTCTCACCAAAATCTTCATGAGAATGGTGGCATTGGCGTTAGCCTGGACACTCAGTCTGTCCTCTCCGGCCACCACGATCAGTCGACGGCACAGCTCTCGAACACCTGACAGAAGACGAGGAAACAAACATCCCTTTAGAAATGCTGCAAAGCTAACACTTCAATCGTGCACTGAGACTCAAACAGTACATCATGATTGTGAAAAATGATACTATTTTAGAGACATTGGTAATTTGCAATGTAACAGGATAGCAAGTTACTTCAGCAGATACAGATAGCCATTGTGTCTCCCTTTCGAGGTAGTTTAGACAATGAATACAGGAGTGCTATTTTGTCAAAGATCTCCAGAGATTTTACAATAGATGACCTTAGTGTTGCCAGGACATCGTCATTCAGTCACATGACTCACCTTCTACAACTTTGATCGGGTGTAGATCTGCTGGTTTTCTTGTGTTGATTCGGAAGATTTTCTGAGCATTTGTGATCATTCTCATCAGGTTGCACGGCAACACAATCTTTCCATCCCCGGTGGGGAAAATCTGTCTCAGGGCGTTCCTGTCTTCCCTCAACTGTTCAAATTCACGTTCCAGTTCAGAAATGACAGCTGGGTCACCGATCACATCCTTGATCACCTCCTCTGACAAACACTTCCTCAAATCCCTACAAAAAAAACCCAACATAACTTCATATTATGAAAGTCTGGATGTTTAACTCTTTCAACACCAGTCAACCAAAAGCGTTTGCTGCTAGTTCCCAGTGACTTTGGGGTGATAGATGAAGCTACACTTAACAAAGAAAATATCAGCTTGTAAATATCTTTACTACTGCATGTCATACACCCATTTGAAAGATCTCATCCTACTGTTTATAAATATGATAGTTATTTTTATATTATTTAAATAATTCATTTACAACTTATTTAAGTTCGTTTTTAATAATGACAACACATTTATAATGCCCAGAAAAAGCACAGGAGAGGCGAAAATTGTGGCGATTTTCAGCAAACGTAAGATTTTACAATACCCACTACTCCCCACCTATCCTTTTTTTTATTTACATTGTTCACGAAAAAGGAAAATTTAAATGTTTTTTTTAAAAAATAATATCTATCATCATCTATTTCCAGATAACAGTGGCTTCCGCTAACAACATGAGATAATACTTGAAAATACCTGTTTTCGACACTTAATATGATAAACACGGGTGACAATTCCTTCGATGTTTGGATTCGTTCAAAAGCTCTGAACATCCATTTATTAAAGTAAACCTCATCAGGGTATGTTTATAGATGTAACATGCGTTTTTAATGGATATAACTTGGTTTCTAATGACATTTTTTTCCATAAACTGCCATAAGGATCGTGATGGGTCAAAGACAGCCAATCAAATTACAGCAATGGATACTGTCCTCATGAATTATATTTTACAGATTTAGACTAAAGATTTTGGTTAAATCATGAAAATCTGAACGTTTTAAGCATGAAATCACCAATGTTTATTCAAAATATGGAACTTTGTGAACATATCGTGCTTGAATACAAGACACTTGTTTATGGACAGCAACTTCATAAAGGAGCAATAAGTAGCTCTGAAACGTCGTACAAAGAATAAAAAGAAGTTGCTATCCATAAAAAGTGTCATGTATTCATCATCTTACATAGCCTACAGTTGAGTAAAGGAAGCACAAATTCTTTGAAAATGCATTCCGTCAAAAGAATCTGACTAACGCATCTGTCTTCACATACCTTTCATTTGTTGGTTCGAACTTGAACTTCTTCTCGAAAGCTCTGTTAGATGGTTTGAGTGAAGGCATACTCTGAAACTCGACATGTGTGGCGTCCAGACCGTCCTCTCCATATCTCAACTGGACCAGTTGTTCGACCTGGTTACGTATTGTGCCATCATACTTGACCATCACACTCTCCATAGCCTTGATCAACCGACGCTGGATGTAACCTGAAAGTGATTATGTACGTGAGGCACAATCCAGCAGAAAACTGAGCGAGTTTTACGCAGATTGACCGTTGGTGGCGAGGTGAAACGGGGTTTAACATCTCATTACGGATTATTGCAATATATAGCAACATGTGTGGGTGTGTGTTGTCTGGACTAATACAGATCTTTTAGTGCTAGGCCACTGAGATAACATGAATTCTCTACTCAGACAAAGCAAACTGACTCCGAGCCGACCAGTCCTCGACACAGTGATTTGTCTTAAGGGACAACTCTGCACTGCAATTACCAGAACCGTAGAGAACATAGTCGCCAATTCCCCAAGAAAATCAAGACAGTGGTGTTTACACTTCCAGCTATCATTCCTCTCTGAATGATGGTATATTGTCCTTGTACGGAAACCGGTGCATATAGCTTATGTTTTACCATGTCTATCTCACAGAATAAATGTCACTGCACTCTCAGAGAAAAAAATTAGAGTGGTTCAGTTGATTCATCATAGGATCTCTGATCAAGACTATCATCATTGAGTGCACAATATTTCATTTCAACCTGTACCTGTTTGCTGTTTAAATATGTCAGTAATAGAGGTATCTGCTGCTTATGCTGCTACTGTAAATAGTTCATCACCATCACACTAGAAGTGTTAGAAATTAAGGGAGAGGCCTTGGTATTTTAATCCAATGATGGCAAATCTGAGAAATAGAACATTTCATCCTTACTACTGAACGCAACTGCCTGATCACCCACCAGTTTCTGCAGTTTTTACAGCAGTATCAATGAGACCCTCTCTTCCGCCCATGGCGTGGAAGAAGAACTCAGAAGGAGTCAAACCGGCAAGATAGGAGTTCTCAACAAAGCCTCGAGACTCGGGACCGTAGTCATCCTTGATGAAGTGCGGCAGTGTCCGATGTTTGAAACCGAATGGAATACGTTTACCCTCCACATTCTGCTGTCCCACACAGGCAATAACCTGAAGACAAATAAAGTTCATAAGGACTTAACAAATACAACTATTATCATAACTATTTCTGCATATACGTTCTGCATTTTAGGAGAGTTTGTAAGGGGGATAGTTTGGAAATCTATGTATAGTATATACAGAAATATCGGAAAGAATAAAATCAATATTACAGGACATTCATTTTCTCAGCTCGTATAAATGGATCACTGACACTATCATCTATCAGGTTGTTATTACCTCATTCAGAACACAAGCAGGCCAAACAGTTTCTTCTCAACCTCCCACCCCCCTTCATTCTTACTATGAACCCAGCAGATTGTAAAGAAGAAATGCAACCATATCTAAATACTAGAGGTCATCAGATACATCACCATTTTGAGTATTAAGGAAACTGCCTGTTCTCCAAGTGTACCTGAGAGATGTTGATTTTCGATCCTTTGGATCCAGCCACCACCATAGCCTTGAAGTTGTTGTATTCAGACAGGGACTTCTGAGCCTTACTTCCAGTCTTGTCACGAGCATCGTTCAGGATTCTGTTGACCTGAAGCATGACAGAACATAAAACGAACATCAATAATAATAATAATAATAATAATAATAATAATAAAAATAATGCACCAAATCCACAACCTAAATCATGCTCAAAACCAAGTCAGCAAGCCTGACCACCCGATCCCATTAGTCACCTTTTAAGGCAAGCATGGGTTGCTGAAGACCTATTCTACCCCGGATCTTCATGGTGAATGTTCTCATTTTCAGTTCCCTGGAAAGATTACAACCCCAGCCGCCTCATGAGTTGAATGGGTACCTTTTGAAGCTAAAAACATTACTCCAGTGGTATTCTTACTTATAATAAACATTAAATTCAAATTAATATTGGCCAAATTAATATTAGCCTCTGAGGAAATAAGGATCTCTGTGAATATATATTACAATCAGTTTCATACCTGATTCTCGAAAGTCTGCCTAAGTGTGTTACCGGGCGAAGGCTTCAACTCGTCGTTGTGGGCTTTTTCAATGACCTCTATCACCTCCGTTTTGGCTTTACGGATGGTCTCCTGAATTTCTATGTATGTCTCTGGGTCAGCAATGGTGTCTCCAATTCCTATGCTGTGCCCCTCAATAAGCAGCCAGTTGTTGACACATGTCTGAATGTTACCATACAGTTTTCCTGCTGTGTCAAAGCCAAGTTCCATGAAGACAATATGCAGGAGAGCTCCAGATGTGGCACCAAGAGTCTTCTTACACAAGATTCCACAGATCAACTCACCATCTTCTATCAAGACCTGTGGAACAAACAATTTCAATAACTTTGAATCTCATCAAAGACATGTCACGTCTTTCAGAAATAATGTGTGTTGGCAAGATCATGAAATTATTTTCCCATGACTGGAGGCCAAAGGTCTTCATTCATATCAAATTCCACAGCAACAGTGAGATTGAGTACAATATTACGCTAATTGTATCAATATCTGAGCATTATTGCACCATGGGGTACCATGAACCTATGTTACTGAATAGTAAGTTTTTCTCATTAATTAACCACGAGGCCACTCATTGTCCAAGTGGATGGAAATACATAGGAATACACCTTCATAATTCTTGTTCAATGACTAACAACATTTTAGGCTTATGAATGGCCATTGAAAGCTGTAACCAAAACTGACAATTTTCTTTGTACATGTTCAGGGCTAAGTTGACCGAGTCAGTCAATACCTTGGTGTCTCCGGGAGATATCCATTTGTACGGCCCTTTGTCTTCATCATCTGGATGTGTGCTGTGAGTCCTCGTCACATTCACTCGACCAGGGATGACGATGGAGAAGATTTGCTTCCCTGTCCATAAGGGTCTGGGTTTGAGGATGGCTGGAATCGGCAGTCGGCCGTCCCATGTCGGCATGAACATCAGCAGTTTCATCACGTCACCCTGGACAAAACATGATACCAATATGTGATGGCATGATCAGCAATAGCAAACACATAACCAAACAACGTTTCTCTTCAACTTCAAAGCTCCATCAAGGATTATTTACTAAATACCCAATGAATGTGTAGTCATAATCTTTCTATACCATCATAAACAGTTTAGAGTAGGTTAAAGAAATGACCCTTACTCTGTCTAAAAAGACATCTCTCTTTGTCATTTTCCTGACAGCACACAGCGTGTCCTGCACAATACCCATAACAGGCCTGTTGGCCTGGGGGGTGATGATCATACGAGGGACAGCAGCCAGGTTATGAATCTCAGCCCGGGTTTCAAGTGACTGCGCTAAGTGAAGGTTCATCTCATCACCATCAAAATCCGCATTGTAGGGAGTGGTTACACTAAAAAGAAATGAAAAGATAAGGTCAGCGTTATCAGAAAATTCAACCATTGCTCTATGTACCTGAAAGTCATCAAAAGGAAACTGACATTGCAAACTCATGCCCTCAGAAAAAAATTAGAGTGTCTCACGTATTCTTTCAGGAAATCAAGACGTTAAATGATAGCATCACAGGGCAAGCACATATCCTCCAATCCTTTTCAGATGTTAATGTTTCTGTGAAGAAGATCATGTTAAAATATAATCTTAATTTTCTTGTGGTATGCATTAACAACTCTTGACTTCTCTCCCTTTTGTAACTGATTACATTTAATAAGCTTGTGCATCCTGGTCAGTGAGGTACCCAAGTAGAACCAAACATTCTATATTGTTACTTAAGACAACATACCTGAGATTGAGACGGAAAGTTGACCATGGCAACACTTTGACCCTGTGACACATCATACTCATCTTGTGGAGAGTGGGCTGTCGGTTGAAGATGACCACGTCGTCATCTTGCATGTGTCTCTCCACCTGTAGGACAACAAAAAGCAACATTCACCTTGAGAAATTGATAACAACAAACCAACAATCATTTCTCGTCACTTCTGTTTACCTCCTTCGAGCTACAATGTGCCTAATGCCTCATGATGTTGAGCCCTCAGAAAAAAATTAGAGTGTTTAACGTAACTATCAGATAGTCAAGACGTTAAGTGTTTTACATCACAGGGCATGGCAGTAAACACTGATCAAACAACAGCTCTTGTAGCTTATCATGACTGCGATCAACTAATAATTAAATTAAATGACAAGTTAAAAGCATCATCAAATTGTCAAATTGTATCAAAACATTTCTTATTAACATATTCAAAGATCTCATTCTGATTATTCTTCATCAACAATAGTGATTTTCTGAAATTGGCACAAGGCTACTTTCAACAATTTATCAAGAAACATCATCACAAATGATGGACAAATTGTCTTATATTTTTGCCTCTACAAACCTTGTAGCCAACTTGAAGATGGAGATCTGACGACTTGGGATGAAACCTGAGATCGATCCTCTCTCCATTATCTCGGATGATGTACTTGGCTCCAGGATACTGATTGGCTCCACGACGTACCAGCTCCTGCATTCTGCAATGTACACTCAGTAATATGAGACATAGCTTTAAGCCGAAAAACATGGAATTCATTTATTATGTGAGAGGGCATGGGATGAGAAGAGTGAGTGAGTATGGTTTTACGCTGGTTTTACGCTGGTTTTAGCAATATTCCAGCAATATCACGACGGGGGACACCAGAAATGGGCTTCACACATTGTACCCATGTCGGGAATTGAACCCGGGTCTTCGGTGTGATGAGCGAATGCTTTAACCACTAGGCTACCCATCCACCCCTGGGATGAGAAGAAGCCACAATCCGCATTATTCCAGTTATAAGTCGGCAGTCTGTAAATAGTCGAGTCTAGACCAGACAATCCAGTGGTTGACATCTTGAGCTTTGATCCTCACAATTGTGATACAATGACATGCAATCAACCACGTCAATGACCACTAAATCCACCAGTTGCCTCTTACGACAAGCATGGAGTGCACATGCACCTATTTTCTTACATGGAATCCTGACGTGACGTGACGTGACGTGACGTGACGTGACATGACGTGATTAAATGTGATGTGACATGAGTTGAGCCCTCAGAAAAAAATTAGAGTGTTTAACGTAACTATCAGTTTGTCAAGACGTTAAGTGCTTTACATCATTGGGCTTTCAAATGTCACAATAAAATAAAATCACCTCAAAATATGCAAGTTAAAATTTAGGAAATAAGTAAGAGTGAGTGAGTATGGTTTTACGCCTCTTTCAGCAATATTTCAGCAATGCCACGGCAGGGAACACCAGAAATGGGCTTCACACATTGTACCCATGTGGGGAATCGAACCCGGGTTTTTGGCATGACGAGTGAACACTTTGACCACTAGGCTACTCCACCACCCGAAATAAGTAAGAATATGATTTTATACAATACATTGCAAGCATGCAGAATATTATCAACTTATTTCATGATAGACCGAGCCACTGACCTGTCGATGTTGAATGGTGTGACAAGTTCTGGGAATGTTAGGTTCTGTGCAATGGTTCTGGGAACACCAACTTGGTCCACTCTCAGATTGGGATCTGGCGTAATGACAGTACGTGCAGAGAAGTCCACACGCTTTCCCATCAAGTTTCCTCGAACTCGACCTTCCTTTCCCTTCAATCTTTGTTTTACTGACTTCAGGGGACGGCCTGACTTTTGTACTGCCTGGAAAATTCAACCAATATCTGAGGTGATAAAAGGTAGTAAAGAAGTGGTTTGGTTGAACATCAGTGTCCATCTATGTAACATATTTCCATCTGTATTTGAACTGTCAGTTCTATGTTGTAATAGATATATACCCAGGATTCAAAATTAAGTGCACTGGACAGGCAAAACAATTAGGAATGGGAAAATGGTACTTTGGACCAAATTGAGATTGGGAAGTTTTTATCTTTTATCTAAGAAATATGCTTGACTCAGACCAGCAGTCCAGTGTTAGTGTCGAACACTGAGTAGTCCTTCATGAATTGTATTAGTCTCGGACTTGCGGACATATGTTATTCTCTAACCCTGCGACGAGATATTTGTGTGACTCACCCTGGGCAAACCGGGCAGCTCGTTGTCTACCAGTGTGGCACAGTGGTACTGCAACATTTTTGTGTCTTCAGTTATGATGTGAGCTGCAGCTCCGTTCTGTTCATTACGTCGAAGCTGGTTGTTGGCCTTCACTATGTCAGCCAACTTGTGAGTTAAATCATCCTACCACCAAGAAAGACATTATTTCACTGACCTCATGAAGGATAGAAATTTAACATCATGACAATATTGAGGGAATGCTCAAAGTACATGTCACAGATATAAAACTCAACAAGTTTGATCAATCAGAAGACAAAGATGAAAATTCTTATTCCACTTCAGAGTTAGACATTCGTTATACTACAGTACCAATGGCACAGTTAAAATCATAATGGCACTGCTACCTAGAAATCATACTTTTACACACACGTCTATATATAAACATGATGAAGCCAGTCATCACTGTAGAGAAATTATCCTGGTAAATGAACACATTAAAAAATGGACATAGCATTCATAAAATAATTCTGGGATTCACAAACTGAAAAAGGTATTACTATTATCAATTTCAATGAAAAGGAAGGTGCAAACAATCTCATGGGGAAATGACATTCAACAGGTTCAAAGAAGCATTGTTCTTATTGGCTCCCTTTATTCCCAAAGGGCACTCCTGAACATTGAGTGCCCTGTGGGACAGTTGCAAGACACTACATTTCTATCCCTGCATTTCCATGGATGATGATGCTGGTGACAACTATGCACAAGATACAGGATGAGAGCCCAGGATGGATAATACAATTCCATGGAAGTTCCCTTTATCTAGGTGTTTCTGATGTCATTAGGTCTCTTAAATCTTTAAACTGATCTATGCATGTAGCCCTCAGAAAAAAATTAGAGTGTTTAACGTAACTATCAGCTAGTCAAGACGTTAAAGTGGTTTACATCATTGGGCATTTGCGAATCAATAACACCTGTTTGCACCTTATGTAGATGAAAGTTAAGAAGTAACAGACAACAGCTGGAGTAGACCGATTCAAGGTAAAAGATACTCAAACATCAGAAAAGAGAAAAATATACTCTTTGTAAGTTTGTGCATCTTTTGAACTTAAGGGGGGTCCTGGTGTCATCGATGATCTACCTCCTGTAGTATTTGAATCTTGGAACTCTCTCCATCTCTGGCATTCAACATTATGACAAGGGCCCCTGGACTTTCATGTTGAATGTCGCACAATGACACTCCACTAATATTTCCCATAGAAGGGGTTGCAACGCACCTGATTCCTTGCCGAGCCAAACATGACAACAGCTGGTCTCACAGCCAATGGCGGCACAGGATACACTGTCAGAATCATCCAATCAGGACGAGCATACCTTGGGTCCATTCCAAGAATCATACACTCTTCATCAGAAATTCTTTTGAAGATTTCAAGCACTCTTTCTGCTGACAGAATAAGTTTCTTTTCTTGGGACTCCTCATTCACATTTTTCCATTCTGCAACCACCTCAAGACCAGTTCTCTTCAGTTTGGGTTGATATCTGCCGCACCCACCATGGCCCTGAAATCAGCAGTCCGTACAAATGAGCCACATTACTTCATAGCAAACGGTTAAACACAAGATACAGGTAAGTCATGGGCAAACCAATATGTATCTTGCAATGTCTTGTCACTAAAACTGATGTACTGCTGCCCCAAGACTCTTCTGTTCATGTATTGCTACCCTAGACTACCAATGATACATATCTCCTTTTCTGTTGATGTATTGCTACCCTAGACTACCAATGGTTCATATCTCCTTTTCTGTTGATGTATTGCTACCCTAGACTACCAATGGTTCATATCTCCTTCTCTGTTGATGTATTGCTACCCTAGACTACCAATGGTTCATATCTCCTTTTCTGTTGATGTATTGCTACCCTAGACTACCAATGGTACATATCTCCTTCTCTGTTGATGTATTGCTACCCCAGACTACCAATGATACATATCTTCTTCTATGATGATGTATTGCTACCCCAGACTACCAAAGGTACATTCCTTCTTTTCTGTTGATGTATGGCTACCCTAGACTACCAATGGTACATATCTCCTTTTCTGTTGATGTATGGCTACCCCAGACTACCAGTGGTACATATCTCCTTCTCTGTTGATGTATTGCTACCCTAGACTACCAATGGTACATACCTTCTTTTCTCCTGTTGGATCCTCCTCTTCATTTCGTTTGTCCATTTCATCACCACCTTCACAAATTTTCCGACTCTTGCACAAGTCATACACGTGAGCAAGTCGCTTGCGAGGATGGCCTTTGGATTTGGTGAGAATATCTTTTATTTTGGGACCAGTCTGTCCAAGTAAAATACACAAAAGTTTAAATAACTTGTTTAATCAGCTGATTACCATGTTCACAATTTCATACAACTCATAATGCTTTGCATTGTTCAAAATCATGAGAGGACCTTGGTTCCATGAGGTTTAATTCCATAGTAATAATAGACCCCTTGGGTCCTTCAAAATTATTAGCATTACATTTGTACTTCTTAGGACAAGGACCACTACTCTTTTAACCCTAAACACTACCTCAAGCTTAAAATCAGTGACAAAATATCTCACTGGGATGGTTCCAGGCAACCATCAGGATGCTCAGCCAGAGATTGAAATAAGATATTTGTTTACAAAACTTCAAACTTTGGGAACATGGTGAAAACACAGTGAAAGAAATGTCCCAAAAATCAAATTGTAAATTGGCTGTTTTGTTATTTCCCTTGTCAATTTTTAAAAATTAATTTAACCTTTTACTACTCAAAATGAATGTCATAACTGTGTATCATAACTGTAGTGAAGTATAATCATTAACACAACAATTTTTTTTAACCATTTGTTTTCTTGTTTTGTTTGTTAAACGCCGCACTCAACAATATTCCAGCTATATGATGGTTGTCTGTAAATAATCGAGTCTGGACCAGACAATACAGTGATTGACATCATGAGCATCAACCAAGTCAGCGAGTCTGACCACCTGATTAGTTGCCACTTACATTATCTTATCTTACAACAGGCATTGTCGCCAATAATCATTTGAACCCCCAATATAACATATAAATCTAACCAGAATTAGAAATTGGCAGGGATTTATCTGGGATACAAATAAAATGACCTTGTCAGGTAAACATGGAAACAAATTGTGACCTTGTTCAAAACTGGCTTTTATATGAAAGTCCTTATTTTCGTAAATAATACATCCGAGGAATTTGTTGCAGACTAGAGGTCAAATATCAGCCTCTGAGCAGGTCTAGATAAATCCCTGTACAGGCATTAATTAATTTATGATATAAAGCAAAAGTACAGATGACTGATCTGGCTGACTGATGTCATTATCTCAACACAAGACAAGCTTGTCTGTATGTATGCTGCCTCTTTTCAGGGAATGCTATGCCTTAATAATGTGGAAATGGTGGATAAGTGTTTTAAGCCACTGTCTGCAAATCAAGCCACATCTATGATATCACTTGGGATGTCACGATTAACAGATCAGGGTCATGATATTTATCTCAGGGTTTTACATGATGCGCATAAGTGCATCCAGTACAAATGTAGAGAATGGACGCACAATAATATTCATTGTACCTACAGCAAATCAAGAGCAGTATGGGTGACTGTTTTTTCATCCATCAAACATGACCACTGTCCACCTGATCATTGATTCACATAGGCTAATTATCAAAACGTACAGTACACTACACCATTTCATTACTTTACAGGACCCTCATATTGCTTGCAAGGACCCGTAAGTTAATTATTGGGGTCCCCTTGATCCCCACAATTGTAAGTCACTGCAAAACCCTGCATCTAGACCTGCTCAGGGCAGTGTTTACATTTACCAGTAATTAACAGTAAACATGGTAAAAGAGGTACCGGTAATATAAACTGGTCCAAAATATTGAATGTACAGGTATTTTTAAGTGCTGTTGACATGGTTGGTCCAGTGAACCGGTAAGTTTATAATTGAAACAGAGACAGTAAATTTATAATTGAAACAAATCACTGTCAAAGGCTGATATTTCAACCCAAAGTCTGCAGCCAATGTCAGTACAAATTGCCACACTGGAATTAAAAAAATTCCAATTCCTGTAGTTTTATAGTCATTTCCAATGCCTTATGATAACCATGTTATGGTATTGTGGAGGTGACCTGTAATTCACTGATAACACAACTGATAAGATGATCGAAAAGGCATTAGAATTTGTTTTTACACTTTGGCATTGAATGAAATGTTAAAACACCTACTTATTTGAGAAAATAAGAACATAGTAAGAAAAATGATGAGGTTTTTCCCAGTTTGCCTGCCAAAGGCACTTACATGGGAGTCCCAGATAAATTGCAGCAAAATGCAGATGGATCAATGAATAGTCAAATTACCCCTGAGTATACATGGTATATCTGTGGTACACCTACCTAGTTACACTAGATAGATTCTATTTTTAGTTTTGTATTGATTTACAATAGTATCATTTACCTGTGACAGGCTATCATTTCCTTGGACCCTATCACAAAACAGATTGTCAGATATGATTTGTAAAGGTCACACATTTTAAACAACCCAATCCTCGACATTGTCAGTTGGCTTGTTAGACAAGCATGGGGTACAAGAGCCAATTTTCCTCAGAATAAAAAAAACAAAACACTTACGGAATCCACCAGCATCTTGGAGCAGAAGAAACAGACACATCGCAACACTTTGATTGTTTTCACAAGAAATCCAACATGAAATACTGGTTTGGCAAGCTCAATGTGCCCAAAGTGTCCGGGACATTCTGTCATGTTGCCCGCACAGGTCTGACATCGGGACATTCTGTCTATAACTCCTTGTCGTGGGTCCATCAGGCCGCCGATCTTGGGTCGGCCACCCTCCTGGGTTTCGGAGTATCTGATGCCCCCCTCGGTCACAGACATTCGCTTCTGCAAAACAACAACTCACTTTAGCTATGGAGAACTAAACCTTTAATAAAGCTAAAACATTGTTAATAGGTCTTCAAAGAGATCAACAGGAAGGAGCCAAACATGAATTGTGGGCCCCATACCATAAAGCAATCTTTGCTAAAAAACTGTGATAACTAAGTGAATAGACTAATGAAAAGTAACAATAGTCCTAGAGCCAAGATTGCTTTGTGGAACATGCCCCTGTTAGACACAGACACTTGTCCATTTGTGCAAGACTAGTGAAAATCTGGATAGTTTACTCCCAATATTTTACAAAAACAAGTGTCAGAATTCTTGTATTTACCGAGCGAGAGTAATACATGAATTCTTAGTTTCGCAAAATCAGTACGACACACTTGTGTCATAATTTCTTTATTACCCATTATTTCTTTATCCTTTCAAGCTCCCCTTTCGAAAAATGCACTGATCACAACTGCTGTCCTAAAAAAACCATAATTTATCCCATGACATCAATCTTCAGCTATGATGTCATTTCTAGTGTGACTTCATTCCAACTTTACGTCACAATAATATTCGAATGACGTCAACAATGACTTCCAGATGATGGTACAATACACTGGTGCACAAGAAATGATATTTGCACAAGTTTCGCGATTTTTATTTCTAACCCTATGTGTAAAAAATACAGCATAAAATACACCACACGCTATTTGGGTATGAGACAATATTCCAAAGTCTAACCACCCAATCCCTATATAGGTAGTATAGGTAGGATACTTGGGACCAGTTCGGTTGTTGCCCAGAGTTGAACTACCATATGTTACATAGTGTTAGAAACTCAAGTGGTCTACAAATTTTGACTACATTATTATGTCTTTCCTAGACTCACTGTCTTCAGGCTAGTTGCAAAAGATGCAAGGATGAGGCTGTGCACAATGTTAATGTTAGTCAGCGGGAGAAACTAAATTTCTTAGTCCACTAGTCCTTATAATGATAACATATAGATAAAACCCTTAAATATTACAAATTTAAACTAGTCCTTATGATACCTCAACTATTGGGCACTTTGGCAAGGACTACAGGACGAGTGCCAATTTTTAACGCTGTTAATGCATTGCAGCATTATTCAATGTTTGGACAGTTGTCATATTTCCACCTAAAAACATGGACAATGGACCAACATTAAGCTTATCTGAAGTTTGTGTTATTCATTTTATCCCGAGACACTTTGTATTGTGATATGCATTTTAATGACTTTGTATCGTACTGCTTCATGAGTAAGCATCAGCCTGCAACTCTAGTCACTAGTCCAAAGCCAGACTGTTATGATAAATAGTCCACATGATAAAACAAACTCTACTGAAAATGATGCTTTGAGTCATGTTCGAGCTAGTGGATCACATTTTTTTCAGAGACTACAACCCAGCGTTAGGAATTGGCACTAGTCCTGTAGTCCTTGCCAAACTGCCCAATAGTTAAGGTATCATAAGGACTAGTAGAAATTTGCCCTTTTTAAGGGTTTTGCTATAGGTTATCATTATAAAGACTAGTTGACTAAAAATGTTAGTTTCTAACGCTGCAACCGGTTGGGTATAATGATCCACTCAGGATATTATACAGCAGGCAGAATGTCCACGTCTACATCTTTCAAGGGAGGGGTGAAAGGCAGGCCATTAATATATTATTTATAACATTCTGTCAAAACGTCCTTATCTATATCAAAACTAGCTTATGAGCTGTTTTTCAAAATAGTATTTTATGTTCAATAGTATACACCTTGGTTCTCAGACAAATGGTTGTGTCTAAATCTTTGATAATAACGTATTATTAATTGTAGTGACATCAGCGTTAGAAATTGGCACTCGTTCTGTAGTCCTTGCCACCCTGCCCAATAATTGAGGTATCATAAGGACTAGTAGAAATATGCCATTTTTATTATAATGTTAAGAGTTTTGCTATATAACATGTTATTATAAGGATTAGTGGACTAAAAACATTACTTTCTACTGCTAGACATGTATCAATACAAGATCAATTCATCATACAAGCCATTATTTCACCTATTCCTGACATTCTGAAGTTGTGTTTTTAACAATTAAAAAAAACCTGCAACTGCATGTTTACTTTTGCATTTATATTCACAGACACCTCACGTTACACGGGGTTTTATGAAGCTTTCAACAATGTTGAGTTTAAGTCTTTTAATTTAAGGAAATGTATCTTTGCTATACTGGCCGACAGTGTTGCTGATGTGATGTTACATCTGAAACCCCATGCTTTAGAGGCCCACAAGCAATGTAACAGGCCTAACTTATACAAAGAAAACAATGTTGCAGGGTGTACATGACCACTTGAAAATATATGTGAGCACTTCATCTACATGCAGCCTGTACAAGTCTGCAGTCAACTGCTAAGGAAATGACAAAAGAAACCATAACATGACCATTGTATTTGGAAAGGTGCGGTTTTGTAATCGATTTATTGCATAAACAGATCTAAATAGGCCTACATCCAAAGTGCTCTTTTTAAAAGAAAATAGTGTTGAATGGCATTTTTTCCACATGATTATCGAAGCTGAGATTTCTTATGAGTCAATAATCAATCTGTACAAAAATATTGGAAACACAAACGTACAATCTCATCTGGTCCCAATATTCCGAACTGGACCTTCTTCACCAGCATAACTGGGGCATTCGAGTCTCCCACGAACGCCATTGTGAAAATATGGCGCGGCGATGCGTTCCGGGCGATATGAAGAAATCCTCGTAATTACGAGGAATGGATCAGTCGATAGGACTAGCTATTAGACTAGATAAGAATACAGACACATAAACGTTCCCCTGTCTTGTGTCTAGGGGAACGGAAGCCTTAAATTCGAAGACTTTCCGTTCTTGCTTTCCATCGGCTGAGTGGCCCAATGTCGGACCGATGGCTTCCCCGTCCGGCCCTCTGCGTATTTATACCTTTTGCTGAGCTACGGGTTTAACATTTGTGTAGCATGGGCTTCGTTGTGCAATCGTTCAGTGTCGTCATTTTCCGTCGGCGCGATTTAAACCGAAGTGAAGGTGAAGGTCGCAGGTGCGTCAAAATATAGAAATGATTCGCAATGTGTTTACAAACATGACTGGTTTTCCTGCATTAGCCTAGACCTCTTGCGCTCCTCACCGCAATTCTGCCAGCTATCTGGGGCGAAACAACAGGGCAGGGGACCAGTCTAGTTAACAAATACAAAATTGATGGTTTTACATACACAGAATGGTGCGTTCACACCTGGACCACAATAAATACTCTACGACAGAAACAGAAAATATGCCTATAGTAAAGATAATAACTGAAATTTGTGTCGGAGTTTTGCCTTGAGATGGACAACCGTCCGACGTCTCGCCGAGAAGACTGTCGGGACGCCATGACGGCTGTCTCCAGACTTTGGACAAACAAGCAGAGGCCCTGAATAAAAAGGCTTCCGTTTCCCCTTGAAACAATATACAGAGGAAGATTTATGTTTCTGTCTAACGTAGTTTGTTCTTCCGACCATTTTAAGCGGTCGATCATTATCTCAAAGCTTGGGGGACACAGCAACGGTATGCAAGAAAGGCGTGGCTTCTGTGCTTTTCCTGGAAACATTGACGACAATTGTTTTCATGGAACACCGTGGCGTCACATGATTTCACAATGGCGTACGTGGGAGACTCGAATGCCCCAGTTATGCTGGTGAAGAAGGTCCAGTTCGGAATATTGGGACCAGATGAGATTGTACGTTTGTGTTTCATATCTTTTTGGTACAGATTGATTAGGCATAGCTAATCTTAGAAAGTCTCAGAGCTCTACATTTAGCTAGGCCTATACTGTGCCTTATGTTTGTTGTTTGTTGTCTAACGCCGCACTCAGCATTGTCCCAGCTATATGATGGTGGTCTGTAAATAATCGAGTCTGGACCAGACAATGCAGTGATTGACATCATGAGCATCGATCCACGCAATTGGGATACAATGACATGCATCAACCAAGGCAGCGAGCCTGACCATCTGATCCCGTTAGTTGCCGCTTACGACAAGCATAGTTGCCTTTAATTGCAAGCAATTACTATTACTTCTTGCTCAATCTACCCTTGAAGATCCAGGATAGAATAGGTCTTCAGCAACCCATGCTTGCCTTTGGAGGCGACTAACAGGATCAGGTGGTCAGGCTCGTTGTTTTGATTGATGCGTGTCATCATATCCCAACTGTGTGGATCAATGCTCATGATGTTAATCACTGGATTGTCTTGTCCAGACTTTATTATTTACAGACCGCCGTCATATTGCTGAGTATGACGTTAAACAACAAACAAACTCTAAATGCTGGTCTAAGACTTTAATTAGGATCTGTTTAGATCTGTTCAATACATCAAGTACAAAACTGAACATTTCCAAACGCAATGGTTAAGTCTTATATTGCAATTTCCTTGCAAGAGTTGCGTCCCTTGGGCACGCCAGAAACCTGATTGTGGGTTCGAATCCTGGTTCATTCCAATTATGTTTCTAGGTTTGTCTGCACCATACCCGTGCTCGTGCGTTTCACCGAAGTGGTAAACATCTAAAACCTGCATCACTTGGGGCTTTCCTCCCACGTTAAGCTGACTGCCGCGATATAACTGGAATACTGTTAACAGCAGCATTAAACACAACTCACTCACTCACTACAGCAGATCGCCTTGCTTCACTGGCCAAAGGGCTCAGATAATCAAAGAAGACTTCTTGTGAACAAGTGCAAGTAGTAAGTGTATTTAGAGACTGGTAATGATCTGTTGGGGCACTGGTCTTTGAACTGTATCATCTGTTGCTGATTTTAATATCAGTCTGTAAAACATATCAGTGCTACCTCTTCATTTCACTTTTTTAATTAGTAATTTTGTGGGGGGGTTTCATTATTAGAAAACAAATATTGAAATGATTAAATTAATCCAACAGATCAATAGTCGATTGCACAATCAGGTGAAAATTGTGATGGAATGTTGTTATACTATATAGCCTTATTCTATACACAGTGAGTGAGTGAGTATGGTTTTACGCCGCTTTTAGCAATATTCCAGCAATATCACGGCGGGGGACACCAGAAATTGGCTTCACACATTGTACCCATGTCGGGATTCGAACCCGGGTCTTCGGCGTGACAATCGAACGCTCTAACCATTAGGCTACCCGACCGCCCCCTATACACAGAGGCTAGTTTGTGTTAAATAATCGGCATCCCCAGCGGATTCAGTGAACATGTCCCTCAAATACAGAGACAAATTGCACAGTCAGCTTAAATATGAAAGGCAGTATGTGATGCTGGCATTTTAAAATATAAATATGTATAAAAATTATATTCATGGGGCTATTGTAGCAATGGTCACTAGGTTTGTTTGTGATACTGGCATTTTAAAATATAAATATGTATAAAAAATGATATTCATGGGGCCATTGCTGCCATGGTCACAGGTTTGTATCACGTTACAGAACTGTGTCATTTTTCATGCTCCCTCCCTCATGGCTGTGATAAATATTGACGACCCCCTCCTTTGCTGTCATATCTCCCTACCCCCACTTAATCTCAAGAACCCCACCTCAATAAAAAGGGAACTCCTTTACTTGGGTATTTCTGGTTTCTGTCATCATGTGATATTAGTTGCCCTCCGTCCATTTCCTGTACATCACTTCCAATCCACTTTCGACTGCATTGCCTGTCAAAGTATTTGTAGTAACCGAGCATCCTGAAGATGACAAGACAAGATATAATGCCACAATAGAATCAGTGTTTTATGATTGGAATCATGTTACATTTGGGCTCTTTACTGAGCGCGTTTTTTTTTAATTTAAACATTCAGGATTGAGTATCGAAATCACTTGGCAGCTTGATTAGCTAGGCTGCATAAAATCGAAATTTTACATCTTTCCAAATATTCTGAAGTTTAATACACTACTGTCATCACAAGACCCTATTATCAATATGAATACAGCAAAGTACTTGTTTTATGCCAATGCTGTAAGAACACAAATACTCCAACATGTATAATGTGCAATTATGATAAAACTGCTTTTGTTAAAAAACAAAGAAATGTGTATTATATCTTATACTGTTTGCACCTTAATTGTATTTCGTCTGTACAAAAAGGCCCGTGGCCTACAAGTACTGAAAAATAAAGTAAAGCCTGGCTAATGAGTAAATCTGATTGGCTAATACTTTGCCATGGACGCAGTCAGAAATAATTAAGTGATCACATTGTTTACCTTTATGTGTATGTGCAGTTACCATGTTCTCTTCGATTTGGGGGCGGTCGGGTAGCCTTGTGGTTAAAGCGTTTGCTTTTCAGACGAAGACCCAGGTTTGATTCCTGACAATGGGTACAATGTGTGAAGCCCATTTCTGGTGTCCCCCGCCGTGATATTGCTGGAATATTTCTAAAAGCGGCGTAAATGAGCAAACGCTTTAACCACTAGGCTACCCGACCGCCCCGTATCTTGCTGAACCTTAGAGATTTGGTTTGTTTCTGTCATTGTTATGTGGTCAAATAACACCAATGAAGTTGTGTATTACAACAGTTGCATTATTATTTGTATTTCCGTCTCTCGGTACAATACCTAAAGAGGGAGGCATGAAACCCCCCAAGTGATCCTTCTACAACAGATTTATCTTACCCACATGTTTTTATATGACATTGTAAAATAATTAAAACAAATTTAAAATCGATAGAAAACGATTGAGCCTGACTTGCTCATGGGGTTGGTGGGTTGGTTTGTTGGCCGCACTCAGCAGTATTCCAGCTATATTACAGCGGTCTGTAAATAATCGAGTCTGGACCAGACAATCCAGTGATTAATATCATGAGCATTGATCCACGCAATTGGGATACGATCACGTGCATCAACCAAGTCAGCGAGCCTGACCACAAGCATAGTTGCCTTTTACGGCAAGCATGGGTTGCTGAAGACCTATTCTACCCCGGGTCTTCACGGGTCTGCTCATGGGGGCTCTAAGGGATTATTCACCTGCTTAGAAGTTTATTTCCCTCCAAGGTGGGATCCATCATATTTTATCAAGGTCACCTGAACTAATCAGATCTGATAATTCTGACATGGAAGTATGCTAAAGGTTGGTTTGTTGGTTTGTTGTTTTACGCCGCACTCAGCAATATTCCAGCTATATGACGGCAGTCTGTAAATAATCGAGTCTGGACCAGACAATCCAGGGTCGGTTGGGTAGCCTAGTGGTTAACTGTTCGCTCGTCACGCCGAAGACCCGGGTTCGATCCCCAAGATGGGTACAATGTGTGAAGCCCATTTCTGGTGTCCCCTGCCGTGATATTGCTGGAATAATGCTAAAAGCTGCGTAAAATCAAACTCACTCACTCACTAGATGAAATGATAAATAAACAAAGAAGGAATAAATTCAAAGATGTAATCAGCAATGGGTACAATGTGTGAAGCCCATTTCTGGTGTCCCCTGCAATGTTCTGGCTAATAAACACAGATATATTTACATGAACATCATATATATAGGTAGCTGTCAAATATATACAACAATGGTGAGCATATTGGACCTCTCAGAGCATGTTCCGAGGAAGGTGATAGTAAGTCTGTAGACACTGTTATTGTTGATTTAAGTGTTTAAGAGGTCGCCTTCTGCCTCAGCAATTTCGGCTTACCTGTCCCTCTTTGGGACTCGTGTGTGAGTAGGGTACACATATCTATTGTAAGTTTAAGTAGTGATAAAACTGGTGTGTTGGTATTGATAAGATTTCTATATTGCATACACTGTGTGTGTGTGTGAGTTTGGTTTAACCCCGCTTTTAACAGTATTCCAGTTATATCGCGGCGTGTCAGCTTAATGTAGGAGGAAAGCCCGAAGTGATGCAGGTCTCAGACGTTTACCACTTCGGTGAAACCTACGAGCACGGGTATGGTGCTGACAAACCTAGAAACATAATTGGGGCGAACCGGGATTCGAACCCACAATCATAGGTTTCTGGCGTGCCCAAGGGACGCAACTCTGCACAGCGAATCGTGGCGCCTTAGACGACTGGGCCACCCGTGCCCCCTTGCATACACTGAGAGAGAGAGTTGGTGTTTTTAACATGCGCTTTCCGACATGTGTATTTCGCACACAGGCCCACCAGGCCAATTGGTGGTTTTGCCGAGGACGATACGTCCAAAAAGGAAGGGCAACCTGGGGGACTCTAGGTTTGCTTATTAGTTTTGGGGAAATTTGTATACACTTCTGGACCGATATTTATACTATCTTACATGTATAGGTGTTGTTCTATTGTTTGGGTAACTTAGACCAGGGGCGGTCGGGTAGCCTAGTGGTTAAAGCGTTCATTCGTCACGCCGAAGACCCGGGTACAATGTGTGAAGCCCATTTCTGGTGTCCCCCGCCTTGATATTGCTGGAATATTGCTAAAAGTGGCGTAAAACCATACTCACTCACTCACTCACTTAGACCAACCAGAACAAGGTTAGGTGTAGATGTGTTTTAGAGGGTAAGAATACTCCAACTCTCAGTTGTCTTGCCCGCATCACTTTAATTAGCATCACCTGCAGCCAATTAGCATCAGCGACCTAACAAACTGGGCTTCGGTCAAGGGAAGGGGCAATTGGGGGGACCTGTTGTTTTAGACGACACAATGCTTGGGTTGCTTTTGCTGTTACCAGGGATCCAGAAATTTCTTTAGCCAATCGGACATTTGTATTTTGGTCAAGCCCTCCTCAGTGACAGGTACTGTAGGAGGTTTGTTTGTGTATGAGTAAAAGGATGTGAGTGAGTGAGTATGGTTTTACGCTGCTTTTAGCAATATTCCAGCAATATCACAGCGGGGGACACCAGAAATGGGCTTCACACATTGTACCCATGTCGGGAATCGAACTCTGGTCTTCGGCGTGACGAGCGAAAGCTTTAACCACTAGGCTACCCAACCGCCCCTAGTAAAAGGATG
This sequence comes from Haliotis rufescens, assembly GCF_023055435.1. Lineage (NCBI taxonomy): Eukaryota > Metazoa > Mollusca > Gastropoda > Lepetellida > Haliotidae > Haliotis > Haliotis rufescens. The sequence goes on from NW_025964383.1 coordinate 35,254,365, forward strand.
AAATGAAGTGTCACTTTCATGACATATACATGAGTATATGCCCTTAAGCCTTGACCATCAATACACTGTCATTGCCGAGAGCTGTTATTACCCCATCAGAGGGTCTAATCTGGGTGATTCTGATTGTGCTTGAAACCAGGGGTTAAGACTGGCCTCATAGGGCAAGTGGCATGTCTGCCTTACTAAGCTGAGTTAGATTTTGACAGAGTATCACCAGAAGAGGAATTGATTAACTGGCGATAACTTGATGCGTTAACCACGAAAGACTATCCTCCTGCCTTGGACATTTATTCTCTGAGACATTGAGTGTATGCCGAGAACAAGAGGTTCTCATGGACAGATGAGACACCCATTGTACTAATAAGAAAGAAGAGAGACACAGCCAATAATGCTTCACCCATTGTACTGGTGAGATAGAATAGAGACACAGTCAATAATGCTTCACCCATTGTACTAATAAGAAAGAAGAGAGACACAGCGAATAATGCTACACCCATTGTACTGGTGAGAAAGAAGAGAGACACAGCCAATAATGCTTCACCCATTGTACTGGTGAGATAGAAGAGAGACCCAGCAATTATTCTTCACCCATTGTACTAATAAGAAAGAAGAGAGACACAGCCAATAATGCTTCACCCATTGTACTGGTGAGATAGAATAGAGACACAGTCAATAATGCTTCACCCATTGTACTGGTGAGATAGAAGAGAGACACAGTCAATAATGCTTCACCCATTGTACTAATAAGAAAGGAGAGAGACACAGCGAATAATGCTACACCCATTGTACTGGTGAGATAGAAGAGAGGCACAGCTAATAATGCTTCACCAATTGTACTAATAAGAAAGAAGAGAGACACAGCAATTATGCTTCACCCATTGTACTAGTGAGAAAGAAGAGAGACACAGCCAATAATGCTTCACCCATTCTACGAGTGAGAAAGAAGAGAGACACAGCCAATAATGCTTCACCCATTGTACTGGTGAGAAAGAAGAGAGAAGCAGCCAATAATGCTTCAGCCATTGTACTAGTGAGAAAGAAGAGAGACACAGCAATTATGCTTCACCCATTGTACTAGTGAGAAAGAAGGGAGACACAGCCAATAATGCTTCACCCATTGTAGAAGTGAGAAAGAAGAGAGACACAGCCAATAATGCTTCACCCATTGTAGAAGTGAGAAAGAAGAGAGATGCAGCCAATAATGCTTCACCCATTGTAGTAGTGAGATAGAAGAGAGACACAGCCAATAATGCTTCACCCATTGTACTAGTGAGAAAGAAGAGAGATGCAGCCAATAATGCTTCACCCATTGTAGTAGTGAGATAGAAGAGAGACACAGCCAATAATGCTTCACCCATTGTACTAGTGAGAAAGAAGAGAGATGCAGCCAATAATGCTTCAGCCATTGTACTAGTGAGAAAGAAGAGAGACACAGCCAATTATGCTTCACCCATTGTACTAGTGAGAAAGAAGAGAGACACAGCCAATAATGCTTCACCCATTGTACTAGTGAGAAAGAAGAGAGACACAGCCAATTATGCTTCACCCATTGTACTAGTGAGAAAGAAGAGAGACACAGCCAATTATGCTTCACCCATTGTACTAGTGAGAAAGAAGAGAGACACAGCCAATAATGCTTCACCCATTGTACTGGTGAGATAGAAGAGAGACACAGCCAATAATGCTTCACCCATTGTACTAGTGAGAAAGAAGAGAAAAGCAGCCAATAATGCTTCACCCATTGTACTGGTGAGATAGAAGAGAGACACAGCAATTATGCTTCACCCATTGTACTAATAAGAAACAATAGAGACACAGCCAATAATGCTTCACCCATTGTACTAATAAGAAACAATAGAGACACAGCCAATAATGCTTCACCCATTGTACTAATAAGAAAGAAGAGAGACACAGCAATTATGCTTCACCCATTCTACTGGTGAGATAGAAGAGAGACACAGCAATAATGCTTCACCCATTCTACTGGTGAGATAGAAGAGAGACACAGCCAATAATGCTTCAAATGTACTAGTGAGAAAGAAGAGAGACACAGCAATTATGCTTCACCCATTCTACTGGTGAGATAGAAGAGAGACACAGCAATAATGCTTCACCCATTGTACTAATAAGAAACAATAGAGACACAGCCAATAATGCTTCACCCATTGTACTAATAAATAAGAAGAGAGACACAGCAATAATGCTTCACCCATTGTACTAGTGAGAAAGAAGAGAGACACAGCCAATAATGCTTCACCCATTGTACTAATAAGAAACAATAGAGACACAACCAATAATGCTTCACCCATTGTACTGGTGAGATAGAAGAGAGACACAGCCAATTATGCTTCACCCATTGTACTAGTGAGATAGAAGAGAGACACAGGCAATAATGCTTCAGCCATTGTACTGGTGAGATAGAAGAGAGACACAGCCAATAATGCTTCACCCATTGTAGTAGTGGGAAAGAAGAGAGACACAGCCAATAATGCTTCACCCATTGTATTAGTGAGAAAGAAGAGAGACACAGCCAATAATGCTTCACCCATTGTACTGGTGAGATAGAAAAGAGACACAGCCAATAATGCTTCACCCATTGTAGAAGTGAGAAAGAAGAGAGACACAGCCAATAATGCTTCACCCATTGTATTAGTGAGAAAGAAGAACAATACTTTTAGATTTTGTGCGGACTATCGTCACTTGAACTTGAAAATGTTCAAGATGTTTTCCCTCTTCCTCAGATCAAGGAATCTTTCCATTATCTATCTGATGTAAAGTGGTTTAGCACAGTGGATATAGCTAAAGGGTTGCATCAGATTGTTATAGGTTTGTCAGCACCATACCCGTGCTCGTAGGTTTCACCTAAGTGGTAAATGTCTGAGACCTGCATCACTTTGGGCTTTCTTCCCACATTATGCTGACACGCTGTGATTAACTGGAATACTGTTAAAAGCAGTGTTAAACCCAACTCACTCACTACATCAGATTGCCATGGACAAGGCTGACCAATGCAAGACTGCATTTATCACAGCAAAGGGACTGTACGATGCCCTTCAGGATGTGTAATAGGCCTCCTACTTTTCAAAGACTTATTCAGACTGCATTTTTGTACAAAGTGTATGACATGGTTATGGCAGATACTGGTGATGATACCTCCATTATGAACCTCTGATGATGTCACACCACAGAAACAGAAGGTTCCACAAAATGTTGGTAAACTTTCAAGGAAGGCAATATCAACAATGCCCAGGACCTGATGAATACATTTCAATTGTAATGGCTAGGTTTTACAATGAACTTTTTATAAACTTGCCCCTTGTTGTGAACACAATTGTGTTTGATGATTGGTTAAAAGTCACACACAAAATTTTAACATGTAAATTCCACGACATGAATCGAACCTGCAACCTCACATATTGTGTTATGTTTTGTGTTTTCCAACTGAACTACTGTAGCTGGTGATGAGTAGTTGTTCAGTTTATCATGGCATGACTCCAGCTAGTCCATGCTGCACATGTTTTTTCTCTCACTGCTTTGAGCGAATTCCTTTTATACCACTATACACTGTATTGTTTCACTATAAGGTATGTCAATGTTTTCTTATTGTTTCTGGTATTTCTTGCATTTAGACAGTTCGAAAGTCGGATAAAACACGCCTCCTCAGTTTTGGTTGAAAATGTAAAATCTTGAGCTCCAAATTTGGGGACAGGTTCTCCAAATTTTGGTATGGGATCTCCAAATTTTGGTATGGGATCTCCAAATTTGGGTATGGGATTTCCAAATTTGGGTACGGATCTCAAAATTTGGGTATGGTTCAGCCCAAAAAGGTATGAATACTCCGACTTTACTCCAAAACAAGCACGAATCTGACGAGAATTTTAGGTACGGGTTAACCATTTTCGTTGAGTACGAATCTCTGTGGGGATCGTCTGTTATCCATTTCAAGTGGTTGTATTCCTATTGACCCCTTTGAGGACTTTTTTAGGATCGATGTTCTATTTGTTTTTTTAGAGGTTTAGTCCTCCATAGCGAGTTGAGTAAGTTGAGTTGTTGTTTTGCAGAAGCGAATGTCTGTGACCGAGGGGGGCATCAGATACTCCGAAACCCAGGACGGTGGTCGACCCAAGATCGGCGGCCTGATGGACCCACGACAAGGAGTTATGGACAGAAAGTCCCGATGTCAGACCTGTAGGGGCAACATGGCAGAATGTCCCGGACACTTTGGGCACATTGAGCTTGCCAAACCAGTATTTCATGTTGGATTTCTTGTGAAAACAATCAAAGTGTTGCGATGTGTCTGTTTCTTCTGCTCCAAGATGCTGGTGGATTCCGTAAGTGTTGTTTTATATATTCCGAGGAAGTTGGCTCTTGTGTCTTGCTTGTCTAACGAGGCAACTAACAAGGTGGTGACAATGTGTGACCTTGCTCACATGATGGCAGGTTTTGGGTGTTCATGCTGTCAGCCACTGGTTTACTTGATCAAATCAAGTATCTGCCAGCTATTGTGATATGTAATGGTATCACAACATTCCTACCTCATCTATCGAAACATGATTGCTTGAGTTCTAACAACGCATGTCGGTCTGACGTTGATTAATGAATAATTTGCATACTCATATATGCAAGGGGCCGACGTTTGGTTCTCAGTAGGAAGTGACAACTTGGAGTCGATGGCTTGCGGTACATACAGTTTTACTTTATACATGTAGATATATACAAACAAAAGACACTATGTGCCAGGTCAGCACATAGTGGTAGTGGTTGTTGTCTAGGCGCCCCGGAGCACCCAGCCTAACCCTAGCTAGGCTTAGGGTAAGACCTTTCTTTTCTCCTTCCTCTGGACCAAGGCTTATATAGCCAAGGTCACCTGACATTTTGTAAGTAATAAATATAAATGTAAACAGTATTTCATCAGCAGGATGGCAGACGGTCGATGTACACATAAATGGGGATTAACAATTAGGATTAGCATCTTATAAATAACAGCAATTAAGTGTTTCAAGGCATATAGATGTCATGGCTCCAGGGTAATGAGCCTTTGCAATTAAATGTTCATCAGACAATGGGTGTCGTAAATCAGTCGCTATGACAGTTCCTATGCTTAAAGCTGTATTTAATTTGTAACTATTTCAGTGTAAAACTTTTTATGTTCCATGTGGTTTAGCAAGCAAGATTGTTGCTATGAACAAGTTTGTGTTAACTCGAAAGATTGGTTAAGTTTGGCTTGTTCTGATAGTTTTGTTCAGTCAGATATAGCGATCCGTTTTGTGATAGGGGCTTAGGTAATGCCAGCCTGACTAAATTTATCAGGTCAAGAAAAACTTAACTTATGGTAATTAATACTTTTGAAAATTGGTAACTGAAACAGTGATCATTTTCTGCAGATTTTTATGTTATTTTAGACTGTTACTGGCCCAACAGAATTTTAGCAAACTTGGACATTGGTCTTGTGGTTAAAGTTGCAGACAGCTAAAATATGAATTTACAGCACTCCATGTTGCATCCAATGTTGTCAATTAAATTACCATTTGGCAACCTGTATTTATTGCTTGGTTGCCAGTTGCCTCCCAATATGCCCATTAACCGCCTCTGTGGTCTAGCAGTAGAGCATCCGCCTGAAGAGTGGAAGGTCCGGGGTTCGATCCCTGGCCGCGTCATACCAAAAGACGTTAAAAGATGGTACTTGTTGTTACCCTGTCTGGCGCTCGGCATTAAGGGGATAAAACAAGGACTGGTCAGCTCGGAGTCAGAATACTGTGTCTGAGTGGGGTATTCATGTTATACTGCGGCATGGTATCTCAGTGAGCTAGCACTAAAAATCGGCATCAGTCCGGACAAGTACAAGCAGCCACACACGTACATGCACGTCGCTATATAGGGCAATAATCTTGGACGCGACGTTAAACCCAATTTCACCTCACCTCACCCAATATGCCCATTAATAAAATTATCGTGGCGACTACAATATTTCACATAATGAAAGAAACTCAAGCGCAACATTAAAGAATATTTCAAAATGGTTTCAAGAGCCATCTGTAAGCCAACCTGTCCATCCATATTTATTTGTGAAGAGTTTTTTACCTCTTATCAACATCTCCAGTGGTAGCTACTGAGGTCAAATGTTGGCATCAGAGTCTCATTGCAGGCGTTCAGCCCAACCCATTGAAACGTCGGTCATCATGGGGCAGGGCGCTGGTCCTTTAATGACAAGAGGGTCCACATCAACATCTTGGCAGCCATTCTGGCAATATCTCATTTGGCCGAGATCCTCTGTGCGTTGCAACTTATGACAATCTCTCTGTTGTCTGGAATATCAACAAGATGAGCTCCTCCTTCTGTTGAGTTCTTCCGAGTAGTCGACTCCCTGAGTGTTCAAGTCCATGCAAGGTACATTCCCAGGATCCACAATGTCATAGCGGATTCCCTGTCCCGACCAGACCAATCATCCCCAACGGAATGTTGTCTCCATTTCACCATTTTTCAGTGGGACTGCCACCTTTATGCAAGCTTCGACCTCGACCCGGTACAATGCTCAGCTCCCAAGGTTCGTCTTACCCATCCTGGATCCAGTCAGACAATCTCTCTTTCTTCTGAAACATCAACAAGATGGGCTCCTCCAAGTCGGCACCTCATCAGTGCAGTTAACATTAACGTGTACCCTCTTCAGCAGCACAGTACTCCATATCCTGTATCTCAGCATTGTTCATCTTCCCAAGCAACGGAATTAATTGACTCTAAAAGTCCAGTCTCCACCCTTGCCAACTAGGCTGGAATTTCTGGGCTCGATCATACGCCACCAGTGGCTATTACAAGTTATGTCCCCTCTATGTCCCTCCTATTTATCAATCAGATTCCACCTCTTATATCCCATGCATTTGCTTCAAACAAAATGGCGGCGCCCAGTCAAGACGATCTGATCTATGATCAAGATATATATTGTAATAAAACGGATCTTACTTCGAGAAGTGCATCAAATCACTTGAGCACCTTGATAAAAAACATGAAAAGATCTGGAAAATATCTGTCGACGTCCGGTTGACGGTACACATCTTTTGCTAATCCTGCAGTCGACCAAAATCTGCACTTTGAAATCCATGTTGTTAACGAACCAGACGTCGATGTCGTTATGCGATTTTGATTGGACTATGCATAGACTCATTAGTCCAGCCAAAATATAACTCCATAATTGGAGCCTAGTTCGGCAAGGGTGGAAACTGTCAGTTTACTCCCTTGCCTCTGGAAGATGAGTATTGTTTGAAGATCCTCACTTGGATGTCTTGGATCGTTGCCTCTTCTTGTCTTCAATCTCATGGGCGTAATTGATAGCTTTGAAGAAGCGTAAAAAGAGATGCCAAGCAGATCTTACGTCTTGGAGTGTATGTGGAGGTCTGTCTTGTAGAACTAATTGCCTGGAGACCCCTTCCAAAATGGTTATAAGTCATGGTGGAAAGGTACCCTTCTTCAAACCTACGCTTTCATTCTTGAAACGATGTCTTACGTGAAAGCACATAACACAGGTTATACCCGTTTTCATGCTGGTATGTCTGACTGACGTAAAGGGGCTCCGTTACAGTGTATTATACTCACTCACAAGTTCTGTTTCCCACCAGCTTCCTCGTGCACATCCCCCAGTTGTAGTCCTTACAGGCTAGGGTATTTGCGCCTCACTGTCCAACCGTCAGGTACAATGCACAGTGTGAGATAGGATTATTTTTAAAAAATATAAATTTTACAATAAATTGGTTATTTATGTACTTATCCTATCTCACACACTATTCATGGATTTTAAGCTTGAGGTAGTGTTTAGGGTTAAAAGAGTAGTGGTTCTTGTCCAAAGTAGTACAAATGTAATGCTAATAATTTTGAGTGAGTGAGTGAGTGAGTGAGTGAGTGAGTGAGTTGGGTTTAACACCGCTTTTAACATTATTCCAGTTATATCACGGCGTGTCAGCTTAATGTGGGAGGAAAGCCCGAAGTGATGCAGATCTCAGACGTTTACCACTTCGGTGAAACTCACGAGCACAGGTATGGTGCTGACAAACCTAGAAACATAATTGGGGCGAACCGGTATTCGAACCCACAATCAAGGTCCTCTCTTGATTTTGAACAATGCAAAGCATTATGAGTTGTATGAAATTGTGAACATGGTAATCAACTGATGAAACAAGTTATTTAAACCTTTGTGTATTTTACTTTGACAGACTGGTCCCAAAATAAAAGACATTCTCAACAAATCCAAAGGCCATCCTCGCAAGCGATTTGCTCACGTGTATGACTTGTGCAAGAGTCGGAATATTTGTGAAGGTGGTGATGAAATGGACAAACGAAATGAAGAGGAGGATCCAACAGGAGAAAAGAAGGTATGTACCATTGGTAATCTAGGGTAGCAATTCATCAACAGAGAAGGAGATATGTACCATTGGTAGTCTGGAGTAGCAATGCATCAACAGAGAGGGAGATATATACCATTGGTAGTCTAGGGTAGCAATACATCAACAGAAAAGGAAATATGTACCATTGGTAGTCTGGGGTAGCAATACATCAACAGAGAAGGAGATATGTATCATTGATAGTCTAGGGTAGCAATACATCAACAGAGAAGGAGGTATGTATCATTGATAGTCTAGGGTAGCAATACATCAACAGAAAAGGAAATATGTACCATTGGTAGTCTGGGGTAGCAATACATCAACAGAGAAGGAGGTATGTACCATTGGTAGTCTAGGGTAGCAATACATCAACAGAGAAGGAGGTATGTACCATTGGTAGTCTAGGGTAGCAATACATCAACAGAGAAGGAGGTATGTACCATTGGCAGTCTAGGGTAGCAATACATCAACAGAAAAGGAGACATGTACCATTGGTAGTCTAGGGTAGCAATACATCAACAGAAAAGGAAATATGTACCATTGGTAGTCTGAGGTAGCAATACATCAACAGAGAAGGAGGTATGTACCATTGGCAGTCTAGGGTAGCAATACATCAACAGAAAAGGAGATATGTACCATTGGTAGTCTGAGGTAGCAATACATCAACAGAGAAGGAGGTATGTACCATTGGTAGTCTGGGGTAGCAATACATCAACAGAAAAGGAAATATGTACCATTGGTAGTCTGAGGTAGCAATACATCAACAGAGAAGGAGGTATGTACCATTGGTAGTCTGGGGTAGCAATACATCAACAGAAAAGGAAATATGTACCATTGGTAGTCTGAGGTAGCAATACATCAACAGAGAAGGAGGTATGTACCATTGGCAGTCTAGGGTAGCAATACATCAACGTAAAAGGAGATATGTACCATTTGTAGTCTGGGGTAGCAATACATCAACAGAAAAGGAAATATGTACCATTGGTAGTCTGAGGTAGCAATACATCAACAGAGAAGGAGGTATGTACCATTGGCAGTCTAGGGTAGCAATACATCAACAGAAAAGGAGATATGTACCATTGGTAGTCTAGGGTAGCAATACATCAACAGAAAAGGAAATATGTACCATTGGTAGTCTGAGGTAGCAATACATCAACAGAGAAGGAGGTATGTACCATTGGCAGTCTAGGGTAGCAATACATCAACAGAAAAGGAGATATGTACCATTGGTAGTCTAGGGTAGCAATACATCAACAGAGAAGGAGGTATGTACCATTGGCAGTCTAGGGTAGCAATACATCAACAGAGAAGGAGATATGTATCATTGGTTGTCTGGGGTAGCAATACATCAACAGAGAAGGAGATATGTACCATTGGTAGTCTGGGGTAGCCATACATCAACAGAGAAGGAGATATGTACCATTGGTAGTCTAGGGTAGCCATACATCAACAGAGAAGGAGATATGTACCATTGGTAGTCTAGGGTAGCCATACATCAACAGAGAGGGAAGTATGTATCATTGGTTGTCTGGGGTAGCCATACATCAACAGAGAGGGAGATATGTACCATTGGTAGTCTAGGGTAGCAATACATCAACAGAAGAGGAGATATGTACCATTGGTAGTCTGGGGTAGCCATACATCAACAGAGAGGGAGATATGTACCATTGGTTGTCTGGGGTAGCCATACATCAACAGAGAGGGAGATATGTACCATTGGTAGTCTAGGGTAGCAATACATCAACAGAAGAGGAGATATGTACCATTGGTAGTCTAGGGTAGCAATACATCAACAGAGAGGGAGATATGTACCATTGGTAGTCTGGGGTAGCAATACATCAACAGAAAAGGGGGTATGTGCCATTGGTAGTCTGGGGTAGCAATACATCAACAGAAGAGGAGATATGTACCATTGGTAGTCTAGGGTAGCCATACATCAACAGAAGAGGAGATATGTACCATTGGTAGTCTAGGGTAGCAATACATCAACAGAGAAGGAGGTATGTACCACTGGTAGTCTGGGGTAGCAATACATCATCAGAGAAGGAGATATGTATCATTGGTAGTCTGGGGTAGCAATACATCAACAGAGAAGGAAGTATGTACCATTGGTAGTCTAGGGTAGCAATACATCAACAGAGAAGGAAGTATGTACCATTGGTAGTCTAGGGTAGCCATACATCAACAGAGAGGGAGATATGTACCATTGGTAGTCTGGGGTAGCAATACATCAACAGAGAAGGAGGTATGTATCATTGATAGTCTAGGGTAGCAATACATCAACAGAAAAGGAAATATGTACCATTGGTAGTCTGGGGTAGCAATACATCAACAGAGAAGGAAGTATGTACCATTGGTAGTCTAGGGTAGCAATACATCAACAGAGAAGGAGGTATGTACCATTGGCAGTCTAGGGTAGCAATACATCAACAGAAAAGGAGACATGTACCATTGGTAGTCTGAGGTAGCAATACATCAACAGAAAAGGAGATATGTACCATTGGTAGTCTGGGGTAGCAATACATCAACAGAGAAGGAGGTATGTACCATTGGCAGTCTAGGGTAGCAATACATCAACAGAAAAGGAGATATGTACCATTGGTAGTCTGGGGTAGCAATACATCAACAGAAAAGGAAATATGTACCATTGGTAGTCTGAGGTAGCAATACATCAACAGAGAAGGAGGTATGTACCATTGGAAGTCTAGGGTAGCCATATACCAACAGAGAGGGAGATATGTACCATTGGTAGTCTGGGGTAGCCATACATCAACGGAAGAGGAGATAGGTACCATTGGTAGTCTAGGGTAGCCATACATCAACAGAAGAGGAGATATGTACCATTGGTAGTCTAGGGTAGCCATACATCAACGGAAGAGGAGATAGGTACCATTGGTAGTCTAGGGTAGCCATACATCAACAGAAGAGGAGATATGTACCATTGGTAGTCTAGGGTAGCCATACATCAAACGCAGAGGAGATATGTACCATTGGTAGTCTAGGGTAGCAATACATCAACAGAAGAGGAGATATGTACCATTGGTAGTCTAGGGTAGCCATACATCAACAGAAGAGGAGATATGTACCATTGGAAGTCTAGGGTAGCCATACATCAACAGAAAAGAAGGTATGAACCATTGGTAGTCTAGGCTAGCCATACATCAACAGAAGAGGAGATATGTACCATTGGTAGTCAAGGGTAGCCATACATCAACAGAGAAGGTGGTATGTACCATTGGTAGTCTGGGGTAGCAATACATAAAACAGCGAGGGAGATATGTATCACTGGTAGTCTAGGGTAGCAATACATCAACAGAGAGGGAGATATGTACCATTGGTAGTCTAGGGTAGCCATACATCAACAGAGAAGGAGGTATGTACCATTGGTAGTCTGGGGTAGCAATACATAAAACAGCGAGTGAGATATGTATCATTGGTAGTCTAGGGTAGCAATACATCAACAGAGAGGGAGATATGTACCATTGGTAGTCTGGGGTAGCCATACATCAACAGAAAAGGAGATATGTACCATTGGTAGTCTGGGGTAGAAATACATCCACAGAGAAGGAGATATGTATCATTGGTAGTCTAGAGTAGCCATACATCAACGGAGAGGGAGATATGTACCATTGGTAGTCTGGGGTAGCAAAACATCAACATAGAGGGAGATATGTACCCTTGGTAGTCTGGGGTAGCCATACATCAACAGAAAAGAAGGTATGTACCATTGGTAGTCTGGGGTAGCAATACATCAACATAGAAGGTGGTATGTACCATTGGTAGTCCGGGGTAGCAATACATCAACAGAGAAGGAGATATGTACCATTGGTAGTCTGGGGTAGCAATACATCAACAGAAGAGGAGATATGTATCATTGGTAGTCTGGGGTAGCAATACATCAACAGAGAAGGAGATATGTATCATTGGTAGTCTGGGGTAGCAATACATCAACAGAAAAGGAGATATGTAGCATTGGTAGTCTGGGGTAGCAATACATCAATAGAGAAGGAGGTATATACCATTGGTAGTCTAGAGTAGCCATACATCAACGGAGAGGGAGATATGTACCATTCGTAGTCTGGGGTAGCAATACATCAACATAGAGGGAGATATGTACCATTGGTAGTCTGGGGTAGCCATACATCAACAGAAAAGAAGGTATGTACCATTGGTAGTCTGGGGTAGCAATACATCAACATAGAAGGTGGTATGTACCATTGGAAGTCTGGGGTAGCAATACATCAACAGAGAGGGAGATATGTACCATTGGTGGTCTGGGGTAGCAATACATCAACAGAAAAGGAGATATGTATCATTGGTAGTCTAGGGTAGCAATACATCAACAGAGAAGGAGGTATGTATCATTGATAGTCTAGGGTAGCAATACATCAACAGAAAAGGAAATATGTACCATTGGTAGTCTGGGGTAGCAATACATCAACAGAGAAGGAGGTATGTACCATTGGTAGTCTAGGGTAGCAATACATCAACAGAGAAGGAGGTATGTACCATTGGTAGTCTAGGGTAGCAATACATCAACAGAGAAGGAGGTATGTACCATTGGCAGTCTAGGGTAGCAATACATCAACAGAAAAGGAGACATGTACCATTGGTAGTCTAGGGTAGCAATACATCAACAGAAAAGGAAATATGTACCATTGGTAGTCTGAGGTAGCAATACATCAACAGAGAAGGAGGTATGTACCATTGGCAGTCTAGGGTAGCAATACATCAACAGAAAAGGAGATATGTACCATTGGTAGTCTGAGGTAGCAATACATCAACAGAGAAGGAGGTATGTACCATTGGTAGTCTGGGGTAGCAATACATCAACAGAAAAGGAAATATGTACCATTGGTAGTCTGAGGTAGCAATACATCAACAGAGAAGGAGGTATGTACCATTGGTAGTCTGGGGTAGCAATACATCAACAGAAAAGGAAATATGTACCATTGGTAGTCTGAGGTAGCAATACATCAACAGAGAAGGAGGTATGTACCATTGGCAGTCTAGGGTAGCAATACATCAACGTAAAAGGAGATATGTACCATTTGTAGTCTGGGGTAGCAATACATCAACAGAAAAGGAAATATGTACCATTGGTAGTCTGAGGTAGCAATACATCAACAGAGAAGGAGGTATGTACCATTGGCAGTCTAGGGTAGCAATACATCAACAGAAAAGGAGATATGTACCATTGGTAGTCTAGGGTAGCAATACATCAACAGAAAAGGAAATATGTACCATTGGTAGTCTGAGGTAGCAATACATCAACAGAGAAGGAGGTATGTACCATTGGCAGTCTAGGGTAGCAATACATCAACAGAAAAGGAGATATGTACCATTGGTAGTCTAGGGTAGCAATACATCAACAGAGAAGGAGGTATGTACCATTGGCAGTCTAGGGTAGCAATACATCAACAGAGAAGGAGATATGTATCATTGGTTGTCTGGGGTAGCAATACATCAACAGAGAAGGAGATATGTACCATTGGTAGTCTGGGGTAGCCATACATCAACAGAGAAGGAGATATGTACCATTGGTAGTCTAGGGTAGCCATACATCAACAGAGAAGGAGATATGTACCATTGGTAGTCTAGGGTAGCCATACATCAACAGAGAGGGAAGTATGTATCATTGGTTGTCTGGGGTAGCCATACATCAACAGAGAGGGAGATATGTACCATTGGTAGTCTAGGGTAGCAATACATCAACAGAAGAGGAGATATGTACCATTGGTAGTCTGGGGTAGCCATACATCAACAGAGAGGGAGATATGTACCATTGGTTGTCTGGGGTAGCCATACATCAACAGAGAGGGAGATATGTACCATTGGTAGTCTAGGGTAGCAATACATCAACAGAAGAGGAGATATGTACCATTGGTAGTCTAGGGTAGCAATACATCAACAGAGAGGGAGATATGTACCATTGGTAGTCTGGGGTAGCAATACATCAACAGAAAAGGGGGTATGTGCCATTGGTAGTCTGGGGTAGCAATACATCAACAGAAGAGGAGATATGTACCATTGGTAGTCTAGGGTAGCCATACATCAACAGAAGAGGAGATATGTACCATTGGTAGTCTAGGGTAGCAATACATCAACAGAGAAGGAGGTATGTACCACTGGTAGTCTGGGGTAGCAATACATCATCAGAGAAGGAGATATGTATCATTGGTAGTCTGGGGTAGCAATACATCAACAGAGAAGGAAGTATGTACCATTGGTAGTCTAGGGTAGCAATACATCAACAGAGAAGGAAGTATGTACCATTGGTAGTCTAGGGTAGCCATACATCAACAGAGAGGGAGATATGTACCATTGGTAGTCTGGGGTAGCAATACATCAACAGAGAAGGAGGTATGTATCATTGATAGTCTAGGGTAGCAATACATCAACAGAAAAGGAAATATGTACCATTGGTAGTCTGGGGTAGCAATACATCAACAGAGAAGGAAGTATGTACCATTGGTAGTCTAGGGTAGCAATACATCAACAGAGAAGGAGGTATGTACCATTGGCAGTCTAGGGTAGCCATACATCAACAGAAAAGGAGACATGTACCATTGGTAGTCTGAGGTAGCAATACATCAACAGAAAAGGAGATATGTACCATTGGTAGTCTGGGGTAGCAATACATCAACAGAGAAGGAGGTATGTACCATTGGCAGTCTAGGGTAGCAATACATCAACAGAAAAGGAGATATGTACCATTGGTAGTCTGGGGTAGCAATACATCAACAGAAAAGGAAATATGTACCATTGGTAGTCTGAGGTAGCAATACATCAACAGAGAAGGAGGTATGTACCATTGGAAGTCTAGGGTAGCCATATACCAACAGAGAGGGAGATATGTACCATTGGTAGTCTGGGGTAGCCATACATCAACGGAAGAGGAGATAGGTACCATTGGTAGTCTAGGGTAGCCATACATCAACAGAAGAGGAGATATGTACCATTGGTAGTCTAGGGTAGCCATACATCAACGGAAGAGGAGATAGGTACCATTGGTAGTCTAGGGTAGCCATACATCAACAGAAGAGGAGATATGTACCATTGGTAGTCTAGGGTAGCCATACATCAAACGCAGAGGAGATATGTACCATTGGTAGTCTAGGGTAGCAATACATCAACAGAAGAGGAGATATGTACCATTGGTAGTCTAGGGTAGCCATACATCAACAGAAGAGGAGATATGTACCATTGGAAGTCTAGGGTAGCCATACATCAACAGAAAAGAAGGTATGAACCATTGGTAGTCTAGGCTAGCCATACATCAACAGAAGAGGAGATATGTACCATTGGTAGTCAAGGGTAGCCATACATCAACAGAGAAGGTGGTATGTACCATTGGTAGTCTGGGGTAGCAATACATAAAACAGCGAGGGAGATATGTATCACTGGTAGTCTAGGGTAGCAATACATCAACAGAGAGGGAGATATGTACCATTGGTAGTCTAGGGTAGCCATACATCAACAGAGAAGGAGGTATGTACCATTGGTAGTCTGGGGTAGCAATACATAAAACAGCGAGTGAGATATGTATCATTGGTAGTCTAGGGTAGCAATACATCAACAGAGAGGGAGATATGTACCATTGGTAGTCTGGGGTAGCCATACATCAACAGAAAAGGAGATATGTACCATTGGTAGTCTGGGGTAGAAATACATCCACAGAGAAGGAGATATGTATCATTGGTAGTCTAGAGTAGCCATACATCAACGGAGAGGGAGATATGTACCATTGGTAGTCTGGGGTAGCAAAACATCAACATAGAGGGAGATATGTACCCTTGGTAGTCTGGGGTAGCCATACATCAACAGAAAAGAAGGTATGTACCATTGGTAGTCTGGGGTAGCAATACATCAACATAGAAGGTGGTATGTACCATTGGTAGTCCGGGGTAGCAATACATCAACAGAGAAGGAGATATGTACCATTGGTAGTCTGGGGTAGCAATACATCAACAGAAGAGGAGATATGTATCATTGGTAGTCTGGGGTAGCAATACATCAACAGAGAAGGAGATATGTATCATTGGTAGTCTGGGGTAGCAATACATCAACAGAAAAGGAGATATGTAGCATTGGTAGTCTGGGGTAGCAATACATCAATAGAGAAGGAGGTATATACCATTGGTAGTCTAGAGTAGCCATACATCAACGGAGAGGGAGATATGTACCATTCGTAGTCTGGGGTAGCAATACATCAACATAGAGGGAGATATGTACCATTGGTAGTCTGGGGTAGCCATACATCAACAGAAAAGAAGGTATGTACCATTGGTAGTCTGGGGTAGCAATACATCAACATAGAAGGTGGTATGTACCATTGGAAGTCTGGGGTAGCAATACATCAACAGAGAGGGAGATATGTACCATTGGTGGTCTGGGGTAGCAATACATCAACAGAAAAGGAGATATGTATCATTGGTAGTCTAGGGTAGCAATACATCAACAGAGAAGGAGATATGTACCATTGGTAGTCTAGGGTAGCAATACATCAACAGAGAGGGAGGTATGTATCATTGGTAGTCTGGGGTAGCAATACATCAACAGAGAAGGAGATATGTACCATTGGTTGTCTGGGGTAGGCATACATCAACAGAGAGGGAGATATGTACCATTGGTAGTCTAGGGTAGCAATACATCAACAGAAGAGGAGATATGTACCATTGGTAGTCTGGGGTAGCAATACATCAACAGAGAGGGAGATATGTACCATTGGTAGTCTGGGGTAGCAATACATCAACAGAAAAGGGGGTATGTGCCATTGGTAGTCTGGGGTAGCAATACATCAACAGAAGAGGAGATATGTACCATTGGTAGTCTAGGGTAGCCATACATCAACAGAAGAGGAGGTATGTACCACTGGTAGTCTGGGGTAGCAATACATCATCAGAGAAGGAGATATGTATCATTGGTAGTCTGGGGTAGCAATACATCAACAGAAAAGGAGATATGTATCATTGATAGTCTGGGGTAGCAATACATCAACAGCGAAGTAGGTATATACCATTGGTAGTCTAGAGTAGCCATACATCAACGGAGAGGGAGATATGTACCATTCGTAGTCTGGGGTAGCAATACATCAACATAGAGGGAGATATGTACCATTGGTAGTCTGGGGTAGCCATACATCAACAGAAAAGAAGGTATGTACCATTGGTAGTCTGGGGGAGCCATACATCAACATAGAAGGTGGTATGTACCATTGGAAGTCTGGGGTAGCAATACATCAACAGAGAGGGAGATATGTACCATTGGTAGTCTAGGGTAGCCATACATCAACAGAGAAGGAGATATGCACCATTGGTAGTCTAGGCTAGCCATACATCAACAGGAGAGGAGATAGGTACCATTGGTAGTCTAGGGTAGCCATACATCAACAGAAGAGGAGATATGTACCATTGGTAGTCTAGGGTAGCCATACATCAACAGAGAAGGAGGTATGTACCATTGGTAGTCTAGGGTAGCAATACATCAACAGAGAAGGAAATATGTACCATTGGTAGTCTAGGGTAGCAATACATCAACAGAGAAGGAGGTATGTACCATTGGTAGTCTAGGGTAGCAATACATCAACAGAGAAGGAGATATGTACCATTGGCAGTCTGGGGTAGCAATACATCAGCAGAGAAGGAGATATGTACCATTGGCAGTCTAGGGTAGCAATACATCAACAGAGAAGGAAATATGTACCATTGGTAGTCTAGGGTAGCAATACATCAACAGAGAAGGAGGTATGTACCATTGGTAGTCTAGGGTAGCAATACATGAACAGAGAAGAGATATGTACCATTGGCAGTCTGGGGTAGCAATACATCAGCAGAGAAGGAGATATGTACCATTGGCAGTCTAGGGTAGCAATACATCAACAGAGAAGGAAATATGTACCATTGGTAGTCTAGGGTAGCAATACATCAACAGAGAAGGAGGTATGTACCATTGGTAGTCTAGGGTAGCAATACATCAACAGAGAAGGAGATATGTACCACTGGCAGTCTGGGGTAGCAATACATCAGCAGAGAAGGAGATATGTACCATTGGCAGTCTAGGGTAGCAATACATCAACAGAAAAGGAGACATGTACCATTGGTAGTCTGGGGTAGCAATACATCAACAGAAAAGGAAATATGTACCATTGGTAGTCTGAGGTAGCAATACATCAACAGAGAAGGAGGTATGTACCATTGGCAGTCTAGGGTAGCAATACATCAACAGAAAAGGAGATATGTACCATTGGTAGTCTGGGGTAGCAATACATCAACAGAAAAGGAAATATGTACCATTGGTAGTCTGAGGTAGCAATACATCAACAGAGAAGGAGGTATGTACCATTGGCAGTCTAGGGTAGCAATACATCAACAGAAAAGGAGATATGTACCATTGGTAGTCTGGGGTAGCAATACATCAACAGAAAAGGAAATATGTACCATTGGTAGTCTGGGGTAGCAATACATCAACAGAGAAGGAGGTATGTACCATTGGCAGTCTAGGGTAGCAATACATCAACAGAAAAGGAGATATGAACCATTGGTAGTCTAGGGTAGCAATACATCAACAGAGAATGGGGTATGTACCATTGGCAGTCTAGGGTAGCAATACATCAACAGAGAAGGAGATATGTACCATTGGTAGTGTAGGGTAGCCATACATCAACAGAGAGGGAGGTATGTATCATTGGTTGTCTGGGGTAGCAATACATCAACAGAGAAGGAGATATGTACCATTGGTAGTCTGGGGTAGCCATACATCAACAGAGAGGGAGATATGTACCATTGGTAGTCTGGGGTAGCAATACATCAACAGATGAGGAGATATGTACCATTGGCAGTCTAGGGTAGCAATACATCAACAGAGAAGGAGATATGTACCATTGGTAGTCTGGGGTAGCAATACATCAACAGAAAAGGAAATATGTACCATTGGTAGTCTGAGGTAGCAATACATCAACAGAGAAGGAGGTATGTACCATTGGCAGTCTAGGGTAGCAATACATCAACAGAAAATGAGATATGTACCATTGGTAGTCTGGGGTAGCAATACATCAACAGAAAAGGAAATATGTACCATTGGTAGTCTGAGGTAGCAATACATCAACAGAGAAGGAGGTATGTACCATTGGCAGTCTAGGGTAGCAATACATCAACAGAAAAGGAGATATGTACCATTGGTAGTCTAGGGTAGCAATACATCAACAGAAAAGGAAATATGTACCATTGGTAGTCTGAGGTAGCAATACATCAACAGAGAAGGAGGTATGTACCATTGGCAGTCTAGGGTAGCAATACATCAACAGAAAAGGAGATATGTACCATTGGTAGTCTAGGGTAGCAATACATCAACAGAGAAGGAGGTATGTACCATTGGCAGTCTAGGGTAGCAATACATCAACAGAGAAGGAGATATGTACCATTGGTAGTCTGGGGTAGCCATACATCAACAGAGAGGGAGGTATGTATCATTGGTAGTCTGGGTTAGCAATACATCAACAGAGAGGGAAGTATGTATCATTGGTAGTCTGAGGTAGCAATACATCAACAGAGAAGGAGGTATGTACCATTGGCAGTCTAGGGTAGCAATACATCAACAGAAAAGGAGATATGTACCATTGGTAGTGTAGGGTAGCCATACATCAACAGAGAAGGAGATATGTACCATTGGTAGTCTGGGGTAGCAATACATCAACAGAGAAGGAGATATGTACCATTGGTAGTCTGGGGTAGCCATACATCAACAGAGAGGGAGATATGTACCATTGGTAGTCTAGGGTAGCAATACATCAACAGAAGAGGAGATATGTACCATTGGTAGTCTAGGGTAGCAATACATCAACAGAGAGGGAGATATGTACCCTATTAGTCTGGGGTAGCAATACATCAACAGAAAAGGGGGTATGTGCCATTGGTAGTCTGGGGTAGCAATACATCAACAGAGAGGGAGATATGTATCATTGGTAGTCTAGAGTAGCCATAAATCAACGGAGAGGGAGATATGTACCATTGGTAGTCTGGGGTAGCAATACATCAACATAGAGGGAGATATGTACCATTGGTAGTCTGGGGTAGCCATACATCAACAGAAAAGAAGGTATGTACCATTGGTAGTCTGGGGTAGCAATACATCAACATAGAAGGTGGTATGTACCATTGGTAGTCTGGGGTAGCAATACATCAACATAGAAGGAGGTATGTACCATTGGTAGTCTGGGGTAGCCATACATCAACAGAAAAGAAGGTATGTACCATTGGTAGTCTGGGGTAGCAATACATCAACATAGAAGGTGGTATGTACCATTGGTAGTCTGGGGTAGCAATACATCAACAGAGAAGGAGATATGTACCATTGGTAGTCTGGGGTAGCAATACATCAACAGAAAAGGAGATATGTATCATTGGTAGTCTGGGGTAGCAATACATCAACAGAGAAGGAGATATGTATCATTGGTAGTCTGGGGTAGCAATACATCAACAGAAAAGGAGATATGTACCATTGGTAGTTTAGGGTAGCCATACATCAACAGAAGAGGAGATATGTACCATTGGTAGTCTAGGGTAGCCATACATCAACAGAGAAGGAGATATGCACCATTGGTAGTCTAGGGTAGCCATACATCAACAGAAGAGGAGATAGGTACCATTGGTAGTCTAGGGTAGCCATACATCAACAGAAGAGGAGATATGTACCATTGGTAGTCTAGGGTAGCCATACATCAACAGAGAAGGAGATATGTACCATTGGTAGTCTGGGGTAGCCATACATCAACAGAAAAGGAGATATGTACCATTGGTAGTCTAGGGTAGCCATACATCAACAGAAAAGGAGATATGTACCATTGGTAGTCTAGGGTAGCCATACATCAACAGAGAAGGAGATATGTACCATTGGTAGTCTGGGGTAGCAATACATCATCAGAGAAGGAGATATGTATCATTGGTAGTCTGGGGTAGCAATTCATCAACAGAGAAGGAGGTATGTACCATTGGTAGTCTAGGGTAGCAATACATCTACAGAAAAGGAGATATGTACCATTGGTAGTCTAGGGTAGCAATACATGAACAGAAGAGTCTTGGGGCAGCAGTACATCAGTTTTAGTGACAAGACATTGCAAGATACATATTGGTTTGCCCATGACTTACCTGTATCTTGTGTTTAACCGTTTGCTATGAAGTAATGTGGCTCATTTGTACGGACTGCTGATTTCAGGGCCATGGTGGGTGCGGCAGATATCAACCCAAACTGAAGAGAACTGGTCTTGAGGTGGTTGCAAAATGGAAAAATGTGAATGAGGAGTCCCAAGAAAAGAAACTTATTCTGTCAGCAGAAAGAGTGCTTGAAATCTTCAAAAGAATTTCTGATGAAGAGTGTATGATTCTTGGAATGGACCCAAGGTATGCTCGTCCTGATTGGATGATTCTGACAGTGTATCCTGTGCCGCCATTGGCTGTGAGACCAGCTGTTGTCATGTTTGGCTCGGCAAGGAATCAGGTGCGTTGCAATCCCTTCTATGGGAAATATTAGTGGAGTGTCATTGTGCGACATTCAACATGAAAGTCCAGGGGCCCTTGTCATAATGTTGAATGCCAGAGATGGAGAGAGTTCCAAGATTCAAATACTACAGGAGGTAGATCATCCATGACACCAGGACCCCCCTTAAGTTCAAAAGATGCACAAACTTACAAAGAGTATATTTTTCTCTTTTCTGATGTTTGAGTATCTTTTACCTTGATTCGGCCTACTCCAGCAGTTGTCTGTTACTTCTTAACTTTCATCTACATAAGGTGCAACAGCTGTTAGAGAATCGCAAATGCCCAATGATGTAAACCACTTTAACGTCTTGACTAGCTGATAGTTACGTTAAACACTCTAATTTTTTTCTGAGGGCTACATGCATAGATCAGTTGAAAGATTTAAGAGACCTAATGACATCAGAAACACGTAGATAAAGGGAACTTCCATGGAATTGTATTATCCATCCTGGGCTCTCATCCTGTATCTTCTGCATAGTTGTCACCAGCATCATCTTCCATGGAAATGCAGGGATAGAAATGTAGTGTCTTGCAACTGTCCCACAGGGCACTCAATGTTCAGGAGTGCCCTTTGGGAATAAAGGGAGCCAACAAGAACAATGCTTCTTTGAACCTGTTGAATGTCATTTCCCCATGAGATTGTTTGCACCTTCCTTTTCATTGAAATTGATAATAGTAATACCTTTTTCAGTTTGTGAATCCCAGGATTATTTTATGAATGCTATGTCCATGTTAATGTGTTCATTTACCAGGTGAATTTCTCTACAGTGATGACTGGCTTCATCATGTTTATATATAGACGTGTGTGTAAAAGTATGATTTCTAGGTAGCAGTGCCATTATGATTTTAACTGTGCCATTGGTACTGTAGTATAACAAATGTCAAACTCTGAAGTGGAATAAGAATTTTCATCTTTGTCTTCTGATTGATCCAACTTGTTGAGTTTTATATCTGTGACATGTACTTTGAGCATTCCCTCAATATTGTCATGATGTTAAATTTCTATCCTTCATGAGGTCAGTGAAATAATGTCTTTCTTGGTGGTAGGATGATTTAACTCACAAGTTGGCTGACATAGTGAAGGCCAACAACCAGCTTCGACGTAATGAACAGAACGGAGCAGGAGTTCACATCATAACTGAAGACACAAAGTTGTTGCAGTACCACTGTGCCACACTGGTAGACAACGAGCTGCCCGGTTTGCCCAGGGTGAGTCACACAAATATCTCGTAACTAATCCGAAACTAATACAATTCATGAAGGACTAGTCAGTGTTTGACACTAACACTGGTCCGCTGCTCTGAGTCAAGCATATTTCCTTAACATGCTTAAGGACCAGTAAAATTGAATAAATGCTGGTGTTGTGTTATTTGGGGTTCGAACAAAGTAATTTAAGTTGGTTCTAAGCTCAAGCAAACCCAGCACCCTAAACAACACAGTGATTACCTTCTTGGCTGGTTTCTCATTCTAATTGCACAATGAATTAATACCTTTTATTAGTTTTAAAACCTTTTTTGGTCAGGACCATTGTGTCTGGTAGAGATCCAACAAGATTTTTCTATGTGCTGGTCCTTTGGACCACTGACAGATTTTGTGTCAAACACTAATGACTTTTCCTTGAGGACTACCACACTTAACATCAGGTAGGTGGCAAGTCGGAAGCAGATCATGTTTTGGGACTAAATAAATTTAATTTCTACACCTGCATAGTCTCATACACTAGACAAGGCATTCCATCCTTGATCAGCTGACATTCTACTTTCTGTTAAGAGAAATGGACTACATTCAGTTGCCACCATATTTTTTTAGTTTGGGATGTGATGACAATTGCTCTTACACATGAGGGGCGGTCGGGTAGCCTAGTGGTTAAAGCGTTCGCTCGTCACGCCGAACACCCGGGTTCGAATCCCGACATGGGTACAATGTGTGAAGCCCATTTCTGGTGTCCCCCGCCGTGATATTGCTGGAATATTGCTAAAAGCGGCGTAAAACCAAACTCACTCACTCACTCACTCTTACACATGAGTTGGTACACCAAATCAAAATAACTCATTTTCCCCATATTGATGTTACCATGGTTCTAATTAATGTGATGACTTGACAGAGGTTACTTGTATGTTGTGAGGGCAACATTTGTATGGTGGAAGCGATATACCAGGTGTTTTGTTCCTCTGGAACAATATACCCAGGGGAAACTTTCCACATGAACAATATACTCAGGGGAAACTTTTCATAGGAACAATATACCCAGGGGAAACTTTTCATAGGAACAATATACCCAGGGGAAACTTTTCATAGGAACAATATACCCAGGGGAAACTTTCCACAGGAACAATATACCCAGTGGGAACTTTCCTCTGGAACACTTTACCCCGGGGAAACTTTTCATAGGAACAATATACCCAGGGGAAACTTCCCTCAGGAACAATATACCCAGGGGAAACTTTCCTCAGGAACAATATACCCAGGGGGAACTTTCCACAGGAACAATATAAATATACCCAGGGGAAACTTTCCACAGGAACAATATAAATATACCCAGGGGAAACTTTCCACAGGAACAATATACCCAGGGGGAACTTTCCTCAGGAACAATATACCCAGGGGGAACTTTCCTCAGGAACAATATACCCAGGGGGAACTTTCCTCAGGAACAATATACCCAGGGAAAATTTTCCTCAGGAACAATACCCGGTATACCCAGGGGAAACTTTCCACAGGAACAATATGAATATACCCAGGGGGAACTTTCCTCAGGAACAATATAAATATACCCAGGGGAAACTTTCCACAGGAACACTATACCCAGGGGAAACTTTTCATAGGAACAATATACCCAGGGTAAACTTTTCATAGGAACAATATACCCAGGGGAAACTTTCCACAGGAACAATATACCCAGTGGGAACTTTCCTCTGGAACACTATACCCCGGGGAGACTTTTCATAGGAACAATATACCCAGTGGAAACTTCCCTCAGGAACAATATACCCAGGGGAAACTTTCCTCAGGAACAATATACCCAGGGGGAACTTTCCACAGGAACAATATAAATATACCCAGGGGAAACTTTCCACAGGAACAATATAAATATACCCAGGGGAAACTTTCCACAGGAACAATATACCCAGGGGGAACTTTCCTCAGGAACAATATACCCAGGGGGAACTTTCCTCAGGAACAATATACCCAGGGGGAACTTTCCTCAGGAACAATATACCCAGGGGGAACTTTCCACAGGAACAATATACCCAGGGGAAATTTTCCTCAGGAACAATATACCCAGGGGAAACTTTCCACAGGAACAATATGAATATACCCAGGGGGAACTTTCCTCAGGAACAATATAAATATACCCAGGGGAAACTTTCCACAGGAACACTATACCCAGGGGAAACTTCCCTCAGGAACAATATACCCAGGGGAAACTTTCCTCAGGAACAATATAAATATACCCAGGGGAAACTTTCCACAGGAACAATATAAATATACCCAGGGGAAACTTTCCTCAGGAACAATATACCCAGGGGGAACTTCCCTCAGGAACAATATACCCATGGGGAAACTTTCCTCAGGAACAATATACCCAGGGGGAACTTTCCACAGGAACAATATACCTAGGGGAAACTTTCCACAGGAACAATATACCCAGGGGGAACTTTCCACAGGAAGAATATAAATATACCCAGGGGAAACTTTCCACAGGAACACTATACCCAGGGGAAACTTCCCTCAGGAACAATATACCTAGGGGAAACTTTCCTCAGGAACAATATACCCAGAGGGAACTTTCCACAGGAACAATATAAATATACCCAGGGGGAACTTTCCTCAGGAACAATATAAATATACCCAGGGGGAACTTTCCACAGGAACACTATACCCAGGGGAAACTTCCCTCAGGAACAAAAACTCCTGGTGTATCGATTCCACCAACAGATGTTCAGGGGGTACATATTTACGCTCACATGTCATTGACAACAGGAACAGTACTGATGATATAGATTGGGAATAAAAAGTAAAAATTTCCAAACCTCAATTTTGACCATTTTCCCATTCCTAATTGTATTGCCTGTCCTAACATGTCATTGACAACAGGAACAGTACAGATGATATAGATTGGGAATAAAAAATAAAAATTTCCAAACCTCATTTTTGACCATTTTCCCCTTCCTAATTGTATTGCCTGTCCAGGGCACTTAGTTTTGAATCCTGGGTATATATCTATTACAACATAGAACTGACAGTTCAAATACAGATGGAAATATGTTACATAGATGGACACTGACCACAACCATTTCTATACTGCCTGATATCACCTCAGAAATCTGTTGAATTTTCTAGGCGGTACTAAAGTCAGGCCGTCCCCTGAAGTCAGTAAAACAAAGATTGAAGGGAAAGGAAGGTCGAGTTCGAGGAAACTTGATGGGAAAGCGTGTGAACTTCTCTGCACGTACTGTCATTACGCCAGATCCCAATCTGAGAGTGGACCAAGTTGGTGTTCCCAGAACCATTGCACAGAACTTAACATTCCCAGAACTTGTCACACCATTCAACATCGACAGGTCAGTGGCTCGGTCTATCATGAAATAAGTTGATAATATTCTGCATGCTTGCAATGTTCATTGACATTGTATAAAATCATATTCTTACTTATTTCTAAACTTTAACTTGCATATTTTTAAGGTGATTTGGTTTTATTGTTGGGGCTGACCTGTGTCATGTAACATCACATCACGTCAAGTCCTGTCAAGTCTCACATCATAAATACCACATCACATCGCATCACGTCGCATCGCATCGCATTACATTACATTACATTACATCTCATCTCAAATCATAAATATCGCATCACATCCCATCATAAATATCACGTCATAAATATCACATCACATTGCATCACGTCACACATCGCATTGCATCGCATCGCATCGCATTACATTACATTACATTACTTCTCATCTCAAATCATAAATATCGCATCACATCCCATCATAAATATCCCATCATAAATATCACATCACATCGCATCACGTCACACATCACATTGCATCACATTACATTACATCTCATCTCAAATAATAAATATCGCATCACATTACATCATAAATATCACATCGCATCACATCACGTCACACATCGCATCGCATCGCATCACATTAAATTACATCTCATCTCAAATCATAAATATCGCATCACATCACATCATAAATATCACATCATAAATATCACATCACATCGCATCACGTCACACATCGCATCGCATCACATTACAATACATCTCATCTCAAAGCATAAATATCGCATCACATCGCATCACATCACGTCACACATCGCATCGCATCGCATCACATTAAATTACATCTCATCTCAAATCATAAATATTGCATCACATCACATCATAAATATCACATCGCATCACATCACATCACACATCGCATGGCATCACATCGCATGGCATCGCATTGCATCGCATTGCATCGCATCGCATCGCATCGCACCGCATCGCATCGCATCGCATCGCATCTCAAATCATAATTATCTCATCACATCCCTGAGCTCATGGCAAGAGTGGTCAAGCTCGACGTGAGTATATACTAATTCAGTGAAAAGCCTACATCTTAGGTTTCTGAGGGTCCATGGTCCAGTGGTAGAGCTGGAATGGAATTTCGGGGTTCAATCCCTGGACATGTCATACCAAAAGACGTTAACATATGGTACTTGTTGTTACCCTTTCTGGCGCTTTGCATAAAGGGGCAAAAACAAGAACTGTTCAGCTCGGAGTCAGTATACTGTGTCTGAGTGGGGTATTCATGTTAAACTGTGGCATGGTATCTCATCTTAACCCCATTTCACACCACCTCACCTGAGCGTACAGCGTACAGCTGTCTCATGTTAGTGAGTGTATGTTGCAGGATGCAGGAGCTAGTACGTCATCGTCGTCGTCGTGATGCCAATCAGTATCCTGGAGCCAAGTACATCATCCGAGATAATGGAGAGAGGATCGATCTCAGGTTTCAACCCAAGTGGTCAGATCTCCATCTTCAAGTTGGCTACAAGGTTTGTAGAGGCAAAAATAATGAAAGAATATTTAACAATTTGTGTACTGTTTTTATAATTTGTAATGATCTATATACCGTATTCGACATAATAAGCGCCCCGCACTAATAGGCACCAACGGCGATATTTGCTAATATAATGGCTAGTGAAAATCCCAATTAGCACCCCTTCCGATTGATCAATGTACACAAGATTTATTTATTCGTGTATAATACGCACTCGTGTGTTATATGCACCCTTAACTATAGACAATTAGATTCTGGAAAAATATATCTGTCGTGTATTATACGCACAGACTTTTCTTTTGTATCATTTCAGGCTGTCAGCATAAACCACGAAAACTCTGTTTTTTTCACCAAAATAATATTCTAATAAGAGCTCCTTATTTCTAATTTTGAGAGTGCACTGGGCGCTTATTACGTCGAATACAGTATGTTGATATGTTATTCAATGTGGCGTTATGCCCATCTCAGAAGATCTCTATTGTTGATGAAGATTAGTCGGAATGAGATCTTTGAATATGTTGATAAGAAATGTTTTTTTTACAATTTGACAGTTTGATGATGCTTTTTGATAGCAGTCATGATAAGCTACAAGAGCTGTGTGATTGGTTTGTTTGATCAGTGTTTACTGCCATGCCCTATGATGTAAAACACTTAACGTCTTGACTATCTGATAGTTACGTTAAACACTCTAATTTTTTTCTGAGGGCTCAACATCATGAGCCATTAAGCACATTGTAGCTCGAAGGAGGTAAACAGAAGTGACGAGAAATGATTGTTGGTTTGCTGTTATCAATTTCTCATAGTGAATGTTGCTTTTTGTTGCCCTACAGGTGGAGAGACACATGCAAGATGACGACGTGGTCACCATCAACCGACAGCCCACTCTCCACAAGACGAGTATGATGTGTCACAGGGTCAAAGTGTTGCTGTGGTCAACTTTCCGTCTCAATCTCAGGTATGTTGTCTAAAGAACAATATAGAATGTTTGGTTCTCCTTGGGAACCTAGTCACGATATGGCTGAAATATTGCCGATGTGACGTTAAACTTAACTCACTCACTCACTTGAGAACCTCAATAACCTAGATGCACTAGCTTATTAAGTGTAAACATTAACAAAAGGGAGAGAAGTCAGTCATGAGTCGTTAATGCATACCAAAAGAAAGTTAACTTTATATTTTAACATACTGTTTCTCCACAGAAATATTAACAAGTTTAAATGGTTGTAGCAGATTCTCAGATCTATGGTAGGACTCTCATCTGTAGCAGATTCCCAGATCTATGGCAGATTCCACAAATAGGGCGGGTATTGGCACATACTCAGATTATCATTAATAATTGGCAATTTCTATAGGACTAAACATCGTGTAGATTCATATATTGCGGCAGATTTACGATGATCGATGTTGAGATTTCTCTGGATTATTTTTATCAATTCCCCATTGGAACAGCATCGTCGGTGCAGGGATTGCATATCAGTACTTTTCTTAAAAACATTCCCCAAAGTTTCATCATGGAAATAATTTTCTACAACCATCCGCACCATCCTCTCATTTGCGGGAGTTTAATATTTTCACGCGTCCCTACTTTGGGATTCAGAGCCGAAAAGGCCGTAAAGGCTCTGAATCCCAAAGTAGGGATGCGTGAAAATATACACCTTAATCATTTGAATGTAATTCGGCTTTAGGGTCTTTTGATACAGGTTTCTTCCCTCTGCCGGCATGAATCCCCTATGAGAAATCCTTCATTTTCTATGGTGTCCGGCTCCACTGTTTTCGACTGATCGCTGTGTCTATCGCTAATAGATGTTAAACTTACATGACGTCATCCCAGACAAGGAGTCATGACATCATCTCAAGCATGACATCATGTAACAATTGAACTGATAAGACATCATTCCAAACACGACATCAATAATGATGGAATCTTCCACGGATCTCAGAATATGCCACAGATTAGAGTCCCGCCATAGATCTGAGTCCTACATTTATCATCCAAAACTGGCTCCCACAGGAGATATCGCATGGGGGAGATCAAGCGATATCTACATTGTGGATATCGCTGTGATGAAATTACATCACAATGCTTTGCAGACCATTGTGACGTCATTGGTTACCATGATGTCACAATCAAATGACATCACTTATGGCTCTAGTACTGAAGCTGTTAGCAGTACTTTTTACACTTAAGACACTGCTTATTACTGTCTCCAGCTGAAAAAGTTGGAAGAATGATGTTGGCTGATAAATAAAATCTCAGCCGAGTGTCTTTTGATATCAAATATATCAACACTCGTTGATAAAAGTGGAAAAACTCCTCAGCAAGCCTTTTCCCACTTTTATCAACTCATGTTGATATATTTGACATCAAAAGACACTCGGGTGAGATTCTCTATATATGTCTGCCGTGTGATGATAAATGTTACATCCCCCGGACGGTGTAACCTTCGATAGGTATTTATTACCTGAAAGAATTTAAAATGAAGAATTCGATCTCGGACGACTGTTTATTCAGAACAGTAATGGCGTCACATGTGAGATGACAAATCAAAAGGATAATTTACAATTAACAATAAAATTGAAATTCAGTACAATACTTAGACTTACACCTAGCATTAAGCAGATAAAGGTTATGCAACCTTTGAGCAATAGTGAATGCATAGTTATCTCCCTTGGATTCAGTGGAAAATTCACTAAGTTACTATCATGACAATATTGCATTAAACTTTGACAGAATACTTCTAAATGCATTTTACAATGTGAAATTATTGATAATAAAGTAATAAAACATTAATTTAGCCTTTTGTTATATTTTGACATGAAATATACAAAGTTGGGACAATTGTATAATAATGTGTGAAATAATAAATTGAAAATATATAAAAAAAACTTGAAAATAGTTTTGACAGTAATTGGAAAATATTTGTAAAACAATACTAATAATTGTCCTTAACAAATATATTGACTACACTATAAACTCAGCTGACTAGATTTGTTTGCATTAAAAGTTACAAAATATTAATATATTTTTGCAAAGAAATCTAAAGCGAATTACAGTAATGCTGATTAACAGAAATTCAAACCAGTACTAACTGTTACAGCAAAGTTATGGCTATATACTTGCAACACGCAAATGTAACCAATACATCGATCGACAACCTCGAATTAGAATTACCTCCCTTAGACTATAAGCGGAAGTGGCGCTTTGACCACGTGTAATTCTAGAAAGTTCTTACAGAATTGTCTCCCTTTCATTAACTTGCACTTTCACTAATCTCTGCATTTACAGAATTTGTAGTGATTAAAAACTAACAGATTTACAAGGAATATTCTCTTAAGAATGTAATTTGAAACACGACATAATCACAAATTACAGCTAATCACGAAACTAACGCTACAGCGTGTTGCTGTTCATAGAGCGACGTTCATTGATACGACTTTTCAATCAAATATAGAAAATATACATAAGCACATATGCAAAAACCTATGTAAATATGTTCTATGTGTTGGGGGAAAGGTGGGGGTTCTGATTTGGATTTGATTACAACCCTGCAAGAATTCAAAATGAAGAATTCGATCTCGGACGACTTAATTCTGTTTATTCAGAACAGTAATGGCGTCACATGTGAGATGACCTCATATTACCCATACGGCTATCAATAGACAATGACGATACAGAAGCGTCTGTTGATTCTTTTCAAATACTATTAAGATGAATTTGATGAATTTTGATCTGAAATAAACCAAATTTTTTATATGGGGCCCCCCAAAAGTAGCCAAAATATTACATTTACTTATATGCCTTTTGGAGCGTCTAACATAATATTCAACGTTTTGATTTCCTGAAGGGATAACATGGACATTACTTCCTACTTTCAGGTACAAGAGCAATGGTTGAAGTTATGATAACGCTGACCTTATCTTATCTTTTCTATTTAGTGTAACCACCCCCTACAATGCTGGTTGTGATGGTGATGAGATGAACCTTCACTTAGCGCAGTCACTTGAAACCCGGGCTGAGATTCATAATCTGGCTGCTGTCCCTCGTATGATCATCACCCCCCAGGCCAACAGGCCTGTTATGGGTATTGTGCAGGACACGCTGTGTGCTGTCAGGAAAATGACAAAGAGAGATGTCTTTTTAGACAGAGTAAGGGTCATTTCTTTAACCTACTCTAAACTGTTTATGATGGTATAGAAAGATTATGACTACGCATTCATTGGGTATTTAGTAATAATCCTTGGTGGAGCTTTGAAGTTGAAGAGAAACGTTGTTTGGTTATGTGTTTGCTATTGCTGATCATGCCATCACATACTGGTATCATGTTTTGTCCAGGGTGACGTGATGAAACTGCTGATGTTCATGCCGACATGGGACGGCCGACTGCCGATTCCAGCCATCCTCAAACCCAGACCCTTATGGACAGGGAAGCAAATCTTCTCCATCGTCATCCCTGGTCGAGTGAATGTGACGAGGACTCACAGCACACATCCAGATGATGAAGACAAAGGGCCGTACAAATGGATATCTCCCGGAGACACCAAGGTATTGACTGACTGGGTCAACTTAGCCCTGAACATGTACGAAGAAAATTGTCAGTTTTGGTTACAGCTTTCAATGGCCATTCATAAGCCTAAAATGTTGTTAGTCATTGAACAAGAATTATGAAGGTGTATTCCTATGTATTTCCATCCACTTGGACAATGAGTGGCCTCGTGGTTAAACAATGAGAAAAACTTACTATTCAGTAACATAGGTTCATGGTACCCCATGGTGCAATAATGCTCAGATATTGATACAATTAGCATAATATTGTACTCAATCTCACTGTTGCTGTGGAATTTGATATGAATGAAGACCTTTGGCCTCCAGTCATGGGAAAATAATTTCATGATCTTGCCAACACACGTTATTTCTGAAAGACATGTGACATGTCTTTGATGAGATTCAAAGTTATTGAAATTGTTTGTTCCACAGGTCTTGATAGAAGATGGTGAGTTGATCTGTGGAATCTTGTGTAAGAAGACTCTTGGTGCCACATCTGGAGCTCTCCTGCATATTGTCTTCATGGAACTTGGCTTTGACACAGCAGGAAAACTGTATGGTAACATTCAGACATGTGTCAACAACTGGCTGCTTATTGAGGGGCACAGCATAGGAATTGGAGACACCATTGCTGACCCAGAGACATACATAGAAATTCAGGAGACCATCCGTAAAGCCAAAACGGAGGTGATAGAGGTCATTGAAAAAGCCCACAACGATGAGTTGAAGCCTTCGCCCGGTAACACACTGAGACAGACTTTCGAGAATCAGGTATGAAACAGATCTCTGTCTGTCTGTTTGGTGTATGTTTCTGCGTGTGTGTGTGTGTGTGTGTGTGTGTGTATACTGTTGTACATCATTGCACTGCTTGTGTTATGTTGTACATCAGTGCACTACTTGTGTTATGTTGTACATCATTGCACTGTTAGTATTATGTTGTACATCATTGCACTGCTAGTATTATGTTGTACATCATTGCACTGCTAGTATTATGTTGTACATCATTGCACTGCTAGTATTATGTTGTACATCATTGCACTGTTAGTATTATGTTGTACATCATTGCACTGCTAGTATTATGTTGTACATCATTGCACTGCTAGTATTATGTTGTACATCATTGCACTGCTAGTATTATGTTGTACAAGATTGCACTGCTAGTATTATGTTGTACATCATTGCACTGCTAGTATTATGTTGTACATCATTGCACTGCTAGTATTATGTTGTACATCATTGCACTGTTAGTATTATGTTGTACATCATTGCACTGCTAGTATTATGTTGTACATCATTGCACTGTTAGTATTATGTTGTACATCATTGCACTGCTAGTATTATGTTGTACATCATTGCACTGTTAGTATTATGTTGTACATCATTGCACTGTTAGTATTATGTTGTACATCATTGCACTGCTAGTATTATGTTGTACATCATTGCACTGCTAGTATTATGTTGTACATCATTGCACTGCTAGTATTATGTTGTACAAGATTGCACTGCTAGTATTATGTTGTACATCATTGCACTGCTAGTATTATGTTGTACATCATTGCACTGTTAGTATTATGTTGTACATCATTGCACTGCTAGTATTATGTTGTACATCATTGCACTGCTAGTATTATGCTGTACATCATTGCACTGCTAGTATTATGTTGTACATCATTGCACTGTTAGTATTATGTTGTACATCATTGCACTGCTAGTATTATGTTGTACATCATTGCACTGCTAGTATTATGTTGTACATCATTGCACTGCTAGTATTATGTTGTACATCATTCCACTGCTAGTATTATGTTGTACATCATTGCACTGCTAGTATTATGTTGTACATCATTGCACTGCTAGTATTATGTTGTACATCATTGCACTGATAGTATTATGTTGTACATCATTGCACTGTTAGTATTATGTTGTACATCATTGCACTGCTAGTATTATGTTGTACATCATTGCACTGCTAGTATTATGCTGTACATCATTGCACTGCTAGTATTATGTTGTACATCATTGCACTGTTAGTATTATGTTGTACATCATTGCACTGCTAGTATTATGTTGTACATCATTGCACTGCTAGTATTATGTTGTACATCATTGCACTGCTAGTATTATGTTGTACATCATTGCACTGCTAGTATTATGTTGTACAAGATTGCACTGTTAGTATTATGTTGTACATCATTGCACTGCTAGTATTATGTTGTACATCATTGCACTGCTAGTGTTATGTTTTACATCATTGCGCTGTTTGGTTTATGTTGTACATCATTGCACTGCTTGTATTATGTTGTACAATATTGCACTGCTTTTATTATGTTGTACATCACTGCACTGCTAGTGTTAAGTTGTACAATATTGTACTGCTTGTAACTTACATCTGTAAAGATTGATGAAATTTCACTTAATAAGTCTCATTGTATGTAAAAATAAATGCCATCAACATTTGGTGTCCCCCGCTGTGATATTGCTGGAATATTGCTAAAAGCGGCGTAAAACCATACTCACTCACTCACTTCTCTTGTTTAAGTGAAATGTTCTGAATAGGTCGTTATTCAGTGAACTACATGACATTTTCATCCAAAGAGCAAATAGAGCATCAAGCCAGAAGGTAGTGGTGGTTCGATCCCCAGCCGTGTCGTACCAAAATGCATTAAAAGAATATTAATATTCTTATCCTGCCCTTGGCGTTGAGGAGATAAAACTGACTGACTAACTCAGAGTCAGTATACTGTGTCTGAGTGAGGTATCCATGTTAAACTGCGGCATGGTATCTCAGTGGGCTAAAACAAGGACTGGTCGGCTCGGAGTCAGTACACTGTGTCTGAGTGGGGCATCCATGTTAAACTGTGGCATGGTATCTCAGTGGGCTAGCACTATAAACTAGTGTACACACGAACACATGCATGTTCATGCATGCACACGCACACATGAACACTATGTAAGTTAAATAATCTTTAATGTAACCGGGGGGGGGGTTGGGGGGGCACGGGGGGCCCAGTCGTCTAAGGCGCCGCGATTCACTGTGCAGGGTTGCGTCCCTTGGGGGCACGCCAGAAACCTATGATTGTGGGTTCGAATCCCAGTTCGCCCCGATTATGTTTCTAGGTTTGTCAGCACCATACCCGTTCTCGTGGGTTTCACCGAAGTGGTAAACGTCTGTGACCTGCATCACTTCGGGCTTTCCTCCCACATTGAGCTGACACACCGCGATATAACTTGAATACTGTTAAAAGCGGCGTTAAACCAAACTCACTCACTCACTCACTTTAATGTAACTGTAAACTTAATTTATGACTCTTACACATCCTGTTTGGGTTATATCTCAAAATAATGTTCCCCGGGGCTAAAGTGTATTGTTTTGAGGATAATGCCTTAGGGTGTGGATTTGGCACATTATTATTGGTATTATTATTATAACACAATACCTTTTAGAAAGTTGTCAAATGTAAGAAATGTTATATTTCAGATAAATCTTTCTTAGTAAAGTACAGACCTGGGAAGATTCGGGATAGAATAAGTCTTTAGCAACCCATGCTTGCTGTTGAAGGCTACTTTGCTTGTCTTAAGAGGCAACTTATGGGATCGGGGGATCAGGCTCTCTGACTTGGTTGATACATGTCATCGTATCGCAATTGCGTGGATCAGTGCTGATGATATAAATCACTGGATTGTCTGGTCCAGACTGGTTTATTTACAAACCACCGTCATATAGTTGGAATGCTGCTGAGTGCGGCATTAAACAACAAACAAATAAAAAAAATAATGTATCGCTTTGAGCATGCTTTAGGTTGTGAATTTGGTGCATTAGAAATATTATTATTATTATTATTATTATTATTATTATTATTGACGTTATTATGTTCTGTCATGCTTCAGGTCAAAATAATCCTGAACGATGCTCGTGACAAGACTGGAAGTAAGGCTCAGAAGTCCCTGTCTGAATACAACAACTTCAAGGCTATGGTGGTGGCTGGATCCAAAGGATCGAAAATCAACATCTCCCAGGTACACATGGAGAACAGGCAGTTTCAAACAGTTCAAAACTGTGCTGCCAGGCTTGTTACTAAATCCAAAAAGTTTGACCATATCACACCGATTCTACGGAACCTCCACTGGCTCAAAATCAATGAGAGAATCCAGTATAAAGTGATGCTGATTGTGTTCAATGCGAGACACAATCAAAAACCAACTTATATCAGCGAGCTTCTTGAAGTGTACGTGCCTGGGAGATCTCTCAGATCAAGCTCCCAGTCCCCACTCTCTGTGCCTTGTGTTAGAACGGCGACTTTTGGAGGTCGGAGTTTCGCCAAAGTTGCCCCTGAGCTATGGAATAGGCTGCCATTGGATATTAGGAACATTGACAGTCCTACTTTGTTCCGATCAAGACTCAAAACCTTTTCACCAAATCTTTCTTAGAGTATTGAGGCTTTGTGTTTTCCTAGCTGTGTAATGTCTCTTTTTTTTTTGTCCCCCGCCGCGCGAAAGCGCGAAGCGGGGGATATAGTATTCACGACAGTCCGTCCGTACGTCCGTACGTCCGTACGTCTCACCTGTTTGTTGCCGGGATATCTCAAGAACTAAACACTGGATTGTCTTCATATTTGGGACTATGGTGTATATACAAATTCCGCAGACACCAGTCAGTTTTGGTGACCTTGACCCCATTTTCAAGGTCACAGCAGGCAAATCTGCTTTTGGAGTTGGAAAACGGTGTTGCCGCGATATCTCAAGAACTAAACACTGGATTGTCTTCATATTTGGAACTATGGTGTATATACAGACTCCGCAGACACCAGTCAGTTTTGGTGACCTTGATCCCATTTTCAAGGTCACAGCAGGCAAATCTGCTTTTGGAGTTGGAAAACGGTGTTGCCACGATATCTCAAGTACTAAACACTGGATTGTCTTCATATTTGGAACTATGGTGTATATACAGACACCGCAGACACCAGTCGGTTTTGGTGACCTTGACCCTATTTTCAAGGTCACAGCAGGCAAATCTGCTTTTGGAGTTAGAAAACGGTGTTGCCGCGATATCTCAAGAACTAATCGCTTGATTGTCTTCATATTTGGAACTATGGTATATATACAGACATCGCATACACCAGTCGGTTTTGGTGACCTTGACCTAATTTTCAAGGTCACAGCAGGCAAATCTGTTTTGGTGTTAGAAAACGGTGTTGCCGCGATATCTCAAGAACTAAACACTGGATTGTCTTCATATTTGGAACTATGGTGTATATACTGACACCGCAGACACCAGTCGGTTTTGGTGACCTTGACCCCATTTTGAAGGTCACAGCAGGCAAATCTGCTTTTGGAGTTGGAAAACGGTGTTGCCGCGATATCTCAAGAACTAAACACTGGATTGTTTTCATATTTGGAACTATGGTGTATATACAGACACCGCAGACACCAGTCGGTTTTGGTGACCTTGACCCCATTTTCAAGGTCACAGCAGGCAAATCTGCTTTTGTAGTTAAAAAAACGGTGTTGCCGCGATATCTCAAGAACTAAACACTGGATTGTCTTCATATTTGGAACTATGGTGTATATACAGACATCGCATACACCAGGCGGTTTTGGTGACCTTGACCCCATTTTCAAGGTCACAGCAGGCAAATCTGTTTTTGGAGTTGGAAAACGGTGTTGCCACGATATCTCAAGAACTAATCGCTGGATTGTCTTCGAATTTGGTACTATGGTGTATATACAGGCGGGGGACATTTTGTCACTTTGTGACAAATACTTGTTGTAGACTCAAATGAGCTTTTGAGCAGTTCTTCAAACAGGATACCAGCGCTTTATAAATCTGTAGTTATTATTATTAATGGTAGAGTGTCCGACCAGAGAGCGGAAGGTCTGGGGTTCGATCCCCAGCCGCGTCATACAAAATGAGGTTAAAAGATGGTACTTGTTGTTACCCTGTCTGGTGCTCGGCATTAAGGGGCTAAAACAAGGACTGGTCGGCTCGGAGTCAGTATACTGTGTCTGAGTGGGGTATTCATGTTAAACTGCGGCATGGTATCTCCGTGGGCTAGCACTATAAATCGGCATCAGTCCGGACTAGTACAAGCAGCCACACACATACCTGTGCATTCACGTTGCTATATAAGTGCAATAATCTTAGACGCGACGTTAAACCCCATTTCACCTCACCTCATAGGAATGAGGTCACGCTTCCAAGTTGATATATAACCTTGATACCAGCAAGACAACTCTGACAGCCAGTGTCAGCCATGACGGCAAGGAAAGCTGATTTTGGTTTAAATGTGAAGATGTGTCCGAAGTCCAGTTGTTCATAGTCTTCCCCAAGAACTTTTGCAGTGAGATGAGTGAAAGGCTGGGGTCGAGAGGCTTGTTTTATCCATGTGTCAGACAGTTGGTCATACAGGTGGTGGGCAAGGGTGATGGCTCTTTTACCACGATGCCAGCCAAGGTTTGTGTATCAAAGATTGCACCTTCATATTCCTCTGGTGTTTTACTGGGTTTCTCCAATTTTTGCTTGTTTCTGCTGCGGCACACAGAATCAAAGTGATTGGATCGACTGCACAGGGTGCAAGTACATGTATGACCATAGGCTGGGGATTCTTTCTTTCTGATTTTGGGGGCTGCAGTCTATCCGTGCCCCTTCTTGCCACAGTAGTTGCATACTTCAGATTTATCAAACTTTCTAGTTTCGCTGTGAGATGCATTCCTGTTGCGTCGGTAAGTGCTGTCGACTGCTTCAGCACCTTGAGAGTCAAGAAGTCGTGATGTGGAACGCATACCAGCTTCTTTGGATTCTACAAACTGGAAAGCCTGCTCAAGAGTCATGTCTTAGTTTTGGTCACCAAGGAGGTCTAACTGGATTTCGGGGTCATTCAGGCCACGTGTAAGCACATCCCGCAAAATAGCCTCAGTGTAGTTTACCTCATCATGATAGACTGGGCATGGAATGACAAACTTGCACACTCCAGCTTAACCCCGAAGCCTGATTCTTTCATATTAAAATAGTTAATCTCTCATGCCATGACAGATTAACATTACCAATATGAAAGAATCGGATGATCCTTAACTTCTTTTGAGTAGTATAATTAGCCTGCTTGTGTTCTGAATGAGGTAATAACGACCTGATAGATGATAGTGTCAGTGGTCCATTAATACGAGCTGAGAAAACGAATGTCCTGTAATATTGATTTAATACTTTATGTATATTCTGTAGATACTATCTGAAGATTTTCATGATGAATGTCCCCTTGTAAGGTCTAACAAATTATCCTGAAATCCTGAAAGTATTTGCAGAAATAGTTATAATAATAGTTGTATTTGTTAAGTCCTTATTAACTTTATTTTTCTTCAGGTTATTGCCTGTGTGGGACAGCAGAATGTGGAGGGTAAACGTATTCCATTCGGTTTCAAACATCGGACACTGCCTCACTTCACCAAAGATGACTATGGTCCCGAGTCTCGAGGCTTTGTTGAGAACTCATTTCTTACCGGTCTCACTCCTTCAGAATTCTTCTTCCACGCTATGGGTGGACGAGAGGGTCTCATTGATACTGCTGTAAAAACTGTAGAAACTGGTGGGTGATCAGGCAGTTGCGTTCAGTAGTAAGGATGTGAAGTCTGGAGGTCCTTGTTGTGCCGCTGATGTTAATATTACTCAGACTTGCCATCATTGGATTAAAATACAAAAGCCTCTCCCTTAATTTCTAACACTGCTAGTGTGATGGTGATGAATTATTTACAGTAGCAGCATCAGCAGCAGATACCTCTATTACTGACACATTTAATCAGCAAACAGGTACAGGTTGAAATGAAATATTGTGCACTCAATGATGATAATCTTGATCAGAGATCCTATGATGAATCAACTGAATCACTCTAAAAATTTTTCTCTGAGAGTGCAGTGACATCCCAAATTTACCCTGATTATGTTACTTGACATTTGTAAATGTCTAGAACCTGCCTTTCTCCGAAATGCCTCGATATCATTGAAATACTGTTCAAAGCAGTGTAAAACCAAACTCACTCACTCACTCTGTTTTCTGCTGGATAGTGGCTCACGTACATAATCACTTTCAGGTTACATCCAGCGTCGGTTGATCAAGGCTATGGAGAGTGTGATGGTCAAGTATGATGGCACAGTACGTAACCAGGTCGAACAACTGGTCCAGTTGAGATATGGAGAGGATGGTATGGACGCCACACATGTCGAGTTCCAGAATATGCCTCCACTCAACCAATCAAACAGAGCTTTCGAGAAGAAGTTCAAGTTCAAACCAACAAATGAAAGGTATTTTTAGATTAACCATATTTTTGCTTCCTTAAGCCACCTGTAGGCTTGGTTTGTGGTATATAAGGTGACTTTTAATATTGTATTTCAGCAAAATTACAACAAATATGTTTCTTTGAAAACATTTGAGATTATCTGGAGACTTTAATAGATATTATTCCTTTCTTACAGAGAAGACACTTCTGTAGACAAAAATAAGGATGATCCATATGAAATTTGAAATATATTTTTTGAATTTGTAGGGATTTGAGGAAGTGTTTGTCAGAGGAGGTGATCAAGGATGTGATCGGTGACCCAGCTGTCATTTCTGAGCTGGAACGTGAATTTGAACAGTTGAGGGAAGACAGGAATGCCCTGAGACAGATTTTCCCCACCGGGGATGGAAAGATTGTGTTGCCGTGCAACCTGATGAGAATGATCACAAATGCTCAGAAAATCTTCCGAATCAACACAAGAAAACCAGCAGATCTACACCCGATCAAAGTTGTAGAAGGTGAGTCATGTGACTGAATGACGATGTCCTGGCAACACCAAGGTCATCTATTGTAAAATCTCTGGAGATCTTTGACAAAATAGCACACCCGTATTCATTGTCTAAACTACCTTGGAAGGGAGACACAATGGCTATCTGTATCTGCTGAAGTAACTTGCTATCCTGTTACATTGCAAATTACCAATGTCTCTAAAATAGTATCATTTTTCACAATCATGATGTACTGTTTGAGTCTCAGTGCACGATTGAAGTGTTAGCTTTGCAGCATTTCTAAAGGGATGTTTGTTTCCTCCTTATCTGTCAGGTGTGCGAGAGCTGTGCCGTCGACTGATCGTGGTGGCCGGAGAGGACAGACTGAGTGTCCAGGCTAACGCCAATGCCACCATTCTCATGAAGATTTGGGTGAGAGCCACACTTTGCGCCAAACGTGTTGCCAACGAGTTCAGACTGTCTGCAGAAGCATTTGAATGGATCATTGGTGAAATTGAGACAAAATTCTTACATGCTCAGGTATGTTATACAATGATTGCTGCAATTTGTTTGCCTGCGCTGATTAT
Source organism: Haliotis rufescens (assembly GCF_023055435.1). Taxonomy (NCBI): domain Eukaryota; kingdom Metazoa; phylum Mollusca; class Gastropoda; order Lepetellida; family Haliotidae; genus Haliotis; species Haliotis rufescens. Next base: position 35,296,217 of record NW_025964383.1, read on the forward strand.
GTTGGGTGTGTGTTTGTTTGTGACACAACAGGAGGTGGGGAAAATGTCTAATCCATTACTATTTATCCCCGACCATCAAGTGGGAGGGAATATTATAGGTTGTTCTCCGTCTGTTATGTTTCCGGAGCATTACTCAAGGACTGTTCAATATTTCTTGATCTAACTTTTCACAGAAATCGGTCTAGCCATGAACTGGTGATTGTGATTAAGTAATTTGTGAAAGTTATATTTTCCCTTATATCCATGACACCAAATTGGACTTGGGCACCTGGTGGCTTCTGTGAGAAGTGGCTTGAGTCTTACATACAATAAAATATACCACTGATGGGGAATATGAGTAATTCATGCTTGTTTCATCCGTCTGAGGTCCATCAGTATTGTGTCCCTGAGGGTTTTGAAACTGTTTTGCAAAGTTATTTTAGTTCCTATTTCTTAGTGCGTTGAAGTGTTGTCATTGGTGACTACACAGTATATGTTTCCAGTGATGACAACTTTGGACATGACCTTTTTTATCATGTGTCAGACACTCTTATTATTTTCTACGGACACTGATAGTTTTTAGACTAATCCTGAATTAGTTATTTTTGTTCGTTATTTGTCTCCAAATTTTGCGATAATGCATTTAAGAAATGGTGCAGCTCATTTTGAAATGGTTGTTTGGTTGTCACCCCCTCGCACGATCATCTTAACAAGTGAGGTTGTTGGGAGCATCTTCAGGGTTTGTAAGTATCAGTATTTTTTTTCCAAAAATGTAGTTATGAATCATAATCAATTTGTTCAAATTGACCTGTTTACTCCCTCTGTAGAGATCTGTTTGTGGCATTTGCTAACGTTTGTGTGATGTTTGTAGGCCCATGCAGGTGAAATGGTGGGAGCCCTGGCCGCACAGTCTCTTGGAGAACCTACCACACAGATGACACTGAACGCTTTCCATTATGCTGGTGTGTCTGCTAAAAACGTAACCCTGGGTGTACCTCGTCTGAAGGAAATCATCAACATCTCCAAGAAGCCCAAGACCCCCTCCCTGACTGTGTACCTCCTGGACCAGGCAGCAAGGGACGCAGAGAAGGCCAAGGTGAGTGACAAGACCAATAGATGCAATCGCTGTACAGCACCATGAAAGTCCTGTGGATCCTTGGTCGGGCTTGGATGATACATTTTGTGGAGTGAGGTCATGATACATGTGTTATCATGACACAGAAATTTAACACAAGCCGATGCTGAAAGATTTATGTTTAATTTTACGGAAAATATTTCGATCCTATGGAAGTGTATTAGTGCCACAGTCTAAAAAGCATCATCTACGTATATCAAAGTATCATCTAAATATCTGAAAGTATCATCTACCTATATCGTTTACGTAGATGTCAGTATCACCATGTCACAAATTATCATCTGAGTATATGTCAGTATCATCTACATACTTCAAAGGATCATCTACGAATATGTAAGTATCACCTACGAATATCAAAGTATAATCTACGTATATGTAAGTATCACCTACGTCTATGAAAGTATCATCTACGTATATCAATGTATCATCTACGTATATCAATGTATCATCTACGAATATCAAAGTACCATCTATGTATATCAAAGTATCATCTACGTATATCAAAGTATCATCTACGTATATCAAAGTATCATCTACGTATATCAATGTATCATCTTATATATCAATGTATCATCTACGAATATCAAAGTACCATCTATGTATATCAAAGTATCATCTACGTATATCAATATACCATCTATTTAATCAATGTATCATCTGCAAATATCAAAGTACCATCTATGTATATCAAAGTATCATCTACGTATATCAATGTATCATCTACGTATATCAAAGTATCATCTATGTATATCAAAGTATCATCTACGTATATCAAAGTTTCATCTACGTATATCAAAGTATCATCTACGTATATCAATGTACCATCTATGTATATCAATGTATCATCAACGTATATCAATGTATCATCTACGAATATCAAAGTATCATCTATGTATATCAAAGTATCATCTACGTATATCAATGTACCATCTATGTATATCAAAGTATCATCTACGTATATCAAAGTATCATCTACGTATATCAAAGTATCATCTACGTATATCAATGTATCATCTACGAATATCAAAGTATCATCTACGTATATCAAAGTATCATCTACGTATATCAAAGTTTCATCTACGTATATCAAAGTATCATCTACGTATATCAATGTACCATCTATGTATATCAAAGTATCATCTAAGTATATTTAAGTATCATTTATGACATGAAAGTATAATCTATGTATATGTAGGTATCATCTGCATCTATGAAAGTATCATCTATGTATATCAATGTATCATCTACGTATATCAAAGTATCATCTACAAATATCAATGTATCATCTAAGTTTATTTAAGTATCATTTATGACATGTAAGTATAATCTGCATCTATGAAAGTATCATCTACGTATATCAATGTATCATCTACGTATATCAAAGTATCATCTACGAATATCAATGTACCATCTATGTATATCAAAGTATCATCTACGTATATCAAAGTATCATCTACTTATATCAATGTATCATCTAAGTTTATTTAAGTATCATTTATGACACGTAAGTATAATCTACGTATATGTAGGTATCATCTACATAGATGATATTATTTTTAGACTGTGGCACTAATATGCTTCGATAGGATCCAGTGTGCAGTATGTTTCATAGAGTGAGGTTATGATACGTATCGTATTATGACACAAAAAAATAACACAAACTGATGCGGAAAGATTAAAGTTTAATTTAACTAAAAAATATTCTGATCCAGAATCCACATTTTCTGTTAGGAATTCAACAGTCATTTTGTCAAAATGTCAAACACTGTTTTAATGAGTGATTGTTGCTGCTCGACAGGATGTACTATGTCGACTTGAGCACACCACGTTGCGGAAGGTGACGGCTAACACAGCCATCTACTACGACCCCGACCCCATGAACACTGTGATTGTGGAGGACCAGGAATGGGTCAGTGTGTATTACGAGATGCCCGACTTCGACGCGTCCAGGATTTCAGTCTGGCTGCTCCGCATCGAGTTGGACAGGAAGGGTATTAGGGACAGGAAACTCACCATGGAACAGATCTCGGAGAAAATCACTGCAGGTGTGTTGGCCAGTAGACCAGTGCATCCCATTTCTAGTGTGACTAAATTGGGAATCCGTGAGTATCCGGATTAGAATCGGCCCCTAGCAACCAATGCTGGTCGTAAGAGGTGACTATAAACGGATCAGGTGACCAGGCTTGCTGACTTGGTTGCTGGTCTGTCAACTTACCCTGGCAGAATGGCTGGTACAGAACATAGGCTGAGTGTAACACACACATTAACATGGACGCACCTGTTGTAGCTCCATGTTGAAGTGCCGTATTGGGATTTCAAGGTCTCAATGATGAAGCTTAATATTGCTAACTTTGGTGGAGAACATTCACTCATCCATATTAACATATTGATATGTCCTGATGTGATTGTATGATCAGTGCTGTGTCCTGATGTGATTGTATGATCAGTGCTATGTCCTGATGTGATTGTATGAGCAATGATGTGTCCTGATATGATTGTATGATCAATGCTGTGTCTTGATGTGATTGTATGAGCAATGATGTGTCCTGATATGATTGTATGATCAATGCTGTGTCCTGATGTGACTGTATGAGCAATGATATGTCCTGATGTGATTGTATGATCAATGATGTGTCCTGATATGATTGTATGAGCAATGATATGTCCTGATGTGATTGTATGATCAATGCTATGTCCTGATGTGATTGTATGATCAGTGCTATGTCCTGATGTGATTGTATGAGCAATGATGTGTCCTGATATGATTGTATGATCAATGCTGTGTCCTGATGTGATTGTATGAGCAATGATGTGTCCTGATGTGATTGTATGAGCAATGATGTGTCCTGATGTGACTGTATGAGCAATGATGTGTCCTGATGTGATTGTATGAGCAATGATATGTCCTGATGTGATTGTATGATCAATCATGTGTCCTGATGTGATTGTATGAGCAATGATGTGTCCTGATGTGATTGTATGAGCAATGATGTGTCCTGATATGATTGTATGAGCAATGATGTGTCCTGATGTGATTGTATGAGCAATGATGTGTCCTGATGTGACTGTATGAGCAATGATGTGTCCTGATGTGATTGTATGAGCAATGCTATGTCCTGATGTGATTGTATGAGCAATGATATGTCCTGATGTGATTGTATGAGCAATGATGTGTCCTGATGTGACTGTATGAGCAATGATATGTCCTGATGTGATTGTATGAGCAATGATGCGTCCTGATGTGATTGTATGAGCAATGATATGTCCTGATGTGATTGTATGAGCAATGCTGTGTCCTGATGTGATTGTATGAGCAATGATGTGTCCTGATATGATTGTATGATCAATGCTGTGTCCTGATGTGATTGTATGAGCAATAATGTGTCCTGATGTGATTGTATGAGCAATGATCTGTCCTGATGTGATTGTATGATCAATGATGTGTCCTGATGTGATTGTATGAGCAATGATGTGTCCTGATATGATTGTATGATCAATGCTGTGTCCTGATGTGACTGTATGAGCAATGATATGTCCTGATGTGATTGTATGAGCAATGATGTGTCCTGGTGTGATTGTATGATCAATGCTGTGTCCTGATGTGACTGTATGAGCAATGATGTGTCCTGATGTGACTGTATGAGCAATGATATGTCCTGATGTGATTGTATGAGCAATGATGTGTCCTGATGTGATTGTATGAGCAATGATGTGTCCTGATGTGATTGTATGAGCAATGATATGTCCTGATGTGATTGTATGACCAATGCTGTGTCCTGATGTGATTGTATGAGCAATGATGTGTCCTGATATGATTGTATGATCAATGCTGTGTCCTGATGTGATTGTATGAGCAATAATGTGTCCTGATGTGATTGTATGAGCAATGATCTGTCCTGATGTGATTGTATGATCAATGATGTGTCCTGATGTGATTGTATGAGCAATGATGTGTCCTGATATGATTGTATGATCAATGCTGTGTCCTGATGTGACTGTATGAGCAATGATATGTCCTGATGTGATTGTATGAGCAATGCTATGTCCTGGTGTGATTGTATGATCAATGCTGTGTCCTGATGTGACTGTATGAGCAATGATGTGTCCTGATGTGACTGTATGAGCAATGATATGTCCTGATGTGATTGTATGAGCAATGATGTGTCCTGATGTGATTGTATGAGCAATGATGTGTCCTGATATGATTGTATGATCAATGCTGTGTCCTGTTGTGACTGTATGAGCAATGATATGTCCTGATGTGATTGTATGAGCAATGATGTGTCTTGATGTGATTGTATGAGCAATGATGTGTCCTGATATGATTGTATGATCAATGCTGTGTCCTGATGTGACTGTATGAGCAATGATATGTCCTGATGTGATTGTATGAGCAATGATGTGTCCTGATGTGATTGTATGAGCAATGATATGTCCTGATGTGATTGTATGATCAATGCTGTGTCCTGATGTGATTGTATGAGCAATGATGTGTCCTGACATGATTGTATGATCAATGCTGTGTCCTGATGTGATTGTATGAGCAATGATGTGTCCTGATGTGATTGTATGAGCAATGATATGTCCTGATGTGATTGTATGATCAATGATGTGTCCTTATGTAAGGTAAAGTAGCAATAATTTGAATTTCCATTTTCCAGGTTTTGGAGATGATCTCAACTGCATATTCAATGATGATAATGCCGAAAAACTCGTCCTGAGAATCCGAATCATGAACTCCGATGAAAGCAAAAATGAGGTTTGAGGAGGCAACTTTATTTAATCATCTTCTGTTGACTCGTTACTTATTTGTAAATCTGTTCTCTGATACAATTGAGGCTAATTTACATTCATTTCCTTACCAGTGAAGTGTTTTTAAACTCAGACCAGCTAATGGATGTATATCTAGAAGAAATGTCCTGCTATTGTGCACTCCATGATGATAATTAGGATTCATATGTCCTGTGATGAATCAACTGAATCACTCTAATTTTTTTCTCTGAGAGTGCAGTCCTGTCAGATCTATATGAAAGACAATGTCTTAACGTAAGCAGTTTTCATACGATGGACTCCCCTTCTGTGTTACAGGAAGAGGAAATGGCAGACAAGATGGAGGATGATGTGTTCCTCCGGTGTATCGAAGCCAAGCTCTTGTCTGACATGACCCTCCAGGGCATTGAAGCTATTGCCAAGGTGGGTTGTTTCTTTAACTTCCTTTTATTTTGTGAAATCAAGAGTTAAAATATGTAGCATCATGCATTTGTTACTGTCAGTGAATTGTGTGACGTGAAACCTATGGATACATAAATATAGAATACCAAACAAGCTCCCGTGTAATATCAATTTTATGAAACGAGTGAATAGATACCACAACTATTCACGAGTTTCATAAAATTGGTTTTACACAGGAGCTCATTTAGTATTTTATTTATTACTTGCCATTTATAACGTTTTTAGAATTATACTGTTGAGTGTGAATAGGCTGACAGCTACACGATCCACTGCATAGTCCAATTGAGTTTAACACAATAATACTTCAAACACGTCAAAAGTTGAAACGTGTAAGGTGATTATGATGATACCTACAATGGACTCATGTTAGTGAATCATGAAGATGATTTTGGGTTTTGTTTAAAATCAAGTGTCCAAAATGTGTAGAAATGTGAAGGAGAATCTACACAAGTGGACCAGTGCTGATTGACTGAGCGTCCGATTAATCAACAAACAATGGGCAGCCCAAGCAGAGTCAGTGAAGCATTGAGCAGCTCGGTCAGCGAGGAAGATGACCTTCGATACGCTACACAAAGTGTGGATGATATAGACAATGACATTTTCAATGAAATACACAGACGCCTTGGACAACTAGATCGAATTTCGTTTGAAACTGAACTTCTGGACATATACAATGATGATGAAGAAAAACTAAACGAAGTGAGACAAAGTCTTTATGACGTAGCCAAGGATACTCGACACGATACCCCAAATGGATATCTACCAAAACGTGTACAAAGAGAACATTCCAGGAAGTCTGTAATTGAGAAATATGCGTCTGATGTATATTGCCTATATGGTTTTATTACACAGACAATCCCCTCTCATATACTGGAAAAACAAGTACTCAGCAAAGGCAAATCAAACGCACGTCCCACCAACGTACCAGGAGATAGTTTACTGGATACACAAAGAGGTAATGATCTTTTGACCCTAATCTATGCAAAAATGATGGAAATGCGGGATTCTGCGAGCGAACATAATGCCAGTCTGGACAGAAGAATTGAAGAACTACACAACAAATTCGACACTGAACTCAGGAATATGAAGCGGACCATCGAAGAGAAGAACAGCGACCTAATAACAGCGTCAAGGGAGATAGAAAGGTCTAAAAACGTAGAGCTCAAGCTACGTGGAGACGTACGTATACTAGTCTCTCAACTACGTGAGAAAGATTCACGGATACACCACCTTGAAAGTGATCTGAAAGACAATATTAGTAACCTAACGCAAAAAACCAATGCTATAGACGGCAAAATAGACATAGTAAACACTCGCAACAAGCTTATGTACTCTGAGGCAGTTAGAAGCCCCCCGCTGCTCAGAACTGTGAGCTCCAGCGCACAACCAGGACATGAGGCTGACAGTGTTCTGACCAGAACAGCAGAGACCAACAAAACAAAAACTCCAAGTGTTGTGGACATTACTATTAACCACGAGAGGAATACTATTGGAGACAACACCGAGAACGACGAGGGCGGCGACAGTGACACTTTATGTACAAGTCCTACTCAACATGACAGAGTCAGCGATGACCATATCAGGGATGTTGGATATGATGACGTTAGCCATAAACAACACGAAGACAATGCTCAGAGATCTGTGAGATTCGACAGTGAATGGTCCAGAGCTTTTAGAGGTGTTTCACCAAAATTTAAAACAAAAAGGTTTGTGCTATCGTATGTAAGAGCGGGTAAACCACTAAAGACAGTGCAAGATGCCATATGTGAATATGCTAAACAACGTGGCGTCCATGTGAGTTACGTTCGTTTGCTGAGGCACTGGGAAGGCTACAATCCCACCTACACACTGAGAGTGAACATTGACAGCAGGACAGCAGAACAAGTTAGTGAGAATGAAGATTTCTGGCCGCCAAATGTAAGATGTCGGGAATGGATACCACAGTCACACAGAAACAGCAATGGTGCACGCTAACTCGTCTAACATGATAGCATTGAACACTTGCCTAATACTTATTACCATGCTAAGTATAGGAACATGGAATGTAAGAGGTGTACTGTATTGTCGACAGTACTTAGAGAAACTAGCGAGTGACTGTGATGCCCTTGCAGTGTGTGAACACTGGTTGAACGATAGAACGCAGAGCTGGTTTGACTGTCTAAATGATAAGTTTGACGTCGCAGCTAAGGTTAAGGCTAACCAGCGAGGATGTAGAGGGGAAGGCGGTGTGGCAATTTTAGTTAAGAAAAATATATACAGGTACACTGATATATGTGAATGTGAGTATGATAGTGTTGTGGCTGTGAGACTCTCCCGTCCCCAGTGTGCTGATATGTATGTAGTGTGTGCTCTGCTCCCCTCCACTAATCACAACACAGCAGTGTATGAGGAGAGTGTCAAGGAAGTGTTCGACGTGGTTGATGAGCTATCAGAAAGCAGTTATGTTGTTCTTTGTGGAGATTTTAATACAGATCTTGTAAATTACCCAGCATCCCCTCGCTCCACTGTACTGCAGTCATACTTGGATACAAGAAACATGATACCATCATACAATTGTGGTGTCACTCTAGGTCATCTCAAGACATGGTGCAACAAGGCTGGAACACAGTCATCTCTGATTGATTATATTTTCTTGCCAGATGCTCTTCAATCTTCTGTGCTGACGACCTCTGTCAATAACAACATCGATTTCGAGATATCGGATCATTCACCAGTAGTGGTATCATTCCTTAGCGATGCGTTCTTAACAGAGCAAAAGCTATGGACTCCCCCAACTTACAAATGGCAGAAGGCGAATGGCCTTGAACTGAAGATGTACTCATCTGAAGTTAACAAAATACTTGGTGACACCCTTCCAGACGTGACACATGCTGACAGCGATATGGTGGAATATTACTTTGATGCTATAGTGAGCTCTCTCCACACGTCAACAGCAATGTACATCCCAACAGGACACTACAGACCATACCTTCGACCCTATTGGAGAGGATCTAGTCTAGACTACTACCACTACCATATGCGTCATGCTAGACGACAATGGATATCTCAAGGTAAACCTAGAGGAGATGCACATGGCTCTTATAAACAGTATAAAGCAGCTAAATGCAACTTCCGCCGACAGAAAAGAAAAGCCGAACGGCAATGGGACAGACACAAGTATACAGAGCTGAACTCTGCCTGTGAAGTGGACATTGGTGAATTTTATAGAACTGTCAGGAAACAGAGGAAGACTAATGTAACATGTACATCTCTACAGTATAAAGACAAGACGGCCAGCACACCCGAGGACATCTGCAATATGTGGACTGATTACTACGGAGATCTGCTGTCTCCTCTCGGTAGGCCTGAGTTTGAAACGGACTTTTACGAGGAAACAAAATCAAAGGTTTGTGATATAACAAACAGTAACATATCCGAGAACGATCCAATCCTGGCCACAAGTATTACATCTAATGAAGTGAAATCAACCATTAAGAGGCTGAAAAAGAATAAGTCTCCTGGACCAGACTGTATTACTGTGGAACACCTCTGTAATGCTGACAATCTTCTGTTTAAACATCTGGCACACCTCTACAATATGATGATCAGTACTTGTTACACGCCTGTCATGATGAGAACTGGAACTATTATTCCCATCTACAAAGGGAATAATAAAGATAAATGCAACCCAGCTAATTATCGCGGTATCACTCTAACATCCGTGATTGGGAAGGTATTTGAGAGGCTGTTGCTAGACAGACTGGAGTCCTACATCAAATCTATTAATCCTGATTTCCCACATCGTCTCCAGTGCGGCTTCCGGAAAGAGCATGGCGCCAGTGTTGCTACATATGTGTTAAAAGAGGCTATTTCCTATTATCAAGATAGACACTCAAATATATATGTTGCCTTTCTGGATAACGAAAAGGCCTTCGACAGGATATGGCATGAGGGGCTGCTACTGAAACTATACAATCTTGGTGTGAAAGGCCGTGCATGGCACATTATCCGTCAATCTTACCAAGAAGCAAGTGCTTGTGTTAAATACAATGGGAGCACAGGTGATTTGTTTAATGTTCAACAAGGAGTAGGACAAGGTCGTGTACTCTCAGCATGGATGTTTCTAGTCTATATTAATGACCTGATAGCTCAGCTTGATAATCTACAATGTGGACTAATTGTTGGTAAGGAGCACATCCCAACGGTAGTACTGGCTGATGACACTACTGTTGTGAGTACGAGTGTACATGGACTGAATATGTCTCTTGATACTATCCACCAGTATGCTCGGCGCTGGAGACTGACATATAACGCCAATAAGAGCTGTGTCTTGTCTTTTTGCAATAACAGAAGACATTGTAATAGACCTGTCTTCAGAATTGGAGATGTGACAATGAAGATCCAAAACAGTACGATTTATGCCGGCTCTCTGATACACACGGAAAAAGCAAGTGAACGAACTACTAGGGCTTGTGCTAAGGCGCGACAGACAATCAACTCCTTAAGAAATGTTGGTCTTAGAGCTGGAGGATTGAGCCCAGTATCTTCATCGAATATCTGGCAACGAGTGATCTTCCCAACTGCCTTCTATGCATGTGAGCTCTGGCCTAATATCAACAACCGTGAGATCAGTGAGATGGAAACCCTACAGCGCTACTTTGCACGAAGAGTCCAAAACCTTCACAGGAGATCCTCTACAGCTGCTACAACCCAGGTTCTAGGATTGTGGTCAATGCTGGGCAAGGTGGAGAAAATGAAGCTTCTCTTTCTGGGACGACTCTGTAGAGCAGCAGGCACAACCATTATGAAGCCGATTTTCTATCTCAGACTATCCCAGTATGTCACCACGATCTCCAACAGTGCCAGATCCATAACACATGATCTACTGAATGTGGCTCAAAAGTATGGATTCTCAGGCGTCTTAGATAAACTAATCAACTCTGGGGAATTTCCATCTAAGAGTGTATGGAAGAGCATGGTACAACGAGCTATCAGTGAGTCTGAAAATATGAATTGGAGAAATACTTTGCAACAACGTCCAGACATGCATAGGTTTAGTGCTATCCACACCCGCCTTGCCCCACATCGTCTCTGGTCTCTGTGTGTATGGTATGATATTGCTTCCCCCCCTGTATATGCTCTTGTAAAGCTCGGCATATTACCTGTAACGTCTGGACTGTGTCTTATCTGTAACTGTGAATGTGATGACATTGTTAAGCACCAATTGCTTTACTGTGATGGCCTAATGAAACAGAGAAATGTGCTTAGTGAGTCTCTATTTGACAATGTTAGCCTTGAAACATATCTCAGACTTGAGGACACGTCTAGTGATGCCGTCAAGATTCTGACATACCTCGGTGCTATTACAGATGTGGTCCAAGACATGACACTTGAGAGCTGGGCAGCATTCATGAGTATCGTGGCTAAACATGTCAGCTCATGGAACTTAACATCCATATTGTATTTGTGAAGCTATGTCACACATCATGTAATATAGTTTCACGCATCACTTCATTACTGCTTACCCAGCTCAATCTGTTGTACGTACATGTATTTTGTCATTGCCGTTGTCAAATAATGTAATGTAATTGTATGTACTACTCTCCAAATCATTGGGGGAAATAAAGAGTATTCATTCATTCATTCATAAATATAGAATACCAAACAAGCTCCCGTGTAATATCAATTTTATGAAACGAGTGAATTGGTTTTACACAGGAGCTCATTTAGTATTTTATTTATTACTTGCCATTTATAACGTTTTTAGAATTATACTGTTGAGTGTGAATAGGCTGACAGCTACACGATCCACTGCATAGTCCAATTGAGTTTAACACAATAATACTTCAAACACGTCAAAAGTTGAAACGTCCGAATTTAATACCATACAACAGTCCACCTTTAGAATTCAGGTGTCCGTTTCACAAAGTTATCGTAGCGCTAAGGTTATTGCAACTCACATACTTTAACAGAAACTTACGACTGTCGCTGCGCTACAGTGCGATCGCCTTGTGGAACGATCACAACGACGTAATTTGTGGAATTTTGTTGCAAGATCCATCGGCGAAACAATACCATGTGACGTCAGCCTAGCAACAAGGTTGCTGAGGTCATCGAATGTGCATAAGCTCCTCTCAGTGATCTATCATCTTCACATGCAATGTCGTTGAATAAGCCAAGGGATGTTGAGAGCTTTCAATATTTGTTCGTGAAACTTGTTCCGAGAGTACATAACCACGCGTTTTGGTATTACACAATGTGTAATACAGCTGTATGTTTATTAAACGGGAGATCTCTTCACGGGCAAGTAATAGATGCTGAACTTACAGGTGGAGATTTACTTTTCCTAAACTTTGATTGTTTTTGTCAGAATAGAAATGTCAACTGAATCAGTATTTTTCATTTTCTTATCTATGTTTATTCTAGAGCTGGAACGAGTCCAAATTCACTACCCGTGTACCCATCCCACTATTACCCGACCATACCCAGGTACCCACTGTAGGTCTCAAAAGATAGGAACAAATTGTCCGATTGGAATTTTTTTTACCATAGCCCTGGCAAAACGTATTTATATACGTGTATCAAACAATCTGGTCATGCATACACTGAAGTTGACTCAAGTTATATCTTAATTCAACAATAGTCAGAAAGAATGGGTGCATCGTCAAAAAGAAATGCGAACATCAGTGCCTTGTAGTGTAGCCATAGAGTTCCAGATGTTTTTTGTCAATAAACAATATATCACGTAACTAACCACGGGTCTGGGTAGTCCTGTGGTTACCCGGGTCTTACTCAGGAACAAACTGACCCGGGTAGCCCGTCCCAGCCCTAGTTTATTCACTAGCCCCTGTTACAGTATAGAGATCCAGGCCCAGGGTAAATATGAACCTCCATTAACGAAATTATTCAAAATAATTTCAAACAATGGTCTTGTGCTGTTTTATGAAATAAAAAAGGACATACACATCGCATCCATACACCATTCACACAGAAGAATGTATACATATTTGTACCGGGTCAAGTACATTGGAATAAATATATGGTTCTCAAAAAGACAATGACTGCATCAGTTGTGATTAAAACTTTCTCTGAGTACTTTAATTAAAATGAATACATTTTTCAAAACCTAAACAAAAGTGTTATTCCCGTTTGAAATAGTTTAAGTTCAGAAAAATATCCTTCACCTTGCATTTATAAATGAAATAGTTGGCAAATAATATAATGAAGTTAAAGACTTTGTCAATGTAAACAGTATTTTTAACAACTACATGACATAAACTCTGGGTCATGTATGTTAAGCTCATATATGTATATATCTGTCAACCAATCCATTTCCAAAAATATTTTTACTTTTCCACATTCACAGAACAAATGTACAAGTGATTTGGACCGTGAAGATTCCGGGGTAGAATAGGTCTTCAGCAACCCATGCTTGCCGTAAATGGCTACTACGCTTGTCGTAAGAGGCGACTAACGGGATCGGGTGGTCAGGCTCGCTGACTTTGGTGATGTATGTCATCGTATCCCAATCGCGTGGATCGATGCTCATGACTTGATTATTTACAGACCGCCGTCATATAGCTGGAATATTGCTGAGTGCGGCGTTACACAACAAACAAATAAACAAACACAGATCATTTGATCACATTTTAATTTTACAAAGAAATGAGTTGGTTGTAAGGATTCTATGAATAATTTTGTGTTAAAACCATCTCAGCCTTGTATCTCTAGTTGTTAAAGAAGGCTTCAAATATATCTGTTCCCAATCGAGAGATTTATCTAAATATTTTATTCCATATTTTTTTGCGAATTTGGAGTATTTTCTTTGAACATCAGTGTAAAATAATAAACTTGGGAACTTTTTTTCACACTTAAAATGTTTCATACATATTTATTGGCATCAAGTTTGAAAAGTTTTCAACTTTTGAAACAGATTAAGATTTCAAATATTTCTTAACAGTCCCTGAAAATGACAAATTGGCTGAAGTGAATGTAGATAATAAAGGGAAAAGTCTGTTCTACTGTCTTTGGAAAGTTATAGCTGGAAAGATAAAAAATATAACTTTGGAAAGACTGTTTAGTGTCATTTGTTAAGCCTTCTCAAGGCCGTAGTTAACTTTTTTTGACAGCTGGGGCAAATATTTGTACAAGTATCAAGTTCAAGTTACTTTCACAAGGAAAAATGTTTTCTGTAAAAAATCCAGAGGGGGCAGTCCCCCCGGCTGGCTATGGCACTGCTTCTCTCTTTATTATCATCCTAATGCTAAAGTTGGCATCTTTCTTCAGTTCCCACTGGTTGACAAAGGTGTCAGTCAAATCATGGACGTTTTGTAAAAACAAAGAGATTATCTCCCCTTAGCTGATTTTAAAGCAAGGTTTGGTATTGATACTTTACAGTTCTATGGAGTTATACAAGCTGTTAAGAAATGTCTGCTGAATATAATGTCCATGCTGAATTGAATTAGTTCTGATGATTCAATGTCCATACTGTTTTGCCTCACAGGTGCTTCGTAGTTAAGATGGGGGTCACGGGTGGCCCAGTCGTCTAAGGAGCCACGATTCGCTGTGCAGAGTTGCGTCCCTTGGGCACGCCAGAAACCTATGATTGTGGGTTCGAATCCTGGTTCGCCCTGATTATGTTTCTAGGTTTGTCAGCACCATACCCATGCTCGTGGGTTTCACCGAAGTGGTAAACGTCTGAGACCTGCATCACTTTGGGCTTTCCTCCCACATTAAGCTGACACGCCGAGATATAACTGGAATACTGTTAAAAGCGGCGTTAAACCCAACTCACTCACTCATGTAGTGACGATGGTTTGCATCCATTGTTGATGTGTTGGATGCATCGTTGCATTCACCTCACCTCACCTCACCTCAGGATCCCCCATTTCAATTATTTCTGTATTTGTAGCCACTATCTCATGCATATACAATCCACCCTCAGGTGTACATGCATTTGCCAACCACAGATGACGAGAAGCGTATCTTCATCACCGATGAAGGAGAGTACAAGGCTGCTGCTGAGTGGATTCTGCAGACTGACGGTACCGCCCTGATGAAGGTGTTGAGTGAACGAGACATCGACCCCATCAGGACATACACTAATGACATTGTGGAGGTGTTTGCTGTAAGTCCAAGTCAGAATACATTTCTTTGTAAGAAATATACCCAGATGAAATATCAGGTTGTGTCTTAAATGTAGATTCCTTTTGTGGCAGATCTGAGATTTCTGATAATTGATATGTGGCATATGAGTTATCTTTATACGAAACCTAAATAAATTTAATCACTGAACTTTATGATAATACAGGAAGGAAAATCTTTTTGAATATTTACAACTATTTCTGTGAATACCATACAAAATGCATTTTGAATGGGACTTGTGTTGATATGAATCGTTGGAATTTCAGGAAATCAGATTCATTAAGTGAATTGTGTGGGATGAAATATCAGGTTGTGTCTTAAATGTAGATTCCTTTTGTGGTCAGGTCTGAAATTTCTGATGTTGAGTTGAAATGTGGCAAACAAGTGATTTTGTTTTTTGTGGCAGAAATTAAATAATTTTAATCACTCGGCATAAGAAAAATATAGATAGAAAGATCTTCTAAATTTATAGAAAGATCTTCCAAATTTGGGTATTTTCTACTAGTTCTATGGATTCCATATAAATCATGCATTTTGATTGGGACTTAGGTTTTCACTGCAGATGATGCAATGGAATCAACATTTCTTGGTGCCCCCAGAATGATAATGCTGAAACTTATTTGTTACATACCTTGTCTGATGTGGGTCTGTGATGTTTGTTAGATGGATCTGAGTTCAAAATTAGGGGAGGACTTGTAGTATTAGGACCCCTTCAACCTTCAACTTTTAGAGCTGTGAGTACCACCCCTTATTTGATGATGGTCATCATTGTTATTAATGATGAAAATATTCTTGTTTCAGACCTTGGGAATTGAGGCTGTACGAAAAGCCATTGAGAAAGAGATGAACCACGTTATCTCCTTTGATGGTTCCTATGTGAACTACCGTCACTTGGCACTTCTGTGTGATGTGATGACAGCCAAGGGTCACTTGATGGCCATCACGCGTCACGGTATTAACAGGCAGGAGACAGGTGCACTGGCAAGATGCTCCTTCGAGGAAACGGTAGGAAGTTTGGACATTCATAAGATTAGAAGGAAAGTTCTGTAGTGCTTATGTAAATGGACCAGGCAGATATGATAATACAAGTTTGGTTATACATAAAGAGCAAGGTCAATCTATGATGAATAATTACAAAATGACCTTCTTCAGTGATAATGAACAAGCACAAGAGTTTGTCAGATATAATTGTATTTGTGGTGAGATAATTGACCAGTTAGAACATTCTGCTTGTGATATTTTATCAATGCTATTTGCATGAGAAATGTCTGAATGAAACTTAATATTAATGTAATCAGTTTTCATTTGGTGAGGCTTGCTTCCTACTACATTAAGACTATTTTTATCCTGAAAAGACATGTATGTATTGTATGAAAGCTAAGTTGCTCATGAAAGATCTGTGATGACCTGTTGTTGTCAGGTGGACATCTTGATGGAGGCAGCAGCCCACGGCGAGCACGACCCGATGAAAGGTGTGTCTGAGAGGATCATGCTGGGACAGCTGGCCAAGATCGGCACTGGCTGCTTCGACCTGCTCCTGGATGCAGAGAAATGTAAATACGGCATGGAGATCCCAACAGCTGGTGGCTCAGGAATGATGTCAGGTAAGGAACTACTCATTATGCTTGAATGTGCCAAAAATATAGTCAATGTATCAGAAAGTTTTCACCGATATATGCCCCCCATTGTGGATCATTGTTTACAATATCAGTTTCTGGATTGTCTGGTCCAGACTCGATTCTTTATAGGCTGCTGGAATATTGCTGAGTCGGCTATAAAGTATAGCTTATTGTTACTTTACCTGTGAAGATCCAAGTTAGAATTGGTCTTCAGCAACCCATGCTTGTCGTAAGAGGCGACTAACAAGATCATGTGGTCAGACTCGCTGACTTGGTTGATGCATGTCCACGCATCCCAATTGTGTAGATCGATGCTCATGATGTCAATCACTGGATAATCTGGTCCAGACTTTATTATTTACAGACTGACGTCATTTAGCTGGAGTGCGGCGTTAAACAACAAACAAACAAACTTATTGTTACTTCTGTGTATTATTATGTTTGGACTGACTTTTAATCATTTCATTTGTCTTGCAGGTGCGGGAACTGGTATGTTCTTCGGCAGTGTGGGCAGTCGTGTCAGCGGCATGTCTCTTCAGATGACGCCCTGGAACCAGGGAGCCACACCCACTTACGCCAGTGCCTGGTCCCCTGGGATTGGCAGCGGCATGACCCCTGGTCAGGCAGGCTTCTCTCGGTCGGCTGCCAGCGAGAGTGGCTTCAGTCCCAGCTACAGCCCTGCCTGGTCACCGCAACCCGGCTCCCCAGGGTTGCGGTGGTTTCTGAGTACTAGCTACTCACCAACAAGTCTGTCATACTCACCATCAAGTCCTGGTTATTATTCACCAACTTCCCCAAAATACAGTCTGACTTCTCCATCCTATTCTCCAACAAGTCCAAGCTGCAGCCCAACAAGCCCCTCGTATTCTCCAAGCTCTCCTAACTTCAGCCCCCAGTCACCTTCCTACTCTCCGACCAGCCCATCCTATACCCCAACCTCCCCCCAGTACAGCCCCCAGTCTCCAGAGTACAGCCCCTCCTCCCCTCAATACAGTCCAAGCTCACCGCAGTACTCTCCCTCCTCTCCCACCTACTCCCCAACTAGTCCGAAATACACCCCAACCTCCCCAACATACTCTCCTACCAGCCCCAGATACTCCCCAACCTCACCCACGTACACTCCAACAAGCCCCAAATACTCTCCAACATCCCCCACATACACCCCAACCTCCCCAACATACTCTCCTACCAGCCCCAGATACTCCCCAACCTCACCCACCTACACTCCAACAAGCCCCAAATACTCTCCAACATCCCCCACATACACCTCAACCACACCCAATTACTCCCCAACTAGCCCCAGATACTCCCCAACCTCACCCACGTACACTCCAACAAGCCCCAAATACTCTCCAACATCCCCCCCATACACCCCAACCACACCCAAGTACTCCCCGACTAGCCGCAGATACTCCCCAACCTCACCCACGTACACTCCAAAAAGCCCCAAATACTCTCCAACATCCCCCCCATACACCCAAACCACACCCAATTACTCCCCAACTAGCCCCAGATACTCCCCAACCTCACCCACGTACACTCCAAAAAGCCCCAAATACTCTCCAACATCCCCCCCATACACCCCAACCACACCCAATTACTCCCCAACTAGCCCCAGATACTCCCCAACCTCACCCACGTACACTCCAAAAAGCCCCAAATACTCTCCAACATCCCCCACATACACCCCAACCACACCCAAGTACTCCCCGACTAGCCGCAGATACTCCCCAACCTCACCCACGTACACTCCAAAAAGCCCCAAATACTCTCCAACATCCCCCACATACACCCCAACCACACCCAAGTACTCCCCGACTAGCCGCAGATACTCCCCAACCTCACCCACGTACACTCCAACAAGCCCCAAATACTCTCCAACATCCCCCACATACACCCCAACCACACCCAAGTACTCCCCGACTAGCCGCAGATACTCCCCAACCTCACCCACGTACACTCCAACAAGCCCCAAATACTCTCCAACATCCCCCACATACACCCCAACCACACCCAAGTACTCCCCGACTAGCCGCAGATACTCCCCAACCTCACCCACGTACACTCAAAAAAGCCCCAAATACTCTCCAATATCCCCCACATACACCCCAACCACACCCAAGTACTCCCCGACTAGCCGCAGATACTCCCCAAACTCACCCACATACACTCCAACAAGCCCCAAATACTCTCCAACATCCCCCACATACACCCCAACCACACCCAAGTACTCTCCTACCAGCCCCAGATACTCCCCAACCTCACCCACGTACACTCCAACAAGCCCCAAATACTCTCCAACATCCCCCACATACACCCCAACCACACCCAATTACTCCCCAACTAGCCCCAGATACTCCCCAACCTCACCCACGTACACTCCAACAAGCCCCAAATACTCTCCAACATCCCCCACATACACCCCAACCACACCCAATTACTCCCCGACTAGCCGCAGATAATCCCCAACCTCACCCACGTACACTCCAACAAGCCCCAAATACTCTCCAAGATCCCCCACATACACCCCAACCACACCCAATTACTCCCCAACTAGCCCCAGATACTCCCCAACCTCACCCACGTACACTCCAAAAAGCCCCAAATACTCTCCAACATCCCCCCCATACACCCCAACCACACCCAATTACTCCCCAACTAGCCGCAGATACTCCCCAACCTCACCCACGTACACTCCAAAAAGCCCCAAATACTCTCCAACATCCCCCACATACACCCCAACCACACCCAAGTACTCCCCGACTAGCCGCAGATACTCCCCAACCTCACCCACGTACACTCCAACAAGCCCCAAATACTCTCCAACATCCCCCACATACACCCCAACCACACCCAAGTACTCCCCGACTAGCCGCAGATACTCCCCAACCTCACCCACGTACACTCCAACAAGCCCCAAATACTCTCCAACATCCCCCACATACACCCCAACCACACCCAAGTACTCCCCGACTAGCCGCAGATACTCCCCAACCTCACCCACGTACACTCAAAAAAGCCCCAAATACTCTCCAATATCCCCCACATACACCCCAACCACACCCAAGTACTCCCCGACTAGCCGCAGATACTCCCCAAACTCACCCACATACACTCCAACAAGCCCCAAATACTCTCCAACATCCCCCACATACACCCCAACCACACCCAAGTACTCTCCTACCAGCCCCAGATACTCCCCAACCTCACCCACGTACACTCCAACAAGCCCCAAATACTCTCCAACATCCCCCACATACACCCCAACCACACCCAAGTACTCCCCGACTAGCCGCAGATACTCCCCAACCTCACCCACGTACACTCCAACAAGCCCCAAATACTCTCCAACATCCCCCACATACACCCCAACCACACCCAAGTACTCCCCGACTAGCCGCAGATACTCCCCAACCTCACCCACGTACACTCCAAAAAGCCCCAAATACTCTCCAATATCCCCCACATACACCCCAACCACACCCAAGTACTCCCCGACTAGCCGCAGATACTCCCCAAACTCACCCACGTACACTCCAACAAGCCCCAAATACTCTCCAACATCCCCCACATACACCCCAACCACACCCAGGTACTCCCCGACTAGCCGCAGATACTCCCCAACCTCACCCACGTACACTCCAACAAGCCCCAAATACTCTCCAAGATCCCCCACATACACCCCAACCACACCCAGGTACTCCCCGACTAGCCGCAGATAATCCCCAACCTCACCCACGTACACTCCAACAAGCCCCAAATACTCTCCAAGATCCCCCACATACACCCCAACCACACCCAGGTACTCCCCGACTAGCCGCAGATAATCCCCAACCTCACCCACGTACACTCCAACAAGCCCCAAATACTCTCCAAGATCCCCCACATACACCCCAACCTCCCCAACATACTCTCCTACCAGCCCCAGATACTCCCCAACCTCACCCACAGACACTCCAACAAGCCCCAAATACTCTCCAACATCCCCCACATACACCCCAACCACACCCAAGTACTCCCCGACTAGCCCACGTTACTCAGGCCAAGGTGAGGAAGAGAGTGATGAAGACTAGATCTCTGCACTGGATGACCCTGACGGAGTCCGTGTTCTGGATCAGACTGTTAAAGTTACACTTGAATGATTCAGAGACTGCTGTACAAAGAGTGTTGAAGGATTCACAAATGTGCCTGCAACAGCCAGTGCTGGCGGACAAGATGTGGATCTGGGTGTATATTATACAAACTGACATTTATATTGAATTTCTTGTTTTCCTGAATATGAGATGCTTGTACAAGATGTGGATCTAGTTATGTATTATTTACAAACTTTCTTGTCTGTTTATCTGGAAATGGGATGTCCATTGAAAGAATGTATGGATGTTGCTGTTTCAGCAATCTGAAGAGAAAATGAAAAAAAGAAGTTTCAAAGCCTTATATGGAAATGTATATATTTTGTACAAACTGTAAATCTCAAATTTATAGTGATCCTGTTGGCACAGAAATCAGTGTGGCTTAGAATAGCAAATAAATTATTGCTACCAGATTTCTTTCCATAAAACCGATCATTACTAATGTAGGAAGTCACGTCCTAAATGCTACTTCCTCATATCAAAAGTCTGTTGTCCACGATCAGTTCATATTCTGCACCAGGTATTTGAGGCTATTGTTTTGTCGTCCTCAACTAATGTTTGTAACGGGGCAGTGTCATTTCTAAAATTTATCTGTATATATATGGTATTGGTTTTAGACAGTGTAATTGGTGTATTTTATTAGATTATGTACCGTACAAGTTTCCAGCCTGATTGCTCCAAGCTGAACTTGGGCTGGTAAGTTCTTTTGTTTATTGTGAGGGTCGAGAGTATTCTTTTGTCTTGCTTTTAGAGGGCAAGCTTCTATACTAACACAAGCACTAAGTCAGTCTACTATATTCAGCTTTCTCTGGACAGTCACGACACGAGACTCATATTTTGACATGTATTGTGACAAGGACTTTCACAGCTTCATCTTCACTATACATCTCCAAAGGTTAGTTTTAATACTAGATTATAAACATTATGTAGGATGTAATATTTGTTTTAGTACAGCATGTATAATGTAAACATTATTTTAGTGTAGATATACTTGTGTGATTTGAGTGTATGAATGTAATTTATGTCATAAGTACAGTAACGATAATAAACACATGATGTAATGTACTATAATATGTTTTTATGATAAAGGCGACAGATATAAGTATTTGTGTCCGCCATATTGTTTGCCATGAGAAATGTGTGTTGTGTATAATTATGAGCATATTACAGCACAGGTAATGTGTATATTTATGTAGGTTTATCTATGACATTCTATTTGAGATTATGTTGGCAGTAGATTACTATGTATATTATTTTATATTTTATATTTTATATTTTATGTTTTATATTTTATATTTTATATTTTATATATTTAAGTTAGAATGACATATGTACATGTATGTTATTTATAGATGGATCTGAGTGACAAGTGATTTGGCCTACTATCACCTGAGTGCCATACATTCGGTAGGCATAGGAATTTAGTTATTTAATGTTTATATTTCATGTATGTATAATATACATCTTGTATATTAAAGTGCATTCATGCAGTTGAAGTATTATGGAAAACATCATATAATAATGTGGTGAATGCATTTTAATTATTATATCAATAACGGTGATAAGTGCAATGTTTTAATGTGTATAACTATTTATTTATTATTTGTTCAGTTATGTTCCCGGGTAAATATTGGTATGGAAAATAAACTTGTGGCTTCTTGGTCACCACTCACCCCCAGCAGGCATTGGTCTTACTTGTGAGATTTGCACCACCCTAACCTGCTACAAATGTAATACAATGCCTTTTTTCATGGAATACTTGAAAATGATATAGGTATTTATTTGTAAATATCTTGAATTGGTCATGGCAGAGTATTTTTATTTTATTTGAAAGTGCAAAATATGTAACATTAACCAGGGTCACCAGTCTGGTTGTCATGCGCTGTAACTTCTTCCATTGTGTCGTCGAACAACTTTATGACTGCATGATCATTTTGATTCTGATAATTTCTCAAAAAAAAATGATCATGTAAGCAATTGCCTTTGTTGAATATCATAATGTACGAATTCTTGTTGCTGGAAGTACCTGCCTTAGTTTTGGAATTTACCTTGTTGCCTTTCTGTTGTGGAAGTGATTGATCAGTTTCTTGATAAGTTGAGCTTGTCGACTGGGAAATGGTGCTGTCAGGCTGTGAATCATTGACTGGTTCCTCATTGTCATCCATGACTTCTGAATCTATGTTACTTGTGTCATTGAGGTATGGTTCTGGAGGATACTGTGGACGATCAACAGGATCAAAATATGGCTTCAGGCGGTTGGCATGGACCAGTGGTTTGTGTATTTTGTCGTCAGAACTTCAGCGTAGTTTGTAGGTATAATTTGGACCTGTGTGGATGATATAATAGCTACCATACCACTTTTTGGTTTATTTGTTGGAAAGCCCTTTTTCAACTTTTTGACAATCAAGCCAAACTCTTTGATCTGGGGCGAATTCTGGTTCTTTAGCCTTTCGATTATATTGTTCTGAGTACACCCCCTTAGCCCGAGCAGTGTTTTCAGCTGCGATTGTTCTAGTGATTTCCAGCTCCTCAAGTAAATTTGAAAGATAACTTTTGTTATTGTGGCCTAAATTTTCTTTTTGAATTAATGCTACATCTTGTGGAGCTCTCATTTCTCGGCCAAAAAGCATAATGTACGGGGATTTTTGCGTTGATGAATTTGGGGCCATCCGATAGGCTATCATGATGCCAGGAATAAAACGGGGCCAATCATTTTAGACTTGTTACAATAGGCTCTTAGTGATTGATTGATATAAGAATTGAGCCTTTCTACACAGCTGTTTATTTGAGGATGGTATGGACTGGTATGGGTAAATTTAATTGCCCAAAGTTCACAAATTGCTTTGATAAGTTTGGACATGAAGTTCTGACCTCTGTCTGAAATTAAGGTCCTTGGAGCGCCATACCGACAAAATATTTCTATGACGAGAACATCTGCTACTTCTTTAGCTTCTTGGGTCCGAAGTGGAAAGGCTTCACACCATCTGGATGATCATCTGTGATGACCAGAATGTATTTGTACTTGTCTGGTGTTGTTGGCAGGGGACCGAGAATGTCAGCGTGCCATCGGGTGAAGACTTCTTCTACAGGAAGTGGACGAAGTGGCGCCTTCTTGCCGTGGTAGTGCCTCTTGGTCTGTTGACATACCTCACATGTTTGGACATAAGTAATAACATCGCTGTACATTTTGGGCCAGTAGTACTTAGGTCTCATGGTGTTGTGCATCCTTTCTTTCCCATGGTGGCAACCGCCAAACTCTGAGTCATGGTAGGATTGGAGGACTTGATTCCTGAGGGTTCTTGGGACTGCCAGCTGTTTAATGAACTTGTCCGCATGGCCTTTCTGTCTTTGTGGAACGAATCTGTATAGGATGCCTTCATCAATTTCAAAAGTATTGGCTTCGATAAGAATCTTTTGGCAATCCATTTCATTTTGTGGAAGGACATCCTCCTCTTTGTAGTCAAAGATTTGGACGAAATCTGGACAAATCCTTTGTAGGTGACGTAAATTTGGATGTTCTTTTATACTTACTTCAACCAATGTGTCTTGAGTAACATCAGCATTTGTAGTATGTAATGCTGCAATAACATTAACTGGTACTGACTGATAATCCTCTTCATATTCAAAGGTGACTGACCAATGTGTTGTCTGTGTGTCTGATTCTAAGTGATTGACAATAGGTGTGCAAATATCCTCAGACTGAGTTGTCTGTGTGATGAATGGGTGTTTGGCAAGATTGTGGTACTGTTAGTTGATTTGCTTTGCTGAGTTGAAGTTAACTGAGAAGACTGTTTACTCAGCATCTTCTTCTGTCTGATCATTACAGTTAATATTTTCCTCATATTCCCTACGTGAGAGAGCATCGGCATTCCCATTGGCTTTGCCGCTGCGGTGAACAATGTCAAAAGTGTAGGTAGAAAGTTCCAAAGACCATCGTCCTAACCTACCTGTGGCATCCTTGATGGATTTCAGCCATTTCAAAGCTATATGATCAGTGTGGACTGTGAATTTGGAATTTGCAAGGTATGGACGAAATGATCTGATGGCTTCAACCAGAGCTAAGCCTTCCTTTTCTGTAATGCTCCAGTTCTTTTCGCTGCCATGAAGAGCTCTAACACCAAAACCTATTGGATGTTCATTATTTTTCTCATCTTTTTGACTCAAAACAAAACCTATGCTCATATCACTGGCATCAGTTGCGAGAAGAAATTCTTTGTCAAACTTTGGATAAGCCAGAACAGGTGTATTACTCATAGCATGTTTGAGTGTGTTGAATGCCTGATCACACTCAAGTGACCATTGGAACTTTGGTTTCTTTCCTATTTCTGACTGATTGCTTCTTTAGCAAAGCATTCAGTGGAAGCACTATGTGAGCATAATTTTTCATATACTTCCTGTAGAAGTTTGTGAGGCCTAAGAAGGAGCGAATCTGCTTTTGTGATTTGGGCACTGGAAAGGTTCTAATTGCTTCAATCTTTTTGTCAACAACTTGAACACCTCCACATGATAAAACATGACCCAGAAAAGAAACTTTGTCTGTTGCAAAATTGCATTTGGATGGCTTTAGTGTTAATTTTGCCTGTTTCAGATAGTAAAATACTTGCTCCAAATGTTGGAGATGCTCTTCAAAGTTTTTGCTGTAAATTATCAAATCATCAATGTAAATCAGCGCAACCTTAAAAAGCAATTTTCTTAGCACTTTGCTCATGAGCTGTTGAAAACAAAGTGGAGAATTTGTCAAACCTTGGGGCAAACGTTTGAATTGATAAAGGCCTTGATGGGTGACGAAAACAGTCTTATGCTTTGAATCTTCATGTAATGGCACTTGGAAGAAGCCATTAGCAAGATCTAAAGTTGAGAAGATCTTAGCTTGTGCATTGGCGATGGGATCAACAACATCATCAAAAACAGGAAGAGGCCATGACATTGATAAAGTGACAGAATTCAACTATCTGTAGACTCTTCGATCAAATCATACTTCAGAAAATCATCTATAAGTTCTTCAGTGAATTTTAGGAGATGAGGAGATTGGCGATATGGTCTACACTTAACAGGTGGGTTGTTGCCAGTGTCAATGATATGTTGGTGCATGTCAGTCTTTCCTAAATCTGCAAGACTAATTGAAAACATGTCTCTATTTTGTCCCAAAAATCTAAGTAGTCTGTGTCGTTGGTCTGGAGTCAGTTGTGTATTTGTCAAATCCTAATTCTTGTGCAATTTTAACATAGTCCCTGGTGTTATTGTCTCTCTTCTCATTGTGAGGGTTAACAGTATTTATTGATGGTTGGTCAGAGTCGATTTCAAAAACAGAGTCTTTATCAATGTAACTAAATTTGCCTACAACTGTACCCTTGTCTAGAAGCTTTTCTTCTTGGGAAGGATTCATAAGTCTAAATGTAGCAGTTTTGCTTTTTGCTTTAGAAAGAGTTCTACCACCTGCTACTTCAGAATGAGCAGTGAGGGAAGCAATGGGTTCAATGAGGATGAGAAAATCCTCTTTGGCCTCTGATAGTCTAACCTTGAAATGAATTTCACTCTGAGGGGGGATGTAAATCTGATCTATTGTTTTTGCTAATCCACTAATCTCTTGCACTGAATTGGCTATGAAATTGATATATTGCCTAACTGAGGTGCTGTTAAGTATCAAGGAATGACAGCTATAATCTAAGACTGCATCATTGTCATCAAGGAAGTTCTCAGTATCGGTAGCCTTCAGTAATGTAGGCAGTACATAGAATCTTTGAGAAAATTCCTGATCCTCAATGACAAAATCTAACACAACTGAACCTAACACTTCCGCCGCCAACACCTTTAACCTGTGGAAAGGGTGAGTTTCCAAGAGTAAGGTTTTCAAAAGCTGTGCTCAGAAAAGCAGACGAAATACAACAAATGTATGCCCCCGTATCTACTAAACAATTTGTTGTTGTGTCAAATTTTGCCTGAATTACACTTTTGGCAAGGGGCGTAACTAAAGACACTGTTGGAATTTCACTTTCAAGGTTACTTTCCATACCAGACTCCATATTTACCATGACACCTATTAGTATGTACTGTACTAAATTAAAGAAAGACAAGTAATCAACAATGTAATGCTGTACTTACAATATTTGAAGACTTTTTCTTCCTTTGTTGGTGTCTTTGGAGGAGTTGGTTGTCTTTAATCCAGTGTTGAGGTCAGAGGTGGATCAGCTTGCTTGTTATTCCATCAGATGATCAAGGTTGAACATGTCCTCAAAATTAGAACAATAAAATGAATTATGATTGGTTTATACACGATGGGCTGTGCCTTATGGTTAATGAATGGCTAGACAGAGGGGAATACTTAATCCTGTTGGACTTGCACTAATCTTGTTGACATATTTACTGGATGCTTTAAAAGAGATTATGACATCACTATAGACGAGCTTTTATGGGGGCTGATCCTTAATGCACTATAGACGAGCTTGTATGGGGGCTGATCCTTAATGCACTATAGACGAGCTTGTATGGGGGCTGATCATTAATGCACTATAGACGAGCTTGTATGGGGGCTAATCCTTAATGAGTCTAAATTGAAGTAATTGCTGAATGTTATTCTAATATAGGTGATGACAGATTTACTTAAATAAAATAGTTCAAGGTAATCTATAAGACTATGTAGAAATATCTTTTGTCTGGGAGATGGGATCTTGATACCTGAGGCTAGCAATAATCTAAAAGCTTCAAATCTATTAAACTATGTAGACATAACTCTTGTTTTATTGAATAGTATGTCTAGGAGATGCGCTCCCATTACCTCAGGCTAGCATCTGTCTAAAAAGCTATAACTGAAACTACTGATATTTTATATATGCATTTTACCTGATGATAAGTATTACTTGCTAAACTATAATTATATGAAATGATGTATAAATGATACACCATGATAACTCATAAAAGCACTTGATGTGGATCTATTATTATTATTATTATTATAGGACAACTTAGTATAAATGTTATATCATGATATTCCTCTCTGTCGGCTGCCAGAGAGAGTGGCTTCAGTCCCGGCTACAGCCCTGCCTGGTCACCGCAGCCCGGCTCCCCAGGCTCGCCAGTCAGTCCCTACATTCCCAGTCCGCGGGGCGCCATGTCACCGAGCTACTCACCAGCGTCGCCATCCTACATGCCAAGCTCACCAGCCATGACCCCTCAGAGTCCTGGCTACTCACCAACAAGTCCGTCATACTCGCCATCAAGTCCTGGTTATTCACCAACTTCCCCGAAATACAGTCCGACTCCTCCATCTTATTCTCCAACAAGTCCAAGCTACAGTCCGACTTCTCCATCCTATTCTCCAACAAGCCCCAGCTACAGTCCCACATCGCCATCCTACTCTCCTACCAGCCCATCCTACAGTCCCACCAGCCCATCTTACAGCCCGACCTCTCCATCCTACAGTCCCACATCACCCTCCTATAGCCCTACAAGCCCCTCCTATTCTCCTACCAGCCCCTCCTATTCTTCAACAAGCCCCAGCCACAGTCCCACATCGCCACAGCCTAAATCTAATCTCATGACGTAATCTGTCACAGGTTTCCGACAGACTAGGATCTCAACCACAAACCCCATCACCAACTGTGAGATATTAGCTTTGCACTGTGTTGTATCAGGATAAGAAATAATTTCAATAAATACTTCAAAAAGTGTGATTTCTGGTATGATTTGATGATTATAAGTGCATAATAAACCAATCCTGTAAATTCCTCAAAATGTGTGTTTTCTGGTCTGTTCCACTTTAATGAAGGGTAAACAGGTAAACAGGGAACTATTGCTTGACTAACCAACCTTGACTAATCCTGGTATAAGCTGTCT
The DNA here is from genome assembly GCF_023055435.1 of Haliotis rufescens. Taxonomy (NCBI): domain Eukaryota; kingdom Metazoa; phylum Mollusca; class Gastropoda; order Lepetellida; family Haliotidae; genus Haliotis; species Haliotis rufescens. The sequence goes on from NW_025964383.1 coordinate 35,325,268, forward strand.
GACAAATAGGATGTCTGACAATTGGGATGTCTGACAAATGGGATGTCTAACAATTGGGAGGTTACCAACCCTGCCCAGGCTCCGTGGTCTAGTGGTAGAGCATCCGCTCTCTGCCTCCTTGGTCTAGTGGTAGAGCATCCGCTCTCTGCCTCCGTGGTCTAGTGGTAGAGCATCCGCCCGGAGAGCGGAAGGTCTGGGGTTCGATCCCGGCTGCGTCATACCTAAAGACGTCAAAAGATGGTACTTGTTGTAACCCTGTCTGGTCCTCGGCATTAAGGGGCTAAAACAAGGACTGGTCGGCTCGGAGTCAGTATACTCTGTCTGAATGGGGTATTTATGTTAAACTGCGGCATGGTATCTCAGTGAGCTATGACTATAAATCGGCATCAGTTCTGACTAGTACACACACACACACACACACACACACACACACACACACACACGTGCATGCACATCGCTATATAAGTGCAAAAATCTTGGACTCAATGTTAAACCCAATTTCACCTCACCTCACCTCCACGAGGACAAAGTGCTCAAGCATTATGCAGGGCACATCTGCATTTCCATCGAATTCATTCTTTGAGACATTTATTAAAGAACCAGCAGCAACCTTGTAGGAGTCAACCGTCATTCGAATGCCCTACCCTGATGCAGTATTTCAACTGCTGGTACACATGGAAAAATGACACCTGAAGATCCGGGGTAGAAAGGTCTACAGCAACCCATGCTTGCTGTAAAAGGCGACTATGCTTGTCGTAAAAGGCGACTAACGGAATCAGATGGTCATGTTCGCTGACTTGGTTGATGCATGTAATCTTAAACCAATTGCGTGGATCGATGCTCGTGATGTCAATCACTAGATTATCTGGTCCGGACTCGATTATTTACAGACTGTCGTCACATAGCTGGAATATTGCTGAATGTGGTGTTAAATAACAAATAAACAAACAAACATATAAAATTGGGTTGACTCTGGTTATGGGTTCCAAAGTGCTAGAGCCGTGAAGATCTGGGGAGGAATAGGTCTTCAGCAACCCATGCTTGCCGTAAAAGCTGACTATGCTTGTCGTAAAAGGCGACTATGCTTGTCGTAAAAGGCGACTAACAGGATGGGTGGTCCGGCTCGCTGACTTAGTTGATGCATGTCATCGATCCCAATTGCGTGGATCGATGCTCATGATATTAATCACTGGATTGTATGGTTCAGACTTGATTATTTACAGACTGCCGTCATATAGCTGAAATATTGTTGAGTGCGGCTTTCAACAACAAACCACCCACACAAAGAGCTAAATGATGTATGCATGTAATGCACCTTGGTGTAGTAATTCTTCACACTTGAATTATTTGTTGGACTATTAAAGCCTATGAAACACAAGTCTTTTTATTTTTTTTATCCAGTGATTGATATCATGAGCATCGATCCACGCAATTGGGATCGATGACATGCATCAACCAAGTCAGCGAGCCTGACCACCCGATCCCGTTAGTCGCCTCTTACGACAAGCATAGTCACCTTTTACGGCAAGCATGGGTTACTGAAGACCTATTCTACCCCGGATCTTCACGGGCCAGATGTGGGTATGAACACAATATGGGTGTACTTCGGTATATCGGACAGTAAGTCCAATGAATATTTCTCTTCAACTTTTAATTAAATTTTAACCTGTGAAGAACTGGGTTAGAATTGGTCTTCAGCAACCCACGTTTGTCTTTAGAGGCGACTAACAGGATCGGGTGGTCAGGCTCGCTGACTTGGTTGATGCATGTCATGGCTTCCGAATGGGGTAGATCGATGCTCATGATATCAATCACTGGATTGTAGACCTAGCCTAGATTCGATTATTTACTTACAGCTGGAATATTGTTGTGTGAGGCGTTAAACAGCAAATGAAGGAACAAATTAAATTTTAATTCTGGTTATAGCTTTGACATGTTATTCCTTTGCAAACTGTGAACGTTTAAAAATACTGTAAGTATTCAATTAAGTACCAAGTGTTGGAGATTATATTAACCCTTAATTCATACTTCCATGAGTATTTGTATTTTTTTGCAAATCTTATAAACAACCGTCTGCTCAATCATTTTACAAACACTGTGATCTCGTGGTATATCTTGTTAGCATTCTTTCTCTATTGGTAATCAATGCTTAAGGTTCTTTTATTTATTATGGGAATGTTTCACAGTATTTTTCCAATATTGACAAATCCTTACATTCCAGTTTTTTTTTTATGAAGAAGAGTTCATTAGAATGATATGACATACTAACATGAATGTTTTAATTTTATTGATACAAAATCACAAAACAACAAACATGATACGGTCCCATTTCGCCAGGTACTGTTTTCGCCAACTTCGATACTTTGGCTAGGGTCGGATAGATTTGAATGTATGCAATGTCGTAACCCTGGTAATTTCGTAACCCTGGTAATTGCGTAACCCTGGTAATTACGTAACCCTGGTAATTTCGTAACCCTGGTAATTACGTAACCCTGGTAATTTCGTAACCCTGGTAATTACGTAACCCTGGTAATTACGTAACCCTGGTAATTTCGTAACCCTGTTAATTTAGTAACCCTGGTAATTTCGTAACCCTGGTAATTACGTAACCCTGGTAATTTCGTAAACCTGGTAATTTCGTAACCCTTGTAATTACGTAACCCTGGTAATTTCGTAACCCTGGTAATTTCGTAGCCCCCAAAGGAAGAACCTTCGTAACCCTATTTCATATTTCTAAGCGTTCGTTTATTTTATTTTTATCCTAATGCAATCATTGCATCCACATTCATAACACCAAGCGTTCTGAATTCCATTCACGTGCAACTTATAATCAACATACAATCAAACGTTACATATTTTTATTGCCATATTACATTGCTTAATTTTGTTAAATTACCGGACCGAAGCGGATATCTTTACAATTACTTTGACCCACTCTCCGCCAGTTATGTTAACTGAATCAGTGTATCCTGGATGTTTTTATTTTTGTGTGTTTGTTGTTTAACGCCGTACTCAGCAATATTCCAGCTATATGATGGCGGTCTGTAAATAATCGAGTCTGGACCAGACAATCCAGTGATTAATTTCATGAGCATCGATCCACGCAATTGGGATACGATGACATGCATCAACCAAGTCAGCGAGCCTGACCACCCGATCCCGTTAGTCGCCTCTTACGATAAGCATAGTCGCCTTTCACGACAAGCAGTATCCTGAACGATCAGTACCGACACCGGCACGTATAGGTCCGTGACACCGGCAGAGATTATGGTCTCAGGTAAAGTCTTGATTAAGGCTGGGACGAGTCTAAATTTACTACCTGGGTACCCGACCCCCTATTACCCGACTCTACCCGGGTACCCATTGTAGGTCTCAAGTTGGGTTCAAAATGTTCGATTGGGAAGTTTTTTTACTGGAGCCCTGGCATAAAGTATTTAGATATATTATAAAACGATCTGATCGTGCATACACTGAAGTTGACTGAAGCTTTGTCCTTATCTAACATATAAAAATCAGAAGGAATGTGTGCACAGTCAGAAAGAAATGCGAACATTATAGCGACTTGTACTTATAAAGTGTAACCATGAACTTTTATGGTTAATGTCACAAAAAAATATATCACATGACTAACCACGGGTCCGGGTAGTCCTGTGGGTACCCGGATCCCACCCGACCCATGTACCCCAGTTACCTGTCCCAGCCCTAGCCCTGATATGTTATTCTTGTATATTCAAATAAAATATCTATGCATTTACATTTGCATAACATTCTATGCTCTTCTGTTTGGATTTTGGTCAAGTTGGGTACTTTTCAATTTGTTCGCCACTTAGGTTTAGAGTCGCTATATGGCTGAAACAATGCCGATGCGACGTTAAATTTTAACTCACTCACTTCGGTTCAGGGTTTGAGGGTTACCCATTGTTTAAAAAAACAAAACAACATGCCCCATAATTTAAATAACTCCCCATTAAAACGACCCTCTTTTCGACAGTTTTAAACATTATTTGTAGTGGCAAACATATTGTAAATATGCTTCAATCACTTTCTATTTGTGTTTTGAAATTTCTCATTTTGAGGTTTACGAAGTTACCGCGACCCGACTTGAACTATATCGTGAGCGGTGCTGTCGCATATTTGGCGTATCATTAGAGTTGCCTCCCTTCCAGAGAACAAGTGCGTGCGCATATGACAACAAACATGGACGAAAAAGGTTGAAAGTTCCTGTTTTGCATTATCAACATTAATTGAGGGTAATTATCAAATATCGAAACGACGATGTAACCAGTCAGCCATAGAAAATTCTTGCTTACAACCCAAAATGCATTTTGCCAAATATGAACACGATTAGAAAGGTAGATTTTGTTCTCACGTTTCGTGTTGTTGACAATTTTTTCTCGACTGACGAAAAACAAAACTCAATCATTCTAACACCGATCTAACGAAGAAGTTAAAATGATGATGAATAACCCAGACAACACGGTACAGTTTAGCTGTGGCCTTATTTGTGACACATGCTTTCCTCGACTTGTGTTTGTTCTGTGTGTTTAACTTTGACCTTGTGAGTTGTTGTCGCTAGGCTTAGCTCTCAACCAAGTCTTCCGCCAGGCCTTTGACATATCTGCTGTGTTGCACAACATGCTGACAATCTACACACATATAAACCCATCAGCGATAAGAAAGAGTAATAGTTCGATACGCCTGAATCTGTAGTGGTTCAGTTGCTCGAGGTTTATTATGAACAATCGCCGGAAATACAAGGGTAGGAGGAGGCCCAAGAGTCTTTTCACGATTCCGGAACGAGAAAGACATGGTTTGGCTTTTCTACTGTAGGCCTATAAGTTTGCCTCTGTTGTCAAATGTGGTTTGTGTACTCTAAATTGTAAATTCCAGCACATTTTCTAGTTTTATCAAAGATTTTTAATGGACAAATATTTGATATCCTTTGACATGTTTGCTCATGTTGCTCAATATTCAAAAATACCATTTCCTCGATTAAATGCTCAGGCGTGTATTTCTTTCAGACACTCTTTACACCCAGCGTTTATTGCAAAGATTGTAATGGAGTGAATCCAGTGCATAAATATCTACCTGGCATTTTATCGAGACCCTGCGTTTATTCGAGGCGGCATGTTTAAAACAATTAATGTATACTTGTGCTTGTCATGATTGTATGTAATCTGTAAAGAGCTGTCATTATTGGAAAGTCCCTGTATTGATATATGAACCGAGTAACTTGATGATGATTGATAAGATCATGCAGCTATCACTACAAGTTATTATGATGATACAATAAAACCTTTCTGATGGAATTGTTGAATACAGAACTTGTTAGTTCACTTTGAAAACATGGAAAAAGTTAGAAGTTAATTTCGATTTTCATTAGTCTGCAAACCAGTGGCAACAATGATCTGCCATCTACCTACGCTAATGGTAAAAGTGGTAGTCCACAAGGAAATGTCACTAGTCCAAATCTGAATTTTCCTAGTCTCAGACAGCCAAACTTGTGCTGCAGCATATTTTAGTGAGCCTTCTTGCCAACCTATTCGTCTGAAAAACCATTAGACATAGGATCCACTCCCTCCTGCTCACATAAATACCATCTTTCTCTATGTATATGTTTGTTCAGCTAACTAATTCAGCATGTTTAGTGGGTACATATTTTTTAACTGCTTTTTCAATGATGCGTAGGATGTTTAGTATTATATTATATATTGTATAAATTTAGTATCTATTTTGTTTGATTATGATACATAATATTTCCTGTTCCACTTGTTTTCTACATTCTTGTTGTGACAGGCCAGTTGGGTAGTCTAGAGGTTAAAATGTTGGCTCTTCATGGTGGAGGTCTGGGTTGATTCCCCAGATGAGGACATATTGTGTGAAGCCATTTCTGGTGTTCCCCACTGTGATATTGCAGGAATATATTTATAATGTAAACTCATCTCTCTTCACCTATGCTGACAATGCATTTTATTTGAAATAATTAATTCAAGACACTGGTTCATCCAGCATGTCTAGATCGTATTGATATGTATTGCAGTTAATAATTGCAGTGATATATTGTAACATCCTGATTAATGTTTTTTTTCATAAACTTCAGAGGCTGTTAACAGCAAAAGCATGAATCTCAGCCGTCCAATCTTCCCCTTTGACCTCCCAAACTGGCAGGAGGTCAAGGTCCTTCTGAACGAACTCAAAGAAAACTGTTTGTCAGAGGCCTTTGATGCTGAAGATATCGTGCGGCATGTGCAGCTTGTATATGTCACTAACCATGACACGGTTCTGTATGACGGTGGACTACAAAACTCATCAAATAGCTTGGTGAACAAGACCAGGTCAAAAAGGGACAAACGGAGCAAGATTGACCAGTCCTGCATATGGTTCGGCGTTTGGAAATTTATTAAGAAAGCAACAGAAGAAGAAAATGATAAGTTTCTGTTTACGGTGATTCCTGGAATCTGTGATCTAGTCATTGAGTCTGAAAAGTTGATACCGTCAGATTTCATATTCAGCGAACAACAGAAATGTGAGTTTGTCATTAATGTTACAGTGATCGCTCGTTATTGCGCTCTTCGATAAAGCGCTACTTCGGTTATTACGCGCGGTAACGCATGACTCCCAAAATTTATGTACACTTTTAATACTGAGAGTTTTACACAGACATGATTGTATTGTTGTTCGTTGTTTATTTGCACAAAACGCTTCTCATTGCATAATCAACGGTTTATCGCTGAATGGAGTTCTAATAATCTGTTTGAAAACATCCGCGGCAGGTCCCGGAAATACGATTGTTCTACTAGTTAACTTTTCACACTATACATCCTTTGATCTTAGAAGCGCATGCATGCAATAAAAGAGAACCACAAGTGAAGTTTATATTCTTAATTAGTGGGCAATCCAATTTAAGGCTAAACTGTCACACACATGTAGTTGCTGTCACAACACGGCGGTCATTCATTTCGTAATCGTGCTTTCGTAACATCGCCTGTTTTTTCCCCGTAGTTATAACAAGCGATTTCATTGGATTAAAATTTGTTTCTAATGACGCTTTCTTGCCGAAATCTGCTACAAGTTTCACGCGACCGCACGAAACGATGGAAATAATAACTTAGATGTAAGTTTGATTACTTTTAGATATATTTTTGTTGATTTTATTTATCACTTTGTATAATATATTTAAAGATTTGCTTAAAATAGTCTTTATTTTGCTCTTTGACATGTTCGATGCGGACCCGTTGTCGAAATGTGTGTCCGAGAATTTTATTTTCAATAACATCGCGGGAAATAGTGAATAATTTTTTAATTTATTGATAAAAAATGATAAATTAGAATGGAATACGTATTTCAGACATTGTGAAATATGACAGATTTAATAAATGAATGATATTACAGGTAGATCTAGGTCCATAAAAATATATACTATTTTGACGTGACGTGAGATAAACACATAGGACTATTGATGATTTGAGATTTGCCGAGCGCGCTCCCCCGCCTCGGCCTCGGTTAAACGGCTCATCGTCTATAACGCCCACCAATTATTTGGACCCCATTGGTAGCGCAATAGCGAGCGATCACTGTATATGTCTTTGGTAAATGTGTGAGTTTCATATCTACAAAAGGTCAGTGACTCACTTATCTCAATACTTGCTTGAATAATAAATTTATAATAACATATCAGCAAACACTACTGACCTAAGGAAGACCTTTAACATTGGGAAGACTACGATTATATCTAGCTGCAACTACCATATCCCTTCATTATGCTTACCATATTCGACATAATAAGCGCCCAGGGCGCTCTCGAAATTAGAAATAGGGGGCTCTTATCCGAATATTATTTTGGTGAAAAATAACAGAGTTGAAAGATCGTAAATTTTGTGGTTTATGCTGACAGCCTGTAATGTTTATATATGACAGATATATTTTTCCAGGATTTAATTTCCCATAATTAACGTATTATACATGAATAAATAAGTCTCGTGTACTTTGATCAATTGGAAGGGGTGCTAAATAGGATTGTTCACTAGCCAATGTACATGTATTAGCAAATATCGCTGTGGGCGCTTTTTAGAGCGGGGCGCTTATTACGTCAAATACGGCATTCATTCAGAGTTTAACAAATTGATTGCATGTGGTTCAGTTGCTGGCAAGTGATTGGCTAACCATGCCAATTTTTTTCCCGTTTTTTCTCCATCATGTCCAGGGCGGTGGGGTAGCCTAGTGGTTTAGGCATTGACTCGTCACACTGAAGACCCATGTTCGATTCCCCACATGGGTACAATGTGTGAAGCCCTGCATTCACTCTTAAAGAGATCAATAAATAGGAACAGGTTTTAATGCTGTTTTACATTATTGCATTACATGCAATCTTTATTTGCCAGTGATTAAGGGTGCATATAACACACGATTGCGTATAATACACGAATAAATAAGTCTTGTTTACATTGATCCATCGGAAGGAAGGGTGCTTATTGGGATTGTTCACTAGCCAATATATTAGCAAATATTGCTGTGGGCACTTATTGGAGCAGGGACCTTATTACGTCAAACACGTTACCCATTTTGCACAAATTAATGCTTTGTTTCTCAATCTGTCTGCCGAGGGCACTTTGCTTGGAATCCTTGATAAATCCCTATGATGTCATCTCCCAAAAGAAGAAGTATTGTATGTCATTTACAAAATACAAAGTAACTCTTGGAAGTGCACATTTAAGAAAGTGAAAACATTGACAGTTTTGTGTGTGTGTGTTCTCAGGTGGCAGTAGTGTACTTTCCAAGAGATGTGTGGCAGCCATCTTGGCCTGCTCCTTCCTGTGTCTATTCCCGGAGAGAGAGAGGAGTCGATGGACCAAGCTCAATGTCATCAACTTCACCAACTTCTTTAAACAGCTCCCAATGTAAGTCATGTCTAACCCATGGGGTGGTGGGTAGCCTAGTGGTTACTGCGTTTGCTTGTCACACCAAAGACCTGTGTTCGATTCTCTACATGGGTATAAGTTTGAAGCCCATTTATATTGCCCTTTGCCAGAATATTGCTAAAAGCGGCTTTAAACCACACTCACTCACTCACTCTCACCTACCCACTCACTCACTCACCAGCAACCCATGCTTGCTGTAAAAGGCGACTATGCTTGTCGTAAGAGGCGACCAACAGGATCGGATGGTCATGCTTGCTGACTTGGTTGATGCATGCTCATGATGTCAATCACTGGATTGTGTGGTCTAGACTCAATTATTTATAGACCACCAGCATATGGCTGGAATATTGCTGAGTGCTGCGTTAAACAACAAACAAACAAAATTTATCATATGGTTATGGAGGAACAAATTGATATGTAACTGGTATGTCCTACCTTTCAGTCTTTTCCTCAATTCCTCACAAGTCCTATGACACAAATCCTAATCCTTGTTTTGCCTTTTCGCTTTTGTAATTTATGTAAAAATATGTAAAAATGTTTCAGGTCATCACAGAATGCTAAGATGCGGTGTATCTTGAACTACTTTGAAAGAGTGACCGAGCCTGGTATAGCATTGACAGGAAACGTCACCTACGCTAGACAGGTATTGTTGTCAGATTTCACCTTATCATGCTCTATTATTGATGTTATCTTGAACTTGAACTTTTAGTAGGTTTGAACAGCAGGTGTGTAGAGTTGCCTCCCTTAGCTGTGTGAAGATACGTAGGTCATGGGTTTGAATCCCAAGATTTGTCACAGTTATTATCCTTGTTCTGGCATGGTTGTATAAGATGTGAAGAGTTGCATCCCTTAGCCATGCCAGGATCCCATGACAATAGGTCAAATCCCAGGTTCACACCTGTTTTGTTTCTTGATTTGTCAGAACCATATAGGCCAATTTCTAACTTATCCTATCTCATGCTTTGCATTTCTTTCTTTCTCTTTCGATCCTAGTGTGGAAACGTCCCAGAACAAAGTTTCTAGCTTCAAAAAACATTTCACCCAAACACATCCCAGCATTACCATGGTTGTGACCCAAACAAATGAGTCATGCACTGCAATCCTGTGCGTTGTGTCCCGAAGCGACCTGATCGTCTGACTCCCCCTACCACATTATTCTTTTACTTAGAGCAGACTGGCTAGCGCAACTGTGATGCAAGGATGGCTGGGAGAACAAATAGTGTGTGAGATAGGCATGATAGGATAAGTACATAAATATACAAGTTATTGTAAAATTTTCAATTTTGGGTTTCACTAATGTGGTAAGTGTTGATGACCTGTGTTATTTTGGCCTTCCAACACAATGTCGCCATATAACTGCATTAAGCTTGGACATGATGCAAAACCCAGATAACCAGATAACATTTTGAGCAATTGAGTTTTTACTCAAAGGTTTTTATTTTAATTGGGTTATTACAATTTTCATTGAGTACTTTTTCATTCATCTATTCATCACTCTATTGGGTGTTCCAAAAATGAGTTAACATTTTGAAATTTTCAAAAAAACAACTAATGTTTTAGATGTATATAAAGTTTCTAACTTTAGGCTTGACTCGGAAAGTAAATAACTAAATAAGCCCGTAATTATTTCGGAAATTACCACCTTTGTATGCATGCTGAAAAAGCTTCACTAGGTATTTACGCATGCTGTTTATATACATTTGAGTTTTTCCTTTAATTCATGCAGCATTTCTGTACGCAACTTAATTGAAAGTAATTGGGTTTTGAATAGTTTGGGTGGGTATTTTACGCAAATACACAGCTTATCTGTAGCTCTGAAAACCCCATTTCACCTCACTTCATCTAGACAGCGATTGGTCACGAGACTTTGTAGCACAGCTTCCCTTTTATCTGATATACTGTGTCATAGCAGAAATACAGTAGACTCACTCCATCTGAAGCTCCTTTATCTCAATGTCATGTCTATCTGCAGCCGGACCTTCGGGCCTATATCTTCTTATATAAGTATCATTAAATTTGTACATAGCTTAGACTTCAAGATTCACATTCAAACAGTATTTAGAACCAGGAATGAGTTGTTTTGTAAACCAACTAATGATAGAACGGCCTAAGAGATGTGTGTGCCAAATAAGGGAGTCTAAGCTCAGTGGAGACCAAGCCATCTGTAATGTTGTTTTGTGTGCAGGTGATGGACACGGAGATTCTGCTGACTATTGTAGATGTGACGTCATCAGATGCTGAGCTCTGGCTGTTGTTTTGTGTGCAGGTGATAGACATGGAGTGACAATGGAAGATGTGACGTCATCAGATGCTGAGCTCTGACTGTTGTTTTGTGTGCAGGTGATAGACATGGAGTGACAATGGAAGATGTGACGTCATCAGATGCTGAGCTCTGACTGTTGTTTTGTGTGCAGGTGATAGACACGGAGTGACAATGGAAGATGTGACGTCATCAGATGCTGAGCTCTGACTGTTGTTTTGTGTGCAGGTGATAGACATGGAGTGACAATGGAAGATGTGACGTCATCAGATGCTGAGCTCTGACTGTTGTTTTGTGTGCAGGTGATAGACATGGAGTGACAATGGAAGATGTGACGTCATCAGATGCTGAGCTCTGACTGTTGTTTTGTGTGCAGGTGATAGACATGGAGTGACAATGGAAGATGTGACGTCATCAGATGCTGAGCTCTGACTGTTGTTTTGTGTGCAGGTGATAGACACGGAGATGCTGTTGACTATGGAAGATGTGACGTCATCAGATGCTGAGCTCTGACTGTTGTTTTGTGTGCAGGTGATAGACACGGAGATGCTGTTGACTACGGAAGATGTGACGTCATCAGATGCTGAGCTGTGCTCCATGTTCATCCACACTGATGGCTTCATTGAAGATCTTGGTAGTGAAGCAATTGAGGTAGTTGTTACATGCAGTCAAAACTTCTGCCCCGGCCGCGTCATACCAAACGATGTTAAAAGATGGTACCTATTGTTACTCCATCTGGCGCTCGGCATTAAGGGGCTAAAACAAGGACTGGTCGGCTTGGAGTCAGTATACTGTCTGAGTGGGGTATTTATGTTAAACTGCGGCATGGTATCTCAGTGGGCTAGCACTATAAATCAGTCAGGCCTAGTACAGCAACCACACACACACACACACACACACACAAGTGCATGCACGTCGCTATATAAGTGCAATAATCTTGGATGCGACGTTAAACCTCATTACACCACACCTTATACTAGTCAGGGCTTGGGTTTTACATTAGTGTAATTTGCTTTTGTCTTTCTTTCAACATTTGCATATATTTATATACATATATACACACACACACACACACACATTATACAGAAATGTACGTTTTCTTTCAGGTTGATTTTGCGAACAGATCCATAGGAGGCGGAGTGCTTGGTCGTGGTCGTGTACAGGTATGCTTATCCTAACAACTCATTTCAAACTTAGAATTAACAACTCATTTCTTGTCTGCAAATTTAATCTTGATAACCTAGCTTATTCTTGCTATATGAAACACCTGAAGTCATAATAAATTAATCATTAGATTTTAGTATAAATCTTTAAAACTTTGAGGTTGGAGGCAGTTTGCTTTATACATATACGTTTCTTTTGAAGAAACTGTTGAAGACATGTATGCATGTAGGTGTTGACGGACGTGATCCTATATCATCAAATAGAGACATGAGGGAACATGCACAGAGGTTTAACTACACCTGCTCATAGACTGATAGCCGTCCCCAGTTCATGTTAATATGATTATAATTATTAGGTAGCTGTATATCACTGAAGACCTGTGAAGGTTCCGGGGTAGAATAGGTCTTCAGCAACCCATGCTTGCCGTAAAAGGCGACTAAAAGGATCGGGTGGTCAGGCTCGCTAACTTGGTTGATACATGTCATCGATCCCAACTGCACTGATCGATGCTCATGATGTCAATCACTGGATTGTCTGGTCCAGACTCGATTATTTACAGACCGCTGTCATATAGCTGGAATATTGCTGAGTGTGACGTTAAACAACAAACCAACCAACCAACCAAGTATATCACTGAAAACAAGACCAATAAAGAGGAAGGGGCTTAAATGCTTATATTTTTTACTTATCCTGCATCTTATCTTCACATCGAGAAGACTGGAGGCATGGGGATGTACAGTTTAAGCACACAGGGTTGGGATCCCACGCCAACATATGACGCTGGCACTTGGAACAGGATGGCATGTTATTTGCAATGAAGCAGTGTAAAATCACAATGCACCCCCGCCTGATTATATATGCTATAATTTGTTTGCCTACTACGTTGGTTTATGAAAACAAGATTACGAAAAACGTAAGACAACATACAATGACAAAACAATACACTTGCAAGGGTACAACAATGATGAGGTAGGGTTTGCCTCTTAGCTAGTTGGAACTTTTCTTCAAACAAAATCTTCACACAGCTCTTTTCTCTGTCGAGACCAAGTAGTAATATGCATTGAGGAGTAATGCAGGATAAGTATACAAATGTAAATAATATCTAGGATTTTACTTGTTTTACTTTATTGCAATGTTAAATTAGCTCCGAATTTCGGGCAGAAGAAAACAAAATAATAGACAGATTGACAGATTAGCTGGGATGATTCAATCTTCAATCATGGTTTTACAACCGCTACCAAACCACCCACATCATCTTATTGACCCAGGGGCGGTCGGGTAGCCTAGTGGTTAAAGCGTTTGCTCGTCACGCCGAAGACCCGGGTTCATTTCCCGACATGGGTACAATGTGTGAAGCTCATTTCTGGTGTCCCCCGCCGTGATATTGCTGGAATATTGCTAAAAGCGGCGTAAAACCCTACTCACTCACTCACTCTTATTGACCCAGGTACCCACACATGACTAAAATCGCTGTGTTAGGATTCTAAACTAAGTTCCTTTGACAGGCAAATTGGGGAAAAAAATGTGTTTTTTTCTCTAGAAATTCTGAGGTATTTTAACATTGCAATCAGGTAAAATTCAGCATTCCCTTTATTGGTCCTGTTATCAGCGACATACAGTTACCTCTACATTGATTTGTTTGTGTTTTTTGGGGAAAATTTACATAAGTTTGTGTTGACCTTCTGATCAATTCAATTTAATGAAATACCACTAGTGAGCTTGGGCAAGCATAAAAATCTAATACATAATTTGTTATGGTCTAACTGAGAAAAGACATTGCACTATCTACAAAATGTACATGTTTTAGTCTGTTTTCAGTCGTACAAATGGGTATCTCTCATACCCTCACGTCTAGTCGCACGTTTAGAGGAAGCCAGAAGCTGGAATGTAAACATTAAACTTGTTTCCGTCCGGTTGCGCACGCACCTCCCTATGACATGTCACAAATCTCTCAGCGCGCCTCTGCGCTGGTCGCTCGAGAAAGTCTTTCGCGGTAGACTGCTAGTTCGTATTCTACTAGTACTTATCGCTTATCTACAGTTGTTCTAATAAAGTCATAATATGTCTTACCTGTAGACTCCTGGAATGTAATCCTTGGTAATCCATTGTTTGTGTTCAACGCGTGTTTCGCTGTTTGACAGTGATTCTACACGTGGCAATATGTCGGGCATTTGTGCCTCGTGTCAACGAAAACTGTCTAAAGTAGACCCTCACAAGTATTGTCCTTCCTGCATCATTAAGGACGGGTTTTCAACGTATTCGTGGAATAAACGTTGTAAATAATGTGAGAAACTGTCTTCAATAAACTTTAACTTGTATCTTCGTGCGTTGGCGAAGCGGGCCGCTGACCAGCGCTACAAGCGGCGATGGTCATCGGTTGGATCCTTGGACTATGCACCCTCCGCATCAGGCCCTGGGGGTGGCGAGTCGACCACACCTCAGAAATCAGTTGAAAAAGACCCGCCTCAGTCAACTTCAGTTTTCGACATGATGATACTACCCGCACGACTGGTCTTCGTCATTCGGTTGATCGAGAGCGTCACTCAGTTCCCCCGTTACGACGGGACCGGGTGGTGACGAGGACCATGAGGGGACTACGGTCCCCAGTCGGTCCGCATCTCGTTCTACCAACGACGATAGGGACGTCGTGCGGGACGACAGTGGACACAGAAGTCGTTCCCGTTCATGTCGGGACGACTGGATGAGTGCCTCGTCGAGAGACAGTACACGACACGAGGGCGTTCATCGTCATCGTGGTCGTCGAATGTACGATTCGGACGATAACTACGATTGGGATCGTAGTACTTCTACAGTTAGAGATCGTAGCCCTCCTTCGCCTGCTGATGATACTACCCGCACGACTGGTCTTCGTCATTCGGTTGATCGAGAGCGTCACTCAGCCTCCCCCGTTACGACGGGACCGGGTGGTGACGAGGACCATGAGGGGACTACGGTCCCCAGTCGGTCCACATCTCGTTCTACCAACGACGATAGGGACGTCGTGCGGGACGACAGTGGACACAGAAGTCGTTCCCGTTCAAGTCGGGACGACAGGATGAGTGCCTCGTCGAGAGACAGTACACGACACGAGGGCGTTCATCGTCATCGTGGTCGTCGAATGTACGATTCGGACGATAACTACACTGGGGATCGTAGTACTTCTACAGTTAGAGATCGTAGCCCTCGTCCCCACGGGGACGTGCGACGTTCTCGCAGGGAGAGTTTGGGGGTTCAGCGTCGTAGTGAAGATAGTGACAGAACGACGACCTCGTCTCACTTTCATATCGACCCGGCTTTGATAGCCCAGATCACGGCGGCGGTCCTCGCCTCGACGGCGTCGACCAAGAAGGATACGACTACATCAGGGGTCCATGGCCCGTCAACTAGTACAGCAGCTCCTTCATCTACGTCTCCACACTCGACGTCGACGATGGATTGTGACGACAGCCAGACTACGGCGCGTCGCCATGGTTACATAGACTGCACTGACCTACCTGATCGTCATGGCAGGTCACTCTTACGGGCCCCGTGGACATCGCAACAGTTGTTCGACGGTCGTACCAACGACGTTCTGGACAAGTACTCCAGGGAAGCCGAGCGTGACATCATCATTTCGGCTTCACCCAACCTGTCCAGACGGCCACCGGTTTCGAACGCCCCACGACGACGTTACCGAAACGAGAATGTGCAACGGGCCTTCCGTAGGGACGTGCCTCGACAGCCGTCCCGCAAGGGAGGTTCCGACAGGAAAGGTCGCCAGGTCTCCTTTTCCACGTTTCCCAGAGGGGGAAAGTACCAGCGGGGGAGGAAGTGAGGTCCCTTCCCCCGCCGTCGCCGTGGTTGGAGTCTCCCCCGGTGACACTACCTTTAGACGAGCTACCGGTAGGGGGGCGACTTCGTCACTATGCCCACAAGTGGGTTTTCCTCAACGCAACATACCTCCAACCACCCGACACATTCACCATGAATCCCTCAGCTCTCTGCGTCGGATGATATTACCGAACGACTTCCTCGTCTCGTTAGACCTTCAGGACGCGTATCTACATGTACCAATAGCTTCCGAGTTCCAGAAGTACCTCCGATTCGAATGCCAAGGTATTCATTACCAGTGGGCGGCCCTCCCGATTGGAATTTCTACGGCCCCGTGCTTTTTCACACGGATCATGAAGACGGTCGTAGAATGGCTCCATCGGCAGGCGATCAGGGTCGCCTTCTACCTAGACGACGGGCTCCAAGCTCACCAGTTTACAGTAGCCCTTCAAGGTGAGTTGGCGACCACCCTGAGTCTACTACGGTACCTCGGGTGGATCGTCAACTTTCAACAGTCGGACTTGGTACCACCTCGGGTTCTACAGTACATTAGGATACGCTTCCAGACGGGAGTCAATCTGGTCCCGGTACCTCAAGACCGTTGGGACAAGATTGTCAGCAGCGTTCCGTGACGTCTACATGCCTCGTCGTCGGTGCACACGTGGCAGGTAGTCCTCGGTCTGTTGACATCGGCCCAAGACTTGACCCGTCGAGGTCGTCTTCAACTTCGTCCGCTGCAGAGATTGCTGTACCCCCACCTGGTGTTTCCCAATCTCCTGGTTCCACTTCCGGCGCAGCTACGTTGTCATTTGGAGTGGTGGCTCCAGCCGTCGAACGTTTGCGAGGGCGTCTTTATGAGCGAGCCTCCGTTCATACTACACCTATTCGTTGTCACGTCATTGGAAGGCTGGGGAGCGCACTTCGGGGACGACCAAGCGGCCGGGCGGTGGTCGCCAGTAGAAAAGGTCCTCCACATCAACTACCTCGAGATGGAAGCAGTGCTTCGGGCGGTCGAGTTTTGGAAACTTCGACTCCGTCGGAAACGGCTGATGATACAGTCGGACAACTCAACAGTCGTCCACTGCGTCAACAAACAGGGAACAACTCAGTCGGCGGCCCTTTTGGACCGGACATTCAGGTTCTTCGCCCTCGTCGACGACTTGGACATGGGCGTACGCGCCCGTCACATCCCGGGGGCCAAGAATGTGATTGCCGACGCCCTGTCGAGACCATCGAGGCCGTCTCCCACGGAGTGGATGATCCATCCGACAGTCTTTCATCTGCTGACAGATCGACTCTGGTTGCCCCAAGTAGATCTCTTTGCTGCCCCGTACAACAACCGCCTCCCTCGATTCGTGTCGCCGGTTCCAGACCCATGGGCATGGGACCTCGACGCTCTAGCGATATCGTGGGGGGTCTAGACGCTTACGCGTTTCCACCAACGGTGCTGTTACCATCGCAACTGGTGAAAGTTCGTCAAACGGCCAACCTACGTCTGCTTTTGGTCGCGCCTTCTTGGCCGGCCAGAACATGGTTCCCGGAACTTCTTCAGATCATCGTTCAACCACTGTTCCCGTTGCCAGATCGAGACGACCTCCTTCTTCATCCTCACACCGACGACTTGCATCCGGGGATAAAGAACTTCCAGCTTCACGCCTGGGTTTGCTTAAGACCTCGTTAATGAAGAAAGGCTATTCGGCTAAAGAGGCAGCGCTTGTCTCGTCGGCACATCGAGTTACGACTCGTAAGCTGTAAGATGACAAGTGGACCACTTTCTCCATTTTCGCCAGGTCTCATGGCTTCAACCCGGCGGTAGCGACCCCACCACAGGTGGCGGAGTTCCTAGTCTCTCTCCGGTCATCTGGTCATCTCGGCGTCTGAAAGGGTCGACGATCTCGACATATCTGGCAGCTTTGGCTTCGGTAGTGCCGTCTCCTACGGGCGACAAGCTCACTAACGTGCCGGAGTTGCAGAAGATTCTACGTGCCTTCATGGTTGAAGATCAGTCACGTAAATTCCGACCGCCGGCCTGGGACCTCGATGTCGTTCTGCGCAACCTGTCTAGTCAGGCTTACGAGCCTCTCGATAAGGTCGCGTTCGACTTATTGTCTCAGAAAACGTTTTTTCCTTCTCTCGCTGGCTACGGCTGCGAGAATTACGGAAATACATGCCATTAACGTCGGTCGGATTACGTTCGATCAGCGTAACCATGGCAACGTCCATCTTGGTCTCCGATTGGATTTTTTAGCGAAAAATTAACTTCCTGGCCAAGATCCGAGAATGTTCAACCTTCCTTCCTTGTCTGCCATTATGGGCCCTCGTGATCACGCTGATCTCACCTTGTGCCCAGTTCGTGCGCTTCGTATTTACCTGCAGCGTTCTGAACAGCGACGACAACATTTTCGACGGCTGTTCATACAGCTCTCAACCAATGCAAAGAAAGAGATTACACGTAATACTCTCTCATTTTGGTTGAGAGCGGTAATTCTCAGAGCTTACGAGGCGCAAGGACTCGCACCTCCCACCTCATCTCATCCGCACGAAGTTCGAGCCTTCGCTTCAACATTAGCACTCCACAGTAATTGTTCGCTACAAGTTATTATGGAGGGCTGCTTTTGGAGGTCTACTTCAGTGTTTGCTTCGCATTATCTTAGAGATATCTCCACAGAAGAGGTTGAAGGACTCAAACAGTTTGGTCCACTCGTGGTGGCACAACAGATCTCTCAGAAAAGACAGTGAATTCGTGTTTTATTCACTTTGGAGTTTTTGCTCGACACTTCGTGACATACTACGGGTTACAATAAAAGCTGTTGGTGAATGTACGCATTCTTATGGTTTTTTGTTGCGTGCAGTACTTCTGCTTTTTATTATGGTTATTCGGTGTATGCATCGTCTTCCCATACATTATAGTACTGCTTGTATTTTTTAGTTACTTTGTATACTGCGAGTTGCTCTGTAACTAAATTATGCGCCGACCTCACTTCGATCCGGGTTCAACTGACGTGTGCAGTTGTACTGTCGCATCGATAATTAGTTGTGTGTCGATGAGCATTACCCATGCTATTTTAGTTACCTTGTCTACGGCGAGTTCTGTAACTAAATTATACGCCGACCACATTTCGATCGCAATTCAACTGACGTGTGCAGTTGTCCTGTCGCTTCGATATTAGTTGTGAGTCGAAGAGCATTAAACATGCTGTTTAAGTTACCTTGTATACTGCGAGTTGCTCTGTAACTAAACTATTCGTCGACCACACTTCGATCGCAGTTCAACTGACGCGTGCAGTTGGCCTGTCGCATCGATAATTAGTTGTGTGTCGAAGAGCATTAACCATGCTGTGCGTTCGTGATAAACAACTTGTCTCGTCCGTGCATCTGGTCGAATGTTCTATTGTCACTACAGGGGTGAGGAACTTGGTACATTCGACGTGAAAGTGGTCACTGCCTGATTACTTTCCCGACCCTCCTTCCAGTGTTCCGTCGAATTCTACCCATTTGTACGACTGAAAACAGACTAAAACATGGGTTTTTCAGATTAAAAACGATGTTTTATTGGTCTGTTTTCAGTCGTACGTTCCCACCCAGCCATCCCCACAGGGAAGTAATCCAGTCCAGTCCTACTTGATGGCTTATTCTTCGAGATTTGTGACATGTCATAGGGAGGTGCGTGCGCAACCGGACGGAAACAAGTTTAATGTTTACATTCCAGCTTCTGGCTTCCTCTAAACGTGCGACTAGACGTGAGGGTATGAGAGATACCCATTTGTACGACTGAAAACAGACCAATAAAACATCGTTTTTAATCTGAAAAACCCATTTAGTCTGCCTTTTTGGTGTCTATTGGAGTTGTAATATGCAAGGGGGCACGGATGGCCCAGCCATGTAAGGCGCCACGATTCGCGTTGCAGAGTTTTGTCCCTTGGGCACGCAATGAATGTGGGTTCGAATCCCGGTTCACCCCGATTATGTTTCTAGGTTTGTCAGCACCATACCCACCGAAGTGGTAAACGTCTGAGGCCTGCATCACTCCCACATTAAGCTGACACGCCGCGATATAACTGGAATAATGTTAAAAGCGACATTGAACCCAACTCACCCACTGTAATGTGCAAAGTAGACACATTTTGTGTGTGTCTACTTTATCATCCATCAACTTCTAAGAAATGCCTATGCTATAATAGTACATTAAAGAAGTTGTTATCCATAAATCGTGTTTACTTTGTCTTCCGTCATCTTCTAAGAAATTCAAACAATTGTAATACAAAGCATATTATGTTTTTATTTATGTCTTGTCTTGTTATGTTTTGTGGTGCAGGAGGAAATCAGGTTCTGTACGTGTCCTGAGCTGATAGCGTCCATGTTGTTCATGGAGAACATGGAGGACAACGAGGCCATCCTAATCAGTGGCTTCGAGCAGTTCTCCCAACACAGCGGCTACGCCTCCGGACTGGAGTTTGTTGGTGACTACAGGGATGATACTGAGGTGAGCTCCGGAAATGAAATTAGTCCAAACCAGATGTGTTTTGGTTTGAAAAATATGATTGTTTTAGACAGGAGGCTAGGGTTAACAATTTCAAACAAATTACCTCCCTTTAATTGACAAGACATTTCTAAAGTTATTCTTGCTATTTCTTATCGTCAAATGTGCTTCAATTTGTTGTGGAGAGTTGTGTCTCTTAAATGTGCCAGAACCTGAGGGTTGTGGGTTCAAGATATGGTTCGCCCTGGTTATTTGTCCCTGTTTATCAGCACCATACCAGTGCTTGTGGTGAGCTTCTAAGAGCTGGGGGGCACGGGTGGCCCAGTCGTCTGTGCAGAGTGGCGTCCCTTGGGCACGCCAGAAACCTATGAATGTGGGTTCCAATCCCGGTTCGCCCCAATTATGTTTCTAGGTCTATCAGCACCATACCCGTGCTCGTGGGTTTCACCGAAGTGGTAAACGTCTGAGACCTGCATCACTTGGGGCTTTCCTCCCACATTAAGCTGACACGCCGTGATATAACTGTAATATAACTGTTAAAAGTGGCGTTAAACCCAACTCACTCACTCACTTCTAAGAGGTGACCTGTGAAGATTTGGGGTAAAATAGGTCTTCAGCAACCGATGCTTGCCGTAAAAGGCGACTATGCTTGTCGTAAGAGGCGACTAACGGGATCGGGTGGTCAGGCTCGCTGACTTGATGCATGTCATCGATCCCAATTGCGCGGATCGATGCTCATGTTATCAATCACTGGATTGTCTGGTCCAGATTTGATTATTATTTACAGACCACCGTCAAATAGCTGGAATATTGCTGAGTTGGGCGTTAAACAACAAACAAACAAATTCTAAGACCTGCCTCATATGAGACTTTCCTCTTTCATCAGACATTAAGCTGAAACTGTAATGTAACAGAAATACTGTTCAAAGCAGCACTAAACCAAATCTCGCTCACTATATTATCAGTGGGGAGGGTGGCTGTTTTCCTTTGGGAACAGTTCCCAGGGATAGATGTCAGGTTAGGACTTTTCCAGATTACAGTTCTCCTGATGACACTTTTCCCCTTTCCCAGATAGATGAGTGGGGAAACGTGAAAAGGACGCTATGTGCAATAGATGCCACTCCCTTCAAGCACGACAAGTTCCGTCAGTACACAGAGAGCTGTGTGATGCGGGAGTTAAACAAGGCTGTGGTTGGGTTCTGTGATGTGGGTGGGGCCGACCTGGACACGTCATCTCGGCTTAGCATGTCATCTCACGGCCTCAACACATCCACAGACGAGGAATATCACACTGCAGTCCAAAGCCCTATAGAAGAAGGTAGGAGAATTCAGTGATCACTGCACAGCACGAGCAATCAGGGGAAACCTCAATATTACTCATCTTAGGACCCAGCAGGATTCTGAGCTAGATTCTCTAGCAACTAATGCTGATCAAAGGGGGGCCTTAATACATCAGGGCCCACTTGCACAAAGCGATCTTAGCGCTAAGATCCACGTAACTCCCATACTTTAGCATAGGCTTACAAGAGTCTTAGCGCTAAAATCGTTTTGTGCAAGTGTGCCCAGGTGGTCAGGCTCGGTGATTTGGTTCATGTCAACAAACCGTAATGGCATGGATCATCGTTCATAATAACAATCACTGGATTGTATGGTCCAGACTTGATTATTTACATGTGGCCATGGTTGATGCATGTCATTGTATCGCAATTGCATGGATCAGTGCTCATGATATCAATCACTGGATTGTATGGTCCAGACTTGACTTGCGTTATACAACAAACAAACAAACACACATGGATGATTTACCAAGTCCAAATTTAGATAGGAAATGATGCCTTAACTGTGGACCACAGTCCCCTTTAAATAATGAATCAAACACTTTACCAGAAACACAATTATTTTTGAGGGTCTAATATTAAACATTTTAAAGTTATATTTTGTCTTCTTTCAGATGGAGGAAAAAGGCGTTTGTCTAATTTTGTGGTGACATTACTGTCACAAGCTATGCACCAGGCTGTAAAGGAATCGGTAGACAAACACAAGTCAGGAGAAGAAACCAAAGAATCTGACCAATCAAAATCCAGTAGTGGCAGTATTAGCCAATCAGACATAAGCATTCCTGAAGTGAACCAATCAGATGCTAGCAATGATCCTGGCAGTTCCTGTGATAGAAACCATAACCAGGTTTCCCGAACTATCCCACCCCAGCCTCCCAATGGAAGCAGTGATCTGTTGGATGTAGATTATGCTGATTGGTTGTCCAATTTCCGGAGGCGGAGCTCCAACTTGAGTGATGTTTCCCGGAGAAGTAGTTCGAGCACAAAACATAGTTCCGACCTGAGTTCAGATTTAGAAGAAATTTATGAGTCTTACTTGAAGAATGAAAAGAATAGGCACGGCACTATCGAGGAGGAGACGGGCCAGGCCGGGATAGCTGATTTTGCTACCAAGTTGGTGGCCTGTTTGATGCAAGAAGGCACCTCCACAGCAGCTCAGATGATGCCAGGTACGTTCTGGTGTTTCACGTCTTGTATCACCAGTGGGGATTCAAGGTTAAAATAGGTCTCCATCAACTCAATGCTGGTCGTACCATGGGGATTCCAGGTTGAAATAGTTCTCCAGCATCCTATGCCCTTCCACCCTATAGGGATTCCAGGTTAAAATGGGTCCCTAGCAACCTATCCTGGTCCATCCTATGAAGAATCCAGGTTAAAATAGGTCCCCAGCAAAATATGCTGGTTGTACCATGAGGACTACAGGTTAGAATAGGTCCCCAATCCCATGCTGATCCACTTTATAGGGATTCCAGGTTAGAATAGGTCCCCCAACCCATGCTGGTCCACCCTATGGGGATTCCAGGTTAGAATAGGTCCCCCAACCCATGCTAGTCCACTCTATGGGGATTCCAGGTTAGAATACGTCCCCCTACCCATGCTGGTCCACTTTTTAGGGATTCCGGGTTAGAATAGGTCCCCCAACCCATGCTGGTCCACCCTATGGGGATTCCAGGTTAGAATAGGTCCCCCAACCCATGCTAGTCCACTCTATGGGGATTCCAGGTTAGAATAGGTCCCCCAACCCATGCTGGTCCACTCTATGGGGATTCCAGGTTAGAATAGGTCCCCCAACCCATGCTGGTCCACTCTATGGGGATTCCAGGTTAGAATACGTCCCCCTACCCATGCTGGTCCACTTTTTAGGGATTCCGGGTTAGAATAGGTCCCCCAACCCATTCTGGTCCACCCTATGGGGATTCCAGGTTAGAATAGGTCCCCCAACCCATGCTAGTCCACTCTATGGGGATTCCAGGTTAGAATAGGTCCCCCAACCCATGCTAGTCCACTCTATGGGGATTCCAGGTTAGAATACGTCCCCCTACCCATGCTGGTCCACTTTTTAGGGATTCCGGGTTAGAATAGGTCCCCCAACCCATTCTGGTCCACCCTATGGGGATTCCAGGTTAGAATAGGTCCCCCAACCCATGCTAGTCCACTCTATGGGGATTCCAGGTTAGAATAGGTCCCCCAACCCATGCTGGTCCACTTTATAGGGATTCCGGGTTAGAATAGGTCCCCCAACCCATTCTGGTCCACTCTATGGGGATTCCAGGTTAGAATAGGTCCCCCAACCCATGCTAGTCCACTCTATGGGGATTCCAGGTTAGAATACGTCCCCCTACCCATGCTGGTCCACTTTTTAGGGATTCCGGGTTAGAATAGGTCCCCCAACCCATTCTGGTCCACCCTATGGGGATTCCAGGTTAGAATAGGTCCCCCAACCCATGCTAGTCCACTCTATGGGGATTCCAGGTTAGAATAGGTCCCCCAACCCATGCTGGTCCACTTTATAGGGATTCCGGGTTAGAATAGGTCCCCCAACCCATTCTGGTCCACCCTATGGGGATTCCAGGTTAGAATAGGTCCCCCAACCAATGCTGGTCCACCCTATGGGGATTCCAGGTTAGAATAGGTCCCCCAACCCATGCTGGTCCACCCTATGGGGATTCCAGGTTAGAATAGGTCCCCCAACCCATGCTAGTCCACTCTATGGGGATTCCAGGTTAGAATAGGTCCCCCAACCCATGCTGGTCCACTTTATAGGGATTCCGGGTTAGAATAGGTCCCCCAACCCATGCTGGTCCACTTTATAGGGATTCCAGGTTAGAATAGGTCCCCCAACCCATGCTGGTCCACTCTATGGGGATTCCAGGTTAGAATAGGTCCTCCAACCCATGCTGGTCCACCCTGTGGGGATTCCAGGTTAGAATAGGTCCCCCAACCCATGCTGGTCCACTCTTAGGGGATTCCGGGTTAGAATAGGTCCCCCAACCCATGCTGGTCCACTCTTAGGGGATTCCGGGTTAGAATAGGTCCCCCAACCCATGCTGGTCCACTCTTAGGGGATTCCGGGTTAGAATAGGTCCCCCAACCCATGCTGGTCCACTCTATGGGGATTCTGGATTAGAATAGGTCCCCCAACCCATGCTAGTCCACTCTATGGGGATTCCGGATTAGAATAGGTCCCCCAACCCATGCTGGTCCACTCTATGGGGATTCTGGATTAGAATAGGTCCCCCAACCCATGCTAGTCCACTCTATGGGGATTCCGGATTAGAATAGGTCCCCCAACCCATGCTGGTCCACTCTATGGGGATTCTGGATTAGAATAGGTCCCCCAACCCATGCTGGTCCACTCTATGGGGATTCCGGGTTAGAATAGGTCCCCCAACCCATGCTGGTCCACTTTATAGGGATTCCAGGTTAGAATAGGTCCCCCAACCCATGCTGGTCCACTCTATGGGGATTCCGGGTTAGAATAGGTCCCCCAACCCATGCTGGTCCACTTTATAGGGATTCCGGGTTAGAATAGGTTCCCCAACCCATGCTGGTCCACTTTATAGGGATTCCGGGTTAGAATAGGTCCCCCAACCCATGCTGTTCCACTCCATTGGGATTCCAGGTTAGAATAGGTCCCCCAACCCATGCTGGTTCACTCTATGGGAATTCCAGGTTAGAATAGGTCCCCCAACCCATGCTGGTCCAATCTATGGGGATTCCGGATTAAAATAGGTCCCCCAACCCATGCTGGTTCACTCTATGGGGATTTCAGGTTAGAATAGGTCCCCCAACCTATGCTGGTCCACTCTATGGGGATTCCAGGTTAGAATAGGTCCCCCAACCCATGCTGGTCCACTCTATGGGGATTCTGGGTTAGAATAGGTCCCCCAACCCATGCTGGTCCAATCTATGGGGATTCCGGGTTAGAATAGGTCTCCCAACCCATGCTGGTTCACTCTATGGGAATTCCGGGTTAGAATAGGTCCCCCAACCCATGCTGGTCCACTCTATGGGGATTCTGGATTAGACTAGGTCCCCCAACCTATGCTGGTCCACTCTATGGGGATTCAAGGTTAGACTAGGTCCTCCAACCCATGCTGGTCCACTCTATGGGGATTCCAAGTTAGAATAGGTTCCCCAACCAATGCTGGTCCACTCTGTGGGGATTCAAGGTTATAATAGGTCCCCCAACCCATGCTGGTCCAATCTATGGGGATTCCGGATTAAAATAGGTCTCCCAACCCATGCTGGTTCACTCTATGGGGATTCCGGGTTAGAATAGGTCCCCCAACCCATGCTGGTCCACTCTATGGGGATTCTGGATTAGACTAGGTCCCCCAACCTATGCTGGTCCACTCTATGGGGATTCAAGGTTAGACTAGGTCCTCCAACCCATGCTGGTCCACTCTATGGGGATTCCAAGTTAGAATAGGTTCCCCAACCAATGCTGGTCCACTCTGTGGGGATTCAAGGTTATAATAGGTCCCCCAACCCATGCTGGTCCAATCTATGGGGATTCCGGATTAAAATAGGTCTCCCAACCCATGCTGGTTCACTCTATGGGGATTCCGGGTTAGAATAGGTCCCCCAACCCATGCTGGTCCACTCTATGGGGATTCTGGATTAGACTAGGTCCCCCAACCTATGCTGGTCCACTCTATGGGGATTCAAGGTTAGACTAGGTCCTCCAACCCATGCTGGTCTACTTTATGGGGATTCCGGGTTAGAATAAGTCCCCCAACCCATGCTGGTCCACTCTATGGAGATTCTGGATTAGAATAGGTACCCCAACCCATACCGATCATAAAAGGCGACCAAAAGGATCAAGTGGTCAGGCTTGGTGTCTTGGTTGATAGCATATCTTTGTACCCCGACTGCATGGATCCTGTCTGATAAGGAGATGCAATTTTCCTAGGATCATTGGTTCAAAGCCCGGTTCACCCTGATTATGTTTCTAGGTTTGTCAGCACCATACGTGGGTTTCACCAAAGTGTAAGGTTTTGAGATGTACATCACTTTGGGCTTTCCTCCCACATTAAGTTGACATGCCGTGATAAAACTGGAATACTGTTCACAACCGCGTGAAACCCAACTCACTCACTCACTAATACACCAAGCTCACATGCGGGATAAAACTGGAATACTGTCCAAATCGGCAATAATCTAACTCACTCACCAATTGCCCATGATGGAAAGACCGTTCTTTTATGACGTACTTGATTTGTACAGGTGTTCCATGGGTAAAGTGAATGGAGAAAATACTGGATTTCCACTCACTCACTCACTCACTCACTCACTCACTCACTCACTCACTCACTCACTCACTCACTCACTCACTCACTCACTCACTCACTCACTCACTCTCACATCTCCCATTCCAGGGATGCAGATGTTCAGCCATCTAGCTCCTCCCGATAACGCCGTCAAGCCATGTGCTCTCCGCCCCGATCCATCGATCGACATTGAAGTAGATGATGTGCCTGCGTCAGTGTCTGACTGTGAAGAAGACACTGAAGAACCTCCACCACTCCTACAAAACTATGCCCAGTCCCTACTGGATGCAACTCTCCCTGCCGCCTTCCAGGATGTGGTCCAACTTGCCTTATCTCCCCTACCTAGCCCCCTACCTTCCCATCAAGATCTTCCAACTGACCGCATGTACGAGTGGTACGCTGACCAGATCGTGCAGCAGGTCTTCCTCCATGTGTCTCAGGAACTGACTGGGGAGGAGCTGCCTAACTCTCCTGCTCATGACGACCCGCCCACTGCCGCCTCATCTACTCAATCTGCTGATCCCCCCTCCTCAAGCTCATCCCATAACAATTCCTCAGCCTCCTTCTCCTCCAGTTGCTCTTTGTCAGTGTCAGGCAGAAGGACCTCTGAAGACTCTTCTTCTGACAGGAGGCCCTCTGAGGGTTGTGCTTTTGATAGGAAGCCTTCTGAAGACTCTTATTCAGACAGGAGGCTCTCTGAAGGGTGTACTTCAGACAGGAGGCTCTCTGATGGGTGTACTTCTGATAAGAGGCACTCTGAAGATCTCCATGAAGAGAATCCTTCTGATGATTGTGTTTCTGACAGGAGGTCCTCTGCAGGTTGCACATTACCCTCTGATGGTCGTATATCCGGTTCTGTGATAGAGGTACAAAACATTCAGTCATTATCCTGTGATACTCGGTCCTCCACCCCAAAGCCTGACCAGGGGGAGGAAACAGGCTGCAGCATTCCAAGTAAATTAGACAAGATTATTCCAAATGACTTTGAGATCAAGGTTGATTATCATGCAGCTGCTGCAATAATTGTTGACCATGTGTTTCAAACCCTCCCAACCCACCTCGAATCTCTAGCAGCTACAAGTCCAGGCAACCATAGCATCAATGGGAGGAACACAAGCATTCGTAGTCTCGGCACCAGAGGGTCTTTCAAAGGATTGAGTGATACCTTGTCCAGTGTGAGCGATGGTAAGGATCCTGTGAAAGTAATCAAACCCCAGGAATCGGAAAAAATGTCTCGTGCTGGTCTACCAAACGTTGGGGTTCTTACAAAGAAACTAAGTCGCGAGATGTTAACTAAAGCATTCCTGAATGTCGAGGACAGACGGCACATTAAGAGCTATGAGCGACGTAGCAGTGAGCCTTGTCATATAAGCGTGGAACTTTCCCTTCAGGCTTACAATTCCAATAAACTAGTTTCCATGGACGAGGACAAGAGGAGGAAGATCTCCCGGA
Source organism: Haliotis rufescens (assembly GCF_023055435.1). Taxonomy (NCBI): domain Eukaryota; kingdom Metazoa; phylum Mollusca; class Gastropoda; order Lepetellida; family Haliotidae; genus Haliotis; species Haliotis rufescens. The sequence continues at coordinate 35,353,962 of NW_025964383.1, forward strand.
CGGATGACGATCTGGAAAGGGTGAGAGGAGAGTCGTCTCGAAGGGGTTCATGGAGCAGCTTTCCGACCTCTCGCAGAAGGAGTTCCTGTGGATTCAAAGATCCCATCCTGTCCAAGTTTGCAGAGGAGCTGATGAAGGCCGACACCACTGTGCCGCCGTTGTTGCTCATGGGCGCTCAGACAAACAGCAGCACGACAGGGTCACGGCGGAGCAGCCTGAGTGGCTTCCGAGACACGACTCTGGCTAATCTAGAGAATGAGCTCCTCAACAGCAGCTTCTGCCAGCCGTCCAGTCCTCGTCATAGTATTAGGTCCAAGGGGTCTCGCAAGGGGCGAGACAAACTGACTCATTCAGAAAGTTCTGAAACAGAATATTGGTTTCCTCTTCCAAAGAAGGTTGGGACGGAGTGTCAAGAAGAGCTGTACCGGTCAGGGTATTATCACAGTGTTGATGAGATTGAAGACTTCGCGGACATGTTTGCTAATGACATCCTCAACCAGGCAGTGAACATCATCTACAGAGATGCCCGTATTGATATGGAACGGGAGGAGCTAGCAGGGTCGCAGCGCGTTCATTCGTATGCAGACGAGCTGGCTACCGCTGTGATACGTTCAGCGCTGGAGAGTTTACAGGGGATGTCTTTTGACGAAGTCTCCAGCGTCATCTCCAACTCTTCCAAGGTTGTGGGTGACAGTTCGGCTGATCAACCTGACTTCACTGACGCCCTGGATGTCCCGTTTGCTCATGTAGAGGAGTTTGCCGACACTCTCTCTGGACAGCTCATGAAGGAGGCCATGGACGTTCTGCAGAAGCACGCCAAATGCAAGGTAAAGCAACCTCTCACATTATTTTTAGGACACTGACTTATTGTCTTGCAAAGTGTCTTAAAGCTGTTTTAAATGTTTTAAATATTTGGGAACAATATAGAATGTGCAGAGATGCTAATTATTACGGTTTGGGTGTATTCATGGTAATACATGTAGTTACGATTTTGAGCCTAAAATTGTCCTAATAGGCTTGACTTGCTAATAGGCTTGTCTTCCCACAATTCCTATGAGAATTAAATACATGAGCAAATTGTTAATGCAACAGTAACAAGAAGCATTCTGCAATGAAACTTTACTGACCAATGAGAGCCATGCTTTCAAATCAAGTGGTGTTAAGATGTCCACTACTCAGTGATATGAGGTCTCTGATTGGTTGTTATGTTAAAACAAACTCAAGTCTTTACTTGCTTCAATCTTAGCTCTAAGACCAGTTTGAGGCATGGGAACCAGTTTTTTTTAGCTTTAGTAGTTTGTTTTTTTGAAGCTATTTTTATTTGATTTTCTCTTTTCTAAGCTCGTGGCATTACATCCTGGTATAATTTCAGTGTTTCAAAGATAAATATGTGGGCATGCCATGTATTCATTCTATTCTATTTGTGTGTAGATGTAACATCTATATATGATCCGGTCAAGATGTGGATAACTCTAAATGTGCTTCCATACTTTCCATTCAGGTTAATCACTGATTATCAGTAGACACAGTTTATTGTGTTTAAGGACAACCCTAGACCTTAATGCATGTTGCTTTATAGGCCTAATTGAGTAGAAGAGAATGGGGAATTCATTGCAAATAATCTTAAATAACTTGTGTGAAAGGCAGGCTCATATTAATACTACTTGGGTCTTTGTTTTGGTTTATGGATCCTCAAAATACTGAGAAAACAATATAAATATATATTATATGTTTAAAAAATATTTTTCTCACCATGATCACTACTGACCTGAAGACCTTTGACATTTCTGTAAACCAAGTAAAAATAAAAATAAGACCTCAACAACGATGAACAAATTGTGAAAGTCCCCCTTTGGATGAGCAGTCAATGAAAACATGTCTTTAAATAATAAAAATCTTTTTTCGAAAGAACCTTTCCCCTTCTGCTGTTTTGTGGAATCAAGCAAACTAGACTTGGTTAGTTTGATCTAGACTTGGCTAGGCTTTTAGTAAAATAAAATACCTAAAAAATATAAATTCCACAGTCATGGTGCAGGACTAACTGAGCAGTAACCATAGTAACAAACATTCAAACAAGATTGAAATGAACTGACTGTTAGTTCATGTGGTTACAGAGTCGGCTCAAATCCCGGGGGCTGCCGATCTCGTCTGGCAACTGGGGATGTGGGGCCTTTGGCGGAGACCCTCAACTCAAGTCCCTCCTCCAGTGGATGGCCGCCAGCCTCGTCAAGGCACCTGGGCTGCACTACTACACCTTTAACGATGGGCGCTTGATACAGGTGAGACAATACCAGGGGTTTACTTTCACCTACAAATATAGGGGTCAAGGGGTCCCCCAATAATTAATTTCCTTAAGAAATATGTGGGTCCTGTAAAGTAATAAAATGGTGTAGTGTACTACCAGTGTATTGTAAGATTAACTTTATTAACAGGATTTTGATATTTCTTGTCAAGAGTGAGTGAGTGAGTTGGGTTTAACACCGCTTTTAACAGTATTCCAGTTATATCACAGCGTGTCAGTTTAATGTGGGAGGAAAGCCCGAAATGATGCAGGTCTCAGACGTTTACCACTTCAGTGAAACGAGCACGGGTATGGTGCTGACAAGAATTTGGTACAATGAATATTATTGTGCGTCCCTTGGGATGCAACAGAAAAAAATATCTCCATTAAAAAAACCTTATGATTATGTGTACAGGCACCAAGGGATGTGAAAATATTTCAAATATGTGTCTAACTAACCCTTACTTGTCCACGGGGGCACGGGTGGCCCAGTCTTCTAAGGCGCCGTGATTCGCTGTGCAGAGTTGCGTCCCTTAGCACGCCAGAAACCTATGATTGTGGGTTCGAATCCCAGTTCGCCCCGATTATAGGTTAACCAATTTCTAGGTTTGTCAGCACCAATCCCGTGCCCGTGGGTTTCACTGAAGTGGTAAACGTCTGAGACCTGCATCACTTTGGGCTTTCCTCCCACATTAAGCTGACACCCCGTGATATAACTGGAATAATGTTAAAGCGGCTTTAAACCCAACTCACTTGCTCACTTACTTGTCCACACAAGATCTATCTTTGAACACACTCAATACCTCTAAATTTTATTTACCATACTACATCACTAATCCCTGTGTTTCGTGTAATTTGTCATGTTGACGTCATCAAACTGTGGCTATCTCAATATTGTGTACACATGTTCCTATGACATTTTACGGCAATATGTCATTAATTTATGTGACACCTACAGCAGACGGGCTTTGTTTCAACTGTGATAAATTTATGGGACCAGCTTGCAACCTGGTTTTGCCTGGTGCAACTTGGTTTTCATGTTAATATGCACCGGGTGCAAGTTAAATTATGTTCCTTAAATTGAGGTGGTGAGGTGAGGTGAAATGGTATTTAACGTGGCGTCCAAGATTATCGCACTTATATAGCAACGTGCATGTACGTGTGTGTGTTTGTGTGTTTGTGTGGCTGCTTGTAGTACTCCGGACTTATGCCGATTTCTAGTGCTAGCTCACTGAGATACCATGCCGCTGTTTAACATGAATACCCCACTCAGACACAGTATACTGACTCCGAGCCGACCAGTCCTTGTTTTAGCCCCTTAATGCCGAGCGCCAGACAGGGTAACGACAAGTACCATCTTTTAACGTCTTTTGGTATGACGCAGCCGGGGATCGAACCCCGGACCTTCCGCTCTCCGGGCGGACGCTCTACCACTAGATCACGGAGGCGGTCTTCCTTAAATTGAGCCCTGCTATATGTGGGTGTTTGTGTCGAAATAAGTAAGATCCATTTTGCTATGTCAAGTCTCTATTTTGTTTAGGCCTCACCATTTTGTAACAATTTTCTTGTTTTGCGGACAAATGTGAACGTTAGATTTAATGTTTTTGTTGTTGTCTCTGCCTGCAGTTTGATGAGATAGTGGCTGTCATCCAATCACTAGGCTGGACTGTGGGACGACTGATGTCAGAGGTCAAAGGTTACTGCAATATGATTCGCGAAGAGATGGAGAAAAGAGGTGATACTGACGGCTATCCCTCAATAACCCTGTTCGAATACATTGTCTCAAACATATACATGTGAAACGTTGCCCATGGCAAACACAAATGCTATGACATTTTTCCTTGATTTTATACTGGGCGGCGTAGCAATGCAACCTGACAGTTTTTACATTTTTTATACCAAATTTGTAACAGACTGCTAAAATAGTTTTTGAAATGTGAACTCACGTTTGTTGCTGTTCGATCATTGATCAAATTCTTGATGTTACAGCTAGTTCCTGATCAAAGAATAAATATTTATTTTTAACTGAAATTTGTGTACAAATGGTGGAATGATGATTTGTTTACACAATTCGTTTACTGAATTGCCAAACATTCTCTTACATTATTGTGGGCACAAATTCATGTGTATGTCTGCTGGAAAACCAGTTTGAGATTTGTCTCTTATTAAAAGGTATGGGGGTAGCCGTGTGGTTATGCTCTTGCCTGCTGTCATGGGTTTGAATCCCATTGTAGAGCTGGTTCTTCGTGCCCCTGCTATGATAATGCTTCAGAACCAGGCATACAATAGAATAGGAGGATTTCATATTGGTCTGTGATGAGCCCTTTATGTCTTCAAAGACGTTAGATAAAACACGTGAAAAGAAGGTGTGTTGCTCGTTTGTTAAACGTAATTGTTAACATACTTTGTTCTTGCTTACCATGCTTACCTTATGGTTGTTAATTTATGTATATTTAATGCAAACATTCTGCGCCAAAATCTTTTGGGTCTGCTACACCTAACTTGTCTTTCAACATCATTTTAGGTAGAATTTAGGCTTATGAATAGACAATAGCTCAGCTTACTGAACATGTGGTTAAAAATACTGGTTATGTTTGCAGAGAGTGTGTAATGTGCCCAATTCAGTGGAGGGGTTTTGGAAGCATTGTTTTACAAGCCCACACTCCGAGGGGCATGGGTGGCCCAGTTCTTCTAAGGTGCTGTGATTCCCTGTGCAGATTTGGGCCATTGGGCACGCCAGAAACTGATGATTGTGGGTTCGAATCCTGGTTCGCCCCGATTATGTTTCTAGGTTTGTCAGCACCATACCCGTGCTCAAGGGTTTCATCGAAGTGGTAAACGTCTGAGACCTGCATCACTTTGGGCTTTCCTCCCACATTAAGCTGACATGCCATGATATAACTGGAATACTGTTAAAAGCGGCGTTAAACCCAACTCACTCACTCACCCACACTTCGGCGCAGTGATGACTTAACATTATACCACTGCCTCAGGCTTATTTGCATATCACATGACTGCAACTGCACTTTTCTCTTGTTTGTGAACTAATGCGATTTGTTCTGAAATCAGAACAGATTGGTCTGATGCCTTTCTGTGCGCTTTAAATATTGTTTTGCACAATTATATAGATATGCTACTACAACAACAGTGAGGTTCATGACAATATATATCTTTATATCGTATCGCTCTCCATAAGTCTTTGACCACAGCACCTGGAGCTGTACATCCAGTGTAAACAAAAGGTAAATACGCAAAAGGAAATACGTCTGCATGCTTTAGGATATTTTCTCAATGAAAGTCCCTGCCGTGATATTGCTGGAATATTGCTAAAAGCGGCGTAAAACCATATTCACTCACTCACTCTTTAAATGAAAGTTTGTCATTTCATGACATATGTTTGTCTAAATGTCTTGTGTGGCCTGTGTAAGGTGTTACGAATCACATCTCGCTAACTAGTGGCAGGTGGCAGGTGTTTTTTTTCTTATTACTAATCGGAAGATTTTGATTTCATAACCAGTGGATGAGAGTCCTAATAAATATTAATAAAAAATTGCTTCAACATTTTTTATATAGTCATCTCATATTAATTTGGTTTGATGAAACTTTCATGAAATGAAATTTAAGTCCATGCTGTTTAGAGTTACTTCCCCTTTCACTCAAATCAACAAGCTCCTCCCCAGTGAGGGACACATTCATCACACTCTCGGTAACATCGCTGCCTCCAGTGTGGGTGCGGCCATTACAAGAATCTTGAAATTTGCCATCTAACCCCAAATGTAGTAACGTTTTGTTTATATCTTTGGGAATGCCATTGCAGTTAAGTTTGGAAAGGATTACGACTGACCATGTTTCCCAGATGAATTAACCTTTTTGTTTGTGTGATCGGATTAATTCGAGTTTGCAGACTAATGGAAAATCAACCAACTTCTCTCTTACATTCTTACTATACCAATTTCATGATAATTTAAAGAAATAGAAATTCAAATTGACAAAGAAAGAAAATAATTTAGCAGGGGTAAGAGTATTCGGCGTCACGGTAGTCATGACTTGTACTTAAACATAACGGTCGGTCAGTTGCGAGTTCATCTCCAAGCATGGTTGTAGCCACCTATCACAGTTGGGAGCTTCAACTGGTGGCAGCGATATTATAGAGAGCTCTGCAAACGTGATATTGCTGTGGGGAGCTAGTCTAATCAACTTTTACATTTTGGATGGGAAGAAATTTGATAGTAAGGAAAGACGATTGTTCTACAAAACAATTCTATCACACAAACCAAATAATGAAAACTTATGTGTCTGTGACCCTGGGGGTCTGGACAGGACAGGCGGGATGAAGGCACTGGAAGTGTTTTAATATGGCTCAAAGACTCCCTTTATCATTTGCCTCTGTCCATGTAGAATTCATCATATTCATCAGGGGGCATGGGTGGCTCAGTCGTCTAAGGTGCCGCGATTTGCTATGCAGAGTTGCGTCCCTTGGGCACACCAGAAACCTATTATTGTGGGTTCCAAACCCAGTTCACCTCGATTATGTTTCTAGCTTTGTTTGCTCGCGGGTTTCACCGAAGTGGTAAACGTCTGAGACCTGCATCACTTCGGGCTTTCCTCCCACATTAAGCTGACACGCCGTGATATAACTGGAATACTGTTAAAAGCGTCGTTAAACCCAACTCACTCACTCTTACTCATCATGTTCATACACTCCTCACTGTTTCAATTTTTCACATTTCTATGTATGAATTATTTCAATGTTTTTGGTCATCCTGTGATTGGTTCGAGTTTGTTGTATCACATAGCCAATATCTTTTGAAAAAATATGTTTTGTATTTATAGGAAATAACTGCATGTTGTCAATAACTGATTTGCTTGCCAGGAAGACTGAATGATCTGACCATTGTCGTAAATGTGTGACAAGATTTAAGAGAGTATATTTTGTGATACCTAGGTTTTACTGTCCTATTTCATGCTTTGCATTACGTGAAGACTTCACAGATGCTGAAAATCCAAAGATATGGATCATCCCAAGTGTTTGCATTGTGGACTGACCTTTTGATACTCTTTAGGGCTGGGACTTTGTATGGGATGGTCAGGTAGCCTAGTGGTGAAGGCATTCGCTCGTCACACCGAAGACCCGGGTTCGAATCCCGACATGGGTACAATGTGTGAAGCCTATTTCTGGTGTCCCCCGCCCTGATATTGCTTGAATATTGCTAAAAGCGGAGTAAAACTAAACTCGCTCACTGTATGGAGACTGGGATATTTGTTGAGCCACAGCTGCAAAACAAAATATTTTTTTAATTTAAAACAACGAGCAACAATGTATTCATTGTGGCAGACAATTTCTTTCTTTTCAGCAGTATGAAGAATAATGAATTTTTTCAATCATTTTCTGGAACATTTGTTTTTTCTCGATACAATACCTTGGGCCTATTCGCCTCCTTAGTTTTGGTTTGGAAGTAACATACACAGCGCAATCTTTCTTACTACCTACTCAGCACTAAATTCTCTGGGGAAATCCAGGTTAGCATTGGTCCTAGAAACCTACTCTGGCCGTGAGAGGTGACCAAATGGATGGGTGGTCAGACTCGCGGACAGGGTGGATCACCGCCATCATGTCTGATAGGATACATCGTTGCTCACTGTATCAGTCACTGGATTGTCTGGTCCAGACTTGATTATTTACTGGCCACCCTCGTATAGCTATAGTGCAGCGTTAAACAACAAACAAACACACATGAGCTGGAAATCAACTACCAGTCAAAATGTTTCTTCTGATGATGATGGGTACAATGTGTGAAGCCCATTTCTGGTGTCCCCCTGCCGTGATATTGCTGGAATATTGCTTAAAGTGACTTAAAATCATACTTACTCACTCACTGTCACAGACTGCTTATGTCATGATAATCTTGGGGCTTATTTCTCTTAAGGGGTTAGGGGCGGTCGGGTAGCCTAGTGGTTAAAGCATTCGCTCGTCACGCCAAAGACCCGGGTTCGATTCCCGACATGGGTACAATGTGTGAAGCCCATTTCTGGTGTCCCCCTGCCGCGATATTGCTGGAATATTGCTAAAAGCGGCGTAAAATCATACTCACTCACTCACTCCTTTTGATAATTGGCATAGTTCTACGTTCAGAATTGCAATTTCATCCAAGCAAGCCCTGGATGTGACTACATGAATCACAAGACTGTTGTGAATGATTTTTTAGCTTGGAGAAGATGTTTTCCTAATCAATACAACATGGAAGTATGTGTCCAACAAGATGTTCTTGTATTTGCAACCACATGCATCAGTGGAGATGAGTACTGTTGATATCGATGTGTAATTCATAAACGAACCGTGCAAATAGACTGGATATGTATATTTAGGGTCATGTCATTCAAACCGGCCTCAAAACAAAACTAAGGTGACAAAAATTTATATGACAGAATGTGATACACATGCGCCCATAGGCGCCCATTGTGGCGCTGAACACGTTCATAGTAAGTTTGAGCAAAACAAGTCTCAGTTCCCGACTATGCTGTTGTCGGGGTAGTGTGTAGCAGGGCGTGGAGCCATCCCAGAGATGACATCCTTACCTTGTCAACTTGCTGACGGGTTAACCTCTTTATGTGGACAAATCGTCCGACCTCAAATCTGAAGGTCCGTGTTTCGAATTCCATCACATTTTATGGCCACTGCAACTGCAAAGCAGGGATGAGATTTCATGTGGAAGTCAGTTTGGGATGATCAAGCTGTTTACAACCTGCTTGTTTGGGGGCTTGTTTCAATCCTAATGCTGACCTGGGTGCGATGATGTCACAGGAATACTGTTTTTAATCCATGTACAACACTGTTTAGTTCCTTCTCTCATGCCGATTGGACCTACATTTTCCCAAGAACATTGGTGACTCTCTTGTCTCAGGTGCTCAATTCGTTGTACAGAGTTGAATCCCTTTGGCATGCCAGAAACTAGGGCTGGGATGGGTCCTGCGTAGGACCCGGGTACCCATTATTTAATGACAAAAACTCACTATAGCTCAGTGGTTACACTACAAGTTGCTAATGTATGCATTTCTTTCTGACGATGCACACATTCCTTTTGACTTGTATATGTTTGAGTAAAGATAAAGCTTCATTCAACTTCAATGGGTCGTGATCTGATCGATTGATACATCTATCTAAATAGTTTTTGCCAGGGCTGCGGTAAAACAGTTCCCAATCAGACATTTTGTTCCCAACTATGGAGACCTACAGTGGGTACCCGGGTAGGGTTGGATAATAAGGGGTTGGGTACCTGGGTTGTAAATTTGGACTCGTCCCAGCCCTACCAGACAACCTGTGGTCATGGATTTGAAATTGAGACGCACTTCCTGCTGTAAATGGCCTTCATCATATTCTATATCAACCACTGGTTTGCCTGCTCCAGGCTCCAGCGTTTCCGCGCTGCCTTGTGAAGCCCATTTCTGGTGTCCCCCCGCCGTGATATTGCTGGAATATTGCTAAAAGAGGCGTAAAACCATACTCACTCACTCACTCCACGCTGCCTTACTTTATTTGTGATATTGGTGATTCTAATGTTGTGCCCATTCATGATCATTTCTGTGGACCAGATTGCCCAGTGCCTCCATCAGGGGAAGCAGAATCTTCGTACAGTCTTTCCTGTACTTCCATATGCTAGTTGACCTCCCTGTTGATGTTGAATCTGTTGTGCATATGTCGTAAGGTCAGCACTTTCAGAGGTCATCTTTCAGAATGAAACATGTCCGCTATGAGGCTCATTCTCAATTTTGTTCCAGTTTTTAGAAATATGGGTCCTTAGTGTCCGTCATGTTCTCTGTTAAAATACGTCAATCTGATTGGAGGACAACAGTTATGACCTCTACTAGTTTAGATTTATATACTGAACAAAAAAGGTTAGGGGATATTTTTTGTAGGGAAGCAACACACGATTTCATCAAAACTCCTCTGTTTCCCCCCCCCCCCCCCCCTACCCAATTCATAATTCTAGACCTCAGATATCCCCGATATTCCTCATGTTCCTCTTTGCGTCAAATCGGGGTTAGTATCTCTGAATACACGTCCGAATACCAGCCCTTGTTTGATGGTACTGAAGATTTGTACAAGGGATCGATCGTATTGGTATGATACCAACTTCCAGGTGTGGAATATATACCACTCATCCTTTGATAGGGATAAGGAGTATCCAGGTGGGGTCTGGACGTGGCTGATTGCTGGGATGTGTTGTCATACAAACAGTATTCATATTGCCATGGAGCTGAAACATGCGCGACCTTGTTCACGTTGATTAAACATAAATACTCAGTTCAATGAGTTGTTGGGATTCATCACAGTATGGACATCTCAGTGTTCCTTTCAAGTGTTGAGTGGTATATTTGCTTGAGGAGATTTGAAGTAGGAGGGTTGTCAATGCGTGAATGTTTGGCTGTTGATGTTTGTAATTATTTTTCAAAGATGTTATACACTAATACTTATATTGACAAAGTCATTGTGGTGATCCTTTTGTTCTGCACTATAAGCTATTATTATTGTTATTGTTTTGTTTGTTTTATTATGAAGAACATTGTTGCTGTCTATTGCACTGCTTCTATCAAGGGGGGTAACTCTTCATGTGATCTTTTTTTACCCCCAAAGAGCTACTATATGAAGAGCACAACACATTAAGAGCACAACACAACACACACTTAGGAATACACAGTTAGGGTCTCGGGCCTAATTAAGTAAAATACAATCACATCACACTCACATCAATGTAACATCACACTCACATCAATGTAACATCACACTCACATCAATGTAACATCACACATCAATGTGACATCACACACATCAATGTAACATCACACTCACATCAATGTAACATCACACTCACATCAATGTAACATCACACATCAATGTGACATCACACCCATCAATGTAACATGACTCACATCAATGTAACATTACTCACATCAATGTAACATCACACTCACATCAATGTAACATCACACTCACATCATGTAACATCACATTCACATCAATGTAACATCACACATCAATGTGACATCACACCCATCAATGTAACATGACTCACATTAATGTAACATTACTCACATCAATGTAACATCACACTCACATCAATGTAACATCACACTCACATCAATGTAACATCACACATCAATGTGACATCACACCCATCAATGTAACATGACTCACATCAATGTAACATTACTCACATCAATGTAACATCACACTCACATCAATGTAACATAACACTCACATCATGTAACATCACATTAACATCAATGTAACATCACATTCACATCAATGTAACATCACATTCACATCATTGTAACATCACATTCACATCAATGTAACATCACACATCAATGTAACATCACTCTCACATCAATGTATAATCACACATCAATATTACATCACACTCACATCAACGTAACATGACACATCAATGTAACCTCACACATCAGTTTAACATGACTCATATCAATGTCACATAACACTCACATCAATGTATTTGAACGGAGGGATCCCCTAAATCTTTAGCTATTAACATCAGAGTTATCAGAATGACACCTTGACCTTCATACTTAGTCCGAACACTGTTTCTTCTCCTGTCAGTGTGGAAGCTTGTGCATCAAGTTACTTATTAACCTGACAGTGGATCTCATACATTATTTTAACTTACACCTGAGTCATCTTCTTTGTTATGAGTTGGTGTACAAAAGTTAGGCAGGAAATTCAATTCAATGTAGGTACAGAAGTACAAGTGCGAAGCAGTATAGCAAGATAATCTATTTTTCTTTTTGTTAGCATACAATTTGTAAATGTTGTATCATATTGTAAAACCGGTTTTGACCAATATTGAAATCTGTCAGACCAGTTAATCTGCATGTAGTGCATGCTTCACTTAGATTGTTTTTGTTATGTTACCATGGTTACACTGTATTTTGTTTGCAGTTTGAATGTCATCACAAATGCCTGTCATCTAAGTATTGCCTTTATTTTGTATTGGTTTGATTATACAGTAGTCATCGGTTCCTGTGTTGAGTTTGTGTTTCAGACAGTATAGTTTTGTCCCCTACGTTCTAAACATGTATTTACCTGTGTATCCCACCTTATGTTTGATCACTAATACATGTTAAGCTTTCAATATGCAAAATACATATAGCATCTTCCTGAGGCAAGAGAGTTAACTGGCTTTAAAAGTCCAGTTTCCACCCTTGCCGAACTTGGCTGGAATCCCTTGGTTCGACCGTAGCGCCACCAGTGGTTATTATGAGTTATGTCCCTTCTGAGCCTCTCCTATGGACCAATCTGATTCCATCACTTGCATTTGTTTCAAACAAAATGGCGGAGCCTAGTCAAGACGATCTGATCGATAATCAAGACCTATGTTGTGATAAAACGAGACTTACATCGCGAAGTGCATCAAATCACGTGAGCACCTTGATTAAAAACATGAAAAAGTTTGGAAAATATCTGTTGACGGTGGTGCACATGTTTTTTCAAAATCCTGCAATCAAAAGAAATCTGCACGACAGTTTACGAAGCGGATTTCGATTTCGTTGCAAGATTTTGATTGGACTATGCATAGACTCGTTAATCCAGCCAAAATGTATAATCAATAATATCAGCCTAGTTCGGCAAGGGTGGAAACTGGACTTTTATAGTCAGTTAACTCTCTTGCCTCGGGAAGCTGTACATATAGAGGACCCTATATATTCTGGACAGCTTTGAAGCAAACCAAGCCTTGACCTTGGTACACCATCAATACTTGAGAGATTTGGTATACACCACGTTCCTCCATCAGCCATGATGACATGTGACCACTTTGTTCATGTCAGCTGGTGATTAGGCTGTTTAAGACTCAGAAAATGCATGAACTTGTGAGAACACCATCATTGCCTGTTATTGAAACCTTGAGTAGAGTAGATCGCCCCACGACTGCAGCACATGTTGTACAAGAAATATTGCCGTTTGTGCGATGTAATCTGAGTGCTCATTGGTCAGAACACTCTCTGATTTCCCTCTCACTGGAAGCAGGCCTTGGCTTGATTCGTTGGCTAAAAATAGCGACTACAATGGAAATGATGTTCTAAGTTGACAAAGAATAGACAAGTGTCACAAATTCACAGGTGATGGAGGAACGTAGTGTATACAAAAGTACTGATGACGTTGCTCCACAGTGTACTCTTTTGCTGAATCAGGCAAGATTTTATTTATTGTTTTTATTCAGTGTTATCATCTGAACTGTATTTTCCCAAATTGTTAATAAGTTAAAAAAATGTATTCTCCATTTTGGGGCAACAGCAAACAATGCATATGGTTTTCTTTGGCAACTTTTTTTGAACTCACTCGACCAGTCAGAACATATAAGGTGTGGTGTAATGGAGTTTAACGTCGCGTCCAAGATTATTGCACGTACATAGCGACATACATGTACGTGTGTGTGTGGCTGCTTGTACTAGTCCGGACTGATACCGATTTATAGTGCTAGCCCACTGAGATACGGAGCTGCAGTTTAACATGAATACCCCACTCAGACAGTATACTGACTCCAAGCTGACCAGTCCTTGGTTAGCCCCATAATTACGAGCGCCAGACAGAGTAACAACAAGTACCATCTTTTAACATCTTTTGGTATGCATTTCTGGTGTCCCCCGCCGTGATATTGCTGGAATACTGCTAAAAGCGGCGTAAAACCATATTCACTCACTCACTCACTCTTTTGGTATGATGCGGATGGGGATCGAACCGCGGACTTTCGGCTCTCCGGGTGCACACTCTACCACTAGACCACGTCAGCGGTTCAAAACATATAAAGTGAACCCCAAAGTGTAATCAGTCTCGGTTATCTGCCGAAGCAGATTCCAATAGTTGTTAAAGGCAATTTAGTGGTGAATATTATTTGAAATGATCACTGAAAATCAGTGACAACACCACAAAAAAGGGTAAGCATGTCCTGCTCTACTGGATGCTCATATGATGTGTTTAATGCTTGTGAATCACAGACAAAACCAATAAGAATATTACTAGCCCTATGTCAATCCTGTTGGGTGTCTCTGCTCCAGGAATAAGCATTGGATATTTTAATTGGTTTGTTGTTTAACGCCGCACTCTGCTATATGACGGCGGTCTGTAAATAATTGAGTCTGGACCAGACAATCCAGTGATTAATATCATGAGCATCGATCCACGTAATTGGGATTGATGACATGCATCAACCAAGTCAGCGAGTCTGACCACCCTATCCCGTTAGTCGCCTTTTACGACAAGCATAGGCGCCTTTTACGGCAAACATGGGTTGCTGAAGACCTATTCTACCCCGGGGTAAGCATTGGAAGCTTGAGGACAGATGTGTTTTTCATGTCTCGGTTTGGGGATTTTTATTTAAAATCCTGATCAGTAGGTTTGGGAAAATGACATTTCAGGTATTTTTTTAGTTCATCAAAAATATGTCTGAATATGTTGCCAGAAGATGGTGTTGTCAGGTGAGGATTGAGAGTAACCTCCCTTACCTACAGGGAGAAACAAGCCTGATACAATTGTTGTTGTTTTTCAGTCAATGACCGTTTGGCATTTTTGTGATGATTGCACAATTTTGTGGTCAGCCTATAACTTGGCCGATTATGAAAACACTGCTTTATTATTGTGGCGACACGGATGACCCACTCGTCTAAGGCGCCGCGATTCCCTGTGCAGAGATGGGCACTTGGGCATGCTAGAACCTATGATTGTGGGTTTGAATCCTGTTTTGCCCTGATTATGTTTCTAGGTTTGTCAGCACCATACCCATGCTTGTGGGTTTCACCGAAGTGAAATCACTTCTGGCTTTCCTCCCACTTCAAGCTGACATGCCGTGATATAACTGTAATACTGTTAAAAGTGGTGTTAAACCCAACTCACTCACTCACCCCCTTTATTATTTTTCTACTACACTTTTCATTTATCTAATAGGGACAATGGATACAAAAACAAATTTTCAAAATGGTATTGTCTGTTATGATTGGCAGAGAAACCTATACCAGGAAATATGACAATAATTCTAGACAAATATCAAAAGGAAATGTATTGACTAAGATCTTATTTTCCTCTTTTGCTGTATATGTTTACCGTATTCAACGTAATAAGCGCCAAGGGCGCTCTCAAAATTAGAAATAGGGGGCGCTTATTAGAATATTATTTTGAGTTGAAAGATTGTAAATTTCGTTGTTTATGCCAACAGCCTGAAGTGTTTACATACGAAAGATATATTTTTCAAGAATTTAATTGCCCTTAATTAACACACGAGTGCGTATTACACACGAATAAATAAGTCTTGTGTACATGATCAATCGGAAGGGGTGCTGATTGGGATTGTTTACTAGCCAATATATTAGCAATTATCGCCGTGGGCGCTTATTAGAGCGGGGCGCTTATTACGTCGAATACGGTAATTGTGATTGGTATCAATGCCAAAAATGAAATAGTCTGTTTGGTGATTCCATACATCTCTGTGTGTGATTGAATTAAAAAAATATTGGACTAATATTGGAAAAAGTAATGGGACTTTTCTTCCATTTGTTGATTTGACTCAGTAGCAGGTGGTAATCAATTTGCAGAATTGTGATATTTCAAACATTCGTTGAACCTTTATGACATTTCTTGCAAATGTTTCAAGCAGAAGTAATACAAATTTGATTGAATCATTAATATATTGATTGATGGATGGATTCCAATTTGACAGAAGCCATGGTTTTACAGTGTTGGCACTCATTTCTTTGGATTACTGATGAATATTGTAGTTTTCTTTTGTGTATTTCAGTGTATGAGTGTATTATGATAGTATGCATATTTATAATGCATCAAAGCCATACCCTAAAGAATGCTCAAAGCACTTCATTATTACACCATAAATGGATTAGTGTGCACTTGATGTTTATTGTCAGCGTCTGGGGAGTATGTTGTGTCAGTGTTACCCTGGAGACTGAAACATGAAGGTGATTAGGCTTATTCGAATTTAGCTGTGCAGAGTTACTTCTCTTGGCCCCACCAGGATCCGCTTGTCATTGGTTCGAATGCCACATCATATGTTGATTCTCAGCTCCCTATGGAGTATGTTGTGTCTGTGTTACCCTGGAGACTGAAACATCAAGGTGATAAGGCTTATTCGAATTTAGCTGTGCGGAGTTACATCTCTTGGCCCCACCAGGATCCGCTTGTCATTGGTTCGAATCCCACATCATATGTTGATTCTCAGCTCCCTATAGAGTATGTTGTGTCAGTGTTACCCTGGAGACTGAAGCATTAAGGTGATAAGGCTTATTCGAATATGCTGTGCATAAGAGTTACGTGTCTAAGCCCAACCTAGGATCCGCTTGTCTTTCTTTCCAATCCCACATCATATGTTGATTCTCAGCTCCCTATGGAGTATGTTGTGTCAGTGTTACCCTGGAGACTGAAACATCAAGGTGATAAGGCTTATTCGAATTTAGCTGTGCGGAGTTACATCTCTTGGCCCCACCAGGATCCGCTTGTCATTGGTTCGAATCCCACATCATATGTTGATTCTCAGCTCCCTATGGAGTATGTTGTGTCAGTGTTACCCTGGAGACTGAAACATTAAGGTGATAAGGCTTATTCAAATTCGCTGTGCAGAGTTACAACTCTTGGCCCCACCAGGATCGGCTTGTCATTGGTTTGAATCCAACATCCACCCAGTTATGATCCTTGGTCTGTCTACACCATACGATTGCTTGTGGGTTTTAGTGATCAACGTTTACAACCTACGTCACTTTGGACTTGGCGATATAACGGAAATAATGTATTTATCGGTGGTGAAAGATACTCATCGTTTATCGAGTTTGTTTCCGTTCTCCAAACCAAGATGTGTGTTGTGTCCTGTTGCTGTGTTGAGGGTGTGAGTGTGTATGTGTGAGTATATATTCATATATGTGCTATTTTTGCCTACTGAGGGTATTTTTGGACAGCCCACAATTTGGTATGTTTGCCTCGGAACAGTGAACACCTAATGTCTATTTTATCATGATGTATAAAAATTATGTGAATAAACTTTCCTTCAATGGTCTTGTTGTTTTGTAACTCTTGTGGTCTTGGGGGCGGTCGGGTAGCCTAGTGGTTAAAGCGTTCGCTCGTCACGCCGAAGACCCGGGTTCGATTCCCGACAAGGGTACAATGTGTGAAGCCACTCACTCACTCTTGTGGCCTTGGGGACCAGTTGCCCAAGGCGCCGCAGTTCGCTGTTCTCAGTTGCATCCCTTGGGCAGCCAGAAATCTGTGAATGTAGGTTCACCCGGATTATGTTTCTAGGTTTGTCAGGACCCTACTGGTGATTGTGGGTTTCACCAAAGTGGTAAACGTTTGAGACCTGCATCACTTCATGCCTTCTTCCACCATGAAGCTGACACACTGTGATATAACTGGACTACTGGTAAAAGTGGCTTTAAACACAACTCGCTCACTCACTCACTCACTCACTCACTCACTCACTCCACTATTTTGAATGGTACCATATGTTCCCATGAATTTTCAGGTGAAAAATTGACATGCCTTTGCATGTGTTTGTGATGGTGTCACCAGTGGGGCAGGATACACTTTATAAACACATACTTTTGATATACAGTAAACTACGGTTATAACGAACACGCTTATAACGAACTGACGGATATAACGAACTACTTTTTTGGTCCGGACTATTTGTTGTAGTTATGCTGTATATATGCTTGTAACGAACTACAGCTAAAACGAACTAAAATTAGTAGTCCCTTTGAGTTCGTTATAACCGTACTTTACTGTAGTTAGAATCGTGCAATGGATTCTGATTTTTTAATATACAGTAACAGCAAACCTATTATTAATAACAGATCCAGCAGTCAAAATCAGATAGTGGGATGAAACTGGATACTGCATTTTACAATGGGAGTTACATCACTTCTCACATATAGAGCTGATACTTAACAACGTACCCGTGGGGATGCCGGGTTTGAAAAGGTCCCCAGCAGCCTACGCTTGTTGTAAGAGGTTACTCAATGGATTGGGTAGTAAGGCTTTGTGACTTGGTTGATTGACTGTGTATTGTTACACACAATATATCATGGACTAGCACTATAAGACTCACACTAGTACAAGCAGTCCTACACAAAGGTGAATGTACATCGCTATTTACCTGCCTTAATCTTTATTGCGACTTTGAACCCAATTTCATCTGGCATATAGCTGAAATATTGTTGAGTGCCGCTTGAAACATACATCATCCAAGGTATACAATACCCAAAATGTACACTTCACAATAGACATCAGACAATAAACAGTATGCTATGTACAATACATCCTCACAAGACATACAATACAATACACAAAACATACAATACAAAGTACACACAATACTCAACATATACGTAACACAACATATTCACCACAGCATATACACTACACAAAATAATTAAATACACAACATATACACTACACAACATATACAATACACGTGTACACTACACAACATGTACACTACACAACATGTGCACTACACAACCTATTCAATACACAACATATACAATACACAACATATACAATACACAACATATACAATACACAACATATACAATACATAACATAACATATACACGACGCAACATCCGGATCTCTGGATCTTCACGGGTCTGCGTCTCAAGACAAGCATGGGTTGCTGAAGACCTTATGTTGTGCCTCTTGCGTTCTAGTCAATACGAACCGCCTCCGTGGTCTAGTGGTAAAGCGTCCGCCCGGAGAGCGAAAGGTCCGGGGTTCGATCCCCGGCCGCGTCATACCAAAAGACGTTAAATATGGTACTTGTTGTTACCCTGTCTGGCGCTCGGCATTAAGGGGCTAAAACAAGGACTTGAGTCAAGGAGTCAGTATACTGTGTCTGAGTGGGGTATTCATGTTAAACTGAGGCATGGTATCTCAGTGAGCTAGCACTATAAATCGGCATCAGTCCGGACTAGTACAAGCAGCCACACAAACACACACACGTACATGCACGTCGCTATATAAGTGCAATAATCTTGGACGCGACGTAAAACCCCATTTCACCTCTCCTCTTGTCAATTCATGAAGAAACACTTATTTGCATCGGCCTGAAGTCATAAACCACCTGGGGAAGCGGTGGGCTAGACTAGAGACCCGCGTTCAGTTCCCAACATGGGTACAATGCGTGAAGCCCATTTCCAATGTCTCTAGCCGTGTCTGCTGGAATATTACTAAAAGCGGCGTAAAACCATACTCACCCACAAATAAACCACTTTCAGATGAAATTGGCTTAGACAAGATCTGGCGTTTAGTAAATAACCAAATCAGATCAACCCTTGAAGGAACGGAAACCATTAAAAAAATTTATTACTTAACGAACATTCGAATGGCAATCACCGAGTTCATCTCTCATGAGGAAACAAACCCAATTTTCTGTAAAACATAATCAATTTTAAGCCTGCTTGTCACGCCCTTGTATATGTGGGCCACTTGGTGGCCTTCACCTTGACCCCAGTACATGCAGCAAATATGTCCTCATAACCTAATTATATTTTTACTGATGTTCCTGACTTTTCCAAGTTGGATTTCTTTTTTTTAAAAACCGTCCAAATACCTTCCACTGGCGTTTTGAAATTTCTGTTTTTGCTCACCTTGAAGATGTCAGTATTCGTAATGAGCGTTCGTCTGTCGTCGTTCAACGTCCACCTTTTGACGTAAGGCTCTTCCGTCAACATCCGTGTGTTCATTTTTTGTTTTGCCAATAAATCAGGGTTTATTTGAAATAAAAGTTGATTCATTGCCAAGTTGAATATAAAATATCTCTTATCTTTCCTTGCAGCATTTTCATCTTATGAACATATGTTTTTTCATCATCCCAAAGATGATATTTCTGTTTCGTTAAAAAAAAACAATGTTTAGTATGAGAAGAGCCTGTCAACCGAACAACGGTGAAATTAAATTTTGCGTGATTAGGTCGACATATATCTACACTGAACAGACAGACAGAGTTTATTCAATGTACAGGCCAGAGGCACATAATGCAGTCATATTATTTAGAGACCCATTCTTGTGTTAATTTTGTGGATATTAAGGACACATTTGCATAAGTTATGTGACAGGTTCAACTTCGTTAATCGACGTACAGTAAACTACGGTCATAACGAACTCAAAGGGGCCACTAATTCGGTTCGAAATAACCGTAGTTCGGTATAAGCATATATACAGGATATATACAACAAATGGCCGGGACTAAAAAATAATTTCGTTATATCGGTAGGTTCGTTACAAGCGTGTTCGTTATAAACGTAGTTTACTGTACTTAATAAAAATACAAGCTAGCATTGTACACTACTTCATTCTTCCTAGATGCCAATAGAATTACAAGATGGTAGGTGGATTGATAATTATCAATTACATGTGGAAGATGGTTGCTTAGATATGTTTCTCTAAATACTTCATACCTACTACAAATGAATAAAACGTGGAATTCATCATCAATATATTACTGATTATTTTTTTACAAAATGGGCAAAGAATCTGGGAATATTCAATATTTTGTGCATCTACCAGTTTCTACAATTAACCCAAGGTTACTACAGCTAAAGTTTGCCAAAGCAGACCTTAAGTAAACAGGGATATTTGATGAAAGGTACAAATCAACATTTAACAGTGACTTAAACTGTACATAGTACCTACATTTTGACGATTTGGACACGTCGGTAATCCAGACTTGCTCGAGATGGTCAAAGATTCTGTTTTTAAAAATGGATATAAAAGTGTTTGTATTTCCAACGTCTTGTAACACAGACTTACGACAATCGCAGCGCTAAAACGATCGTAACTCCCATACTGTAACATAGACTTGCGACAATCGTTTCCCAAGACGATCGTAACCGTAACATAGACTGAGCGCTGAGATTACTTTGTTGTACGGGGCCAATAGGGGTACGCCCGCCTCCGTGGTCTAGTGGTAGAGCGTCTGCCCGGAGAGCGAAAGGTCCGGGGTTCGATCCCCGGCCGCGTCATACCAAAAGATGTTAAAAGATGGTACTTGTTGTTACCCTGTCTGGCGCTCGCCATTAAGGGGCTAAAACAAGGACTGGTCGGCTCGGAGTCAGTATACTGTGTCTGAGTGGGGTATTCAAGTTAAACCTCGGCATGGTATCTCAGTGAGCTAGCACTATAAATCGGCATCACTCCGGACTAGTACAAGCGGCCACACACACACACACGTACGAGCACATCGCTATATAAGTGCAATAATCTTGGACGCGACGTTAAACCCCATTCACCTCACCTCACCAATAGGGGTACGATGACACACAATCAGTCAGGTCACACTTCATGGCCACCAGCACCTCATTTCCGGTGAATTTTGGACACAGTGGATCTATTTACTCTCGTCTCAATGACTCCAGTACGTGCAATACTTTCCTGCCAATACCGCTTCAGTGAAGAACGTTAGCACCAGTAGACCGTGTCTGCAGGGAGTGTAGGTTCGTGTCAACTGACAGTCCCAGCATATTTGATTCAAGTCCTTGAAACAACACGTTGTTTTGCCTGCTACTTCAATTTTATTATATGTGTCAATACACCTGCTGATGCTTGCCAGGAATACACCGAGACAATATTTCCGTTTTACACAAGACGCTAGTAACAATGTCTGACTTCACACAAGGCACTAACACAATGTCACATTTCATTCAGTTTATTAATGTCTCAGGACATTACAGACACTGTCTCAGCCCCAACAAGCCATTAATAACAATGTCTCCGTTCAAACAGGGCGCTGATGACAATGTCTCCGTTCACACAGGACGCTGATGACAATGTCTCCGTTCACACAGGACGCTGATGGCAATGTCTCCGTTCACACAGGGCGCTGATGGCAATGTCTCCGTTCACACAGGACGCTGATGGCAATGTCTCCGTTCACACAGGGCGCTGATGGCAATGTCTCCGTTCACACAGGGCGCTGATGGCAATGTCTCAGTACACACAGGGCGCTAGTAACATTGTCTCCGTTCATCGTTACCCTCTTTAAGAGGCATTCACACGTCACGACTAGTTAGTACAACTTATTGCATACATGAACACACAATGCCATTAAGAAAGAGGTCAAATGTAACAAATGTTATATTTGGGATAACACTCTCTTAGTAAAGTACAGATTCTAGTACTTTGTTGGGTTGAGACCGATCCGGGATTCGAACCCACACAGCCATAGTGATGTACCAAATCGCCAGCACACAAAGTCAGCGATCTAACCCACTCAGCCACCGAGGCTTCCACATAAAATGAAAGTCAAGCTGGTAGTCTAGATCACGTACTTTGTGTACCCCTCTGACTAGTGTAAATTTTCACGGCTCCCATGGCCGAAAGCTATGAATACACAATGCCATATAGAAACTGAGTGGGTGCGGGTGATTAGGTGCTTCACTCTGGGAGTGTGGGTTCGAATCCCGAATGGGACTCAACCCAAAAGAGCATAGTATGTACTTTACTTAGAAATTGTCATCCCCAATATCCCAAACACATAACCAAGTGTACCAAGCTGTGTCGTGTGAAGGCCTCTTAATGGAAGACAGGGCTTCATCCAATTATGTGCTTTTTATCTATTACCGGTGTTGTGTATGTCATATCTGTTATTATCGCAACATGTCATGCATATAAATACCTCTCATCACTTGGTTGTTGTCACTCCAGCTCGATAACGGTGTAAGAATCTACATCGAAACGTCGCTATATGCAATAAACCAGAATCCCGGACGGGACTCAACCCAAAAGAGTACGCGAATCTGTACTTTACTATGAAAGTGTTATCCCAAATAATAATGAGTGAGTGAGTTTGATTTTACGCCGCTTTTAGCAATATTCCAGGAATATCACGGCGGGGGACACCAGAAATGGGCTTCACACATTGTACCGATGTCGGGAATCGAACCCGGGTCTTCGGCGTGACGAGCGAACGCTTTAACCACTAGGCTACCCGACCGCCCCAAATTATTATTATCATTATGATGATGATGATGATGACGATGACGATGATGATGATGATGATGATGATGATGTATTAGTATGGCGCAGCACACAACAAATATTACATTTGTTACATTTGACCGATTTCTAAGTGGTATTGTGCATCCAAACCAGAAGTTGTTATTCATAGAGTTGTACGTTTTTCGTTCGTCTCTGGTGACGCTATTCGCTGTGACGTTATGGGATCGGGATCGGGTGGTCAGGCTCGCTGACTTGGTTGATGCATGTCATCGTATCAAAATTGCGTTGATCGATGCTCATGTTGTCAATCACTGGATTGTCTGGTCCAGACTCGGTTATTTACAGACCGCCGTCATACAGCTGGTATATTGCTGAGTGCGGAGTTAAACAACAAACACATTACACAAAACGTTATACACGGCCGATCCTTTTGTTTATAAAAATATTTAAAAAATAAGCTGATATATAGATATAAAGTAAACAAAATTATAATATTCTGATCAACAAAATAAAAATACGGCATGAAGTAACACTCTGACACTCACTTGAAATACAGTATAAAAAAATCCAATATATATTTTTAGGTTCACCATACCCACTACTAAGGGTTATAAGAACATATAACTATTTTATCTATTTTTTAATGACAGACTGACAAATATCCGAAAAGATATAAAAAACCCAGCTACAAATAACATGCGAGGTCTTTGAATTTGTTGTTGTCCAGCCAAATGGCTGACCAAGAAAACCTTCCCTTGTTAATACCCACACGCAGCTTGACATGACGTGACCCGTGCATATATGGCGGTAAGCTCTTCCGGCGCTACAAAAAGTCCTTTCCTGCTTATTATTATCGAAATATAAGGATAAACTCGTACACTTGTCTCCAGCCAACATCACACACTCCAGCCATCAACTCCGTCACGCACAACCGACGTCAATCTACCTAGAAACAATGGCGATCCTCTCCGGCCGGATATTTGTGCCAGACTCCTTTTATTGCTATTTCCAAACATGCTGGCAGGTCTTCACGTGTGATGCTGGCAGGTCTTCACGTGTGATGATGGCAAGACGCCAATCGAGACAATATTGTTCTCAATGAATCAGCTGCGGCTTTGACCAATTCTGGCCATGGTTGTTCAACTCCTCCAGGCTTTGTTCTGACATCAGACGAGAGGATTTGCTCATTTATCAGCCTGTTATAACAAGCACGGATGTTTGGGGCTTTCTGTGGTTGTGTTACGAGGAGAAACGGACACTTGCACAAGATGAACATTTGATGGTCTGGCAAGACGGAACGGATGCTTGCATGCAGATGGGGACCCCTCATAATCACACAGCTCGACTTCCGGGGTAGAGTGGGTCTTCAGCAACCCATGCTTGCCGTAAAAGGTGACGGTGCTTGTCGTAAGAGCAGGGTATGAAACTCCCAAAAAATTCAGCCGCTTTTAGCAATACTCCAGGAATATCACGGCGGAGGACATCAGAAATGGGCTTCACACATTGTACTCATGTTGGGAATCGAACCCGGGTCTTCGGTGTGACGAGAGAACGCTTTAACCACTAGGCTACCCGACCGCCCTCTAAAAACAAAAGACTAGACAGGCTTTAATATGTGTATGATCACGTTCCCTTACATATGATGACCTTATGTTGTGCAGATTAATAGGGGAACACATTTCAAGTTTTATTTATCACATGTCTCATATCGCTCAGTCTTCACAGTGAAAAAACAGATCATGGTGTGTTCACTTTTCGTTTCCCGAGGGCCGGCAGTTCAAAGTTTAGAATAACCCGTACTAAAACAACATTACTGTCACAACACACAGCATCAAAGGATTTTACCGCGCACCCAAAGGTCTATTTTAGGGTAAGTCCCCCATTATTCACCCTTGCTTGACAACGGCATACGGATCAATACCGACACGTCGCCTTGACAGTAAATGAAGAAGTTGTTATCCATAACTTGTGTCTACTTTGGAAGTGATTTACATTTGATTTTTCTACTTTGTACACCACTATCCCACATGACAAACTTAAGGAAAAACTTCATTCCTTGATCCATGGGGCTTTTGTTACATACCACAGATACAGTTACGAATCTATCTATATTCATGGGTTCAGGACAATTTGTGAAAAAATAAAGCAAATGCCATCTGAAGTTTACTGAGAAAACAATATGTGAAATGCTGGACTTCCTCATTGATGACATCTACGAAAAATGTGGGGCTAAGGCATTTAGGCAAGAAGTAGGCATTCCCATGGGCACCAACTGAGCTCCCCTTCTTGCGGATCTGTTTCTTTATGCATATGAATCGGAATTTCTGTTCAGATTGGCAAAGTCAAAACAGGGTAATTTGGCCAAGAAGTTTAACTTAAGCCTCAGGTATATATCATCTGATATCATTCAATAACAATCAAATAGCTAATTCCCTTCCACTGATTCACCCACCTGAACTAGAAATAAAGGAGACCAGTGAGACCGCCTCATCTGTTTCATATTAAGATCTTTGCATAAATATTCAGAGTGACAAAACGCTCTGCACAAGACTGTATGACAAAAGGGATGACTTCAACTTTCCAATAGTCAACTTTCCCTTCATGTCGAGCAATGTTCCAGCAGCTCCAGCCTTTGGTGTTTATATTTCACAGCTATTGAGATACAATCTACCAAAATTTCAAAGAGCGTCTAACGACTCTTGCTCAGAAATTGTTTGATCAAGGCCCCAGTAAAGCTTTCCAAAAGTTTATGGTAGACGCTTGGAGGACATTTCCAAATTTGACTCATCAGTGACAAAAATGATGTCCAATGCAATTCCCTATTTTGACTTGTACCATATGTTCCCATGTTTTTTCGGGTGAACAATTGACTTGCCTCTGCATGCCTTTGTGACGGGTGCCACCGGTGGGGCAGGATACGCTCACCTTTTCGCGAACACCTGGTATCATTACTATTTGATAGTGATTCATAAACAGATGCTCATGATATAGACGGAATTGTACAATCGACTCGTCTTTATGCAGATATTTCTATTGGCTATGGAAAGGGTTTTGTCGCTTTATTTAAGGTATTTTCGCAAGTTCAACAGATCTTCGCTGATCCAATTTTTGTATTACTAAATAATGATGAACTTCCGTACATCTGGTACTCTTTTAATTAGTTAACATACATCCGCTAGAATGGCATCTAATAGTGAAAACAAAACAGTTAACTGGAAAGCCCTATTATATTTATATGCTGCCGAACGCAATACAATACAATGCAATGCATGACCAATGAGATTGGTCTAACGAACACTGCACTCATGACAAAATATTATAATACTTTTTGTAAATAGCAACCGCCTTCCGAATCTGTAAACAAGACATCACTTGTTGCTTTAATTGTACGATATCTCCAAAGCCTGTGATTTAAACAATGCCAAAAGTAGAGTAAATACTACTGAATGTACGACTTGCTGTCTCATAGCGTACATTTTCAGCGACGCTTTAGACGTCGGGGTGAAGAGTCCTTGGTGTCGGGTTTTAACTATTCAGAGTTGTCGTGAGGAAAATAGTATGACGCTGCGCCCTGAAACTCGTGCTCGAGGCATGGCGGCGATTGATTGCTAAGTATCCTCTAACGACTTATTATTGAGCTAATCGCTGAATAATTTGTTTAATAACGTCTGGGATCTCAGTTTTAGCCGAGACTGTTGGCTGGGTACCGGAATACACCGTGTAAACACATAATAACGCAGTATAAACATGGTTATTTGCAGTAGTACCTCTCAAACGTCTGGAGGTAGTTTTAGTGTAAGTTGAAACCCACTGACGTCAGACTTGTATATACCTACCGCTATACAAAGATCTGAGGACATCTCATTACAGGCCACGTCAGACCGACCTTCATCCGACTCATGAGATCGCAAAGGTGAAAGTCCGAATGTGTTTTCTAATCATGCAACCTCGAACTGGTTAATAGGGCTTTCCGAGCGACAGTTACGAACTGTAATTTGATACGCATTTGAAACGGAAGAGACTTCCCATAACCGGTTGGAACTACTGCCACACAACATCTGCCATCTAATATCTATTTCAGAGTATTTTCTTTTGTTCAGTTTTTTAGATTTTGAATCGAGAACTTTGTAAAAAAAAAGCAACTAGAGCCGTAAAGCTCGAGAAATGGGCTTTCTGATTAGTAAGTTCGCGAAATGTCGTTCGGACGTGACCCGTAAAGGGATTTCCTCAGATCTTCGTTGTGGTAGCGACTATAGTCCTCGCCATTTGAAATATAATCACGAAAAATATCGCGACATATATCAGTCGAAACAACGTGACAGATATGGTAGTCCAAGCGACGTAACAGATATGGTAGTTGAAGCAACGTAACCCATATGGTAATCGAAGCAACGTAACAGATATGGTAGTCGAAGCGACGTCACAGATATGGTAGTCGAAGCGACGTCACAGATATAGTAGTCGAAGCAACGTCACAGATACAGTTGTCGAAGCAAAGTAACAGATACGGTAGTCGAAGCAAAGTAACAGATACGGTAGTCGAAGCAAAGTAACAGATATGGTAGTCGAAGCAAAGTAACAGATACGGTAGTCTAAGCAACGTAACAGTTATGGTAGTCGAAACGACGTCACAGATATGGTAGTCGAAGCAAAGTAACAGATATGGTAGTGGAAGCAAAGTAACAGATACGGTAGTCGAAGCAAAGTAACAGATACAGTTGTCGAAGCAAAGTAACAGATACGGTAGTCGAAGCAAAGTAACAGATACGATAGTCGAAGCAAAGTAACAGATACGGTAGTCGAAGCAAAGTAACAGATACATTTGGGTAGTCGAAGCAAAGTAACAGATACGGTAGTCGAAGCAAAGTAACAGGTACGGTAGTCGAAGCAAAGTAACAGAAAAGGTAGTCGAAGCAAAGTAACAGATACGGTAGTCGAAGCAAAGTAACAGATACGGTAGTCGAAGCAACGTAACAGATATGGTAGTCGAAGCAACGTAACATATATAGCAGTCGAAGCAACGTAACAGATATTGAAGTCAAAGCAATGTAACATATATCAGTTGGAGCGACGTCACAGATATTGTAGGCAAAGCAACTTCACAGATACAGTAGTCGAAGCAACGTAACATAAACTGACGTCTAAAAGAAACTTTACCAGAGTTTGAAATCACTCTTGCTAAAAAACAACAAAACATACATGCATGAAGTAAAGTGTATTGAGAAGATCAATAAATCAACATAATCAACACCGAGAATGACGTCAGAGCCCCCCAAAGTTGGGTGTGGTACAAACCTCGAGCTTTCAGAATCATGGACAATAGGCAGAGTACATAAACAATCGCTCTCGGTCAATAACAAGTCATTAGTAGCGTGTGTGACCACCAAATGCCTCAATACACGCAAAAACTCTTCGACGCACAGAAAAAGTCAGTCGTCTGATGAGGTCACGTGGGATTTGACGCCATTCTTCTTGGAGGGCCAAGATCAGTTCTTGCCGGTTGGCTGGAGAGTGTGGTCGTTGTCGAACACGACGATCCATCATGTCCCAGAGGTGTTCTATGGGGGACATGTCGGGTGAGCGTGCAGGCCACGGCAGGACGTTGACGTTGTTAGCTGCGAGGAAGTTAGTGACAATTCTGGCTGTATGGGTTCTAGCGTTGTCATGCTGATAAATGACACCACGTGGCTGCTGTTGGAGAAATGGTAGGACAACTGGACGAAGAATGTTATCCATGTAACGCTGAGCTGTCAAATTTCTGTCAACGATGACCAGCGGTGTCCTCTCCTGCCCATAGATCCCTCCCCACACCAAGACACTCACTCCACCATATGGTACGACCACCTGCACGCAACACGCCGCCGTTCGTTCACCCCTTCGGCGCTTAACACGTTGTCTTCCATCAGCCCTAAACATACAGAATCGACTTTCGTCAGTGAAGACAACCCTCTGCCAGTCACGTCGTTGCCAACTTCGTACAGTCCGGGCCCATCTCAATCGCAGACGACGATGTTGCGCTGTCAATAGCTGTCCTCTGTATGGTCTAAAAGTTCTGATTCCATGAGCCTCCTGGCCACTGTCTGTCGACTAACCCTGTGACCTAAGGCATTTTCGCCGATTACGTCACTGTCAGGAAGCGATTTCGGAGGTGCAAGGTACGCAAGTAGCGGTCATCATGGGGCGTGGTCACTCTGGGTCTGTCTGTTCTTGGCCTGTCAGCGGTCCGCCCTGTCTGTCTGTAACGTTGCATCAAGTTGGTAACGGCAACACGGGAGCCACCGAAGGTTCGTGCAATATGGGCGTGGGTGGCTCCCATCTGTACCATATCTAAGGCTCGTTCACGTTGTTCGACTGTGAGTCGTGGCATTTTGTGTGTGTTTTTTTTATCACTGTGGATGTCTGACTTGCCGTTGCAATCGTTTTATACCCTTACACGCACGTGCATTTGCAGATGTCCGTGATGCACGTGTTTTTCACTTTTTCGCGTGTTATCTCGCAAACATGTAACAGACGATTAACATTTTCTGCATACACTATTGTTGTATTTAGGTTATGTGTTTTAGATAGACTTCATCGAATTTTTTTTTATACTTTGTCTGAAATTTATATTTTCAGTTGGTAAAGTTTCTTTTGGACGTCAGTTTATATCAGTCGAAGCGAAGTCACATATATAGTAGTCGAAGCGATGTAACAGATATAGTAGTCGAATCAACGTAACAGATATGGTAGTCAAAGCAACGTCACAGATATAGTAGTCGATGCAACGTAACATATATCAGTCGAAGCGAAGTCACAGATATAGTAGTCGAGGCGATGTAACAGATATAGTAGTCGAATCAACGTAACAGATATGGTAGTCGAAGCGACGTCACAAATAAAGTAGTCGATGCAACGTAACAGATATGGTAGTCGAAGTGACGTCACAGATACAGTAGTCGAGATGACGTCTCAGTTATGGTAGTCGAAGCGACGTCACAGATACAGTAGTCGATGCAGCGTAACAGATATAGTAGTCGAAGCGACGTCATAGGTACAGCAGTAGAAGCGACGTCACAGATACAGTAGTCGATGCAGCGTAACAGATATAGTAGTCGAAGCAACGTCACAGATACAGTAGTCGAAGCAACGTCACAGATACAGTAGTCGAAGCAACGTCACAGATACAGTAGTCGAAGCGACGTCACAGATACAGTAGTCGAAGCGACGTCACAGATATAGTAGTTGAAGCGACGTCACAGATACAGCAGTCGATGCAGCGTAACAGATATAGTAGTCGAAGTGACGTCACTCATACAGTAGTCGATGCAGCATGACAGATATAGTAGTCGAAGCGACGTCATAGATACAGTAGTCGAAGCAACGTCACAGATATAGTAGTCGAAGTGACGTCACAGATACAGTAGTCGATGCGGCGTCACAGATATGGTAGTCGAAGCGACGTCACAGATACAGTAGTTGATGCAACGTGACAGATATAGTAGTCCAACAACGTCACAGATTCAGTAGTCGAACAACGTCACAGATTCAGTAGTCGAAGCAACGTCACAGATACAGTAGTCGAAGCAACGTAATGGGTATAGTAGTCGAAGCAACGTTATATATATCAATCGAAGCGACGTCACAGATACAGTAGTCGAAGCAACGTAACAGTAATATCAGTCGAAACGACGTCATAGATATCATAGTCGAAGCGACGTCACAAATATGGTAGTCAAAACCACATTACAGATATAGTAGACTAAGCAACGTAATTGATATGGTAGTCGAAGCGACGTCACAGATACAGCAGTCGATGCAGCGTAACAGATATAGTAGTCGAAGTGACGTCACTCATACAGTAGTCGATGCAGCATGACAGATATAGTAGTCGAAGCGACGTCACAGATACAGTAGTCGAAGCAACGTCACAGATACAGTAGTCGAACAACGTCACAGATTCAGTAGTCGAAGCAACGTCACAGATTCAGTAGTCGAAGCAACGTCACAGATTCAGTAGTCGAAGCAACGTCACAGATACAGTAGTCGAAGCAACGTAATGGGTATAGTAGTCGAAGCAACGTTATATATATCAATCGAAGCGACGTCACAGATACAGTAGTCGAAGCAACGTAACAGTAATATCAGTCGATACGACGTCATAGATATCATAGTCGAAGCGACGTCACAAATATGGTAGTCAAAACCACATTACAGATATAGTAGACTAAGCAACGTAATTGATATGGTAGTTGAAGCGACGTCACAGATACAGCAGTCGATGCAGCGTAACAGATATAGTAGTCGAAGTGACGTCACTCATACAGTAGTCGATGCAGCATGACAGATATAGTAGTCGAAGCGACGTCATAGATACAGTAGTCGAAGCAACGTCACAGATACAGTAGTCGAACAACGTCACAGATTCAGTAGTCGAAGCAACGTCACAGATTCAGTAGTCGAAGCAACGTAATGGGTATAGTAGTCGAAGCAACGTTACATATATCAATCGAAGCGACGTCACAGATACAGTAGTGGAAACAACGAAACAGTAATATCAGTCGATACGACGTCATAGATATCATAGTCGAAGCGACGTCACAGATATGGTAGTCAAAACCACATTACAGATATAGTAGACTAAGCAACGTAATTGATTTGGTAGTCGAAGCGACGTCACAGATTCAGTAGTCGATGCAGCGTAACAGATATAGTAGTCGAAGCGACGTCACAGATACAGTAGTCGAAGCGGCGTCACAGATATGGTAGTCGAAGCGACGTCACAGATACAGTAGTTGATGCAACGTAACAGATATAGTAGTCCAACAACGTCACAGATTCAGTAGTCGAAGCAACGTCACAGATACAGTAGTCGAAGCAACGTAATGGGTATAGTAGTCGAAGCAACGTTACATATATCAATCGAAGCGACGTCACAGATACAGTAGTGGAAGCAACGAAACAGTAATATTAGTCGATACGACGTCATAGATATCATAGTCGAAGCGACGTCACAGATATGGTAGTCAAAACCACATTACAGATATAGTAGACTAAGCAACGTAATTGATATGGTAGTCGAAGCGACGTCACAGATAGAGTAGTCGATGCAGCGTAACAGATATAGTAGTCGAAGCGACGTCACAGATACAGTAGTCGAAGCGGCGTCACAGATATGGTAGTCGAAGCGACGTCACAGATATAGTAGTTGAAGCAACGTAACAGTAATATCAGTCGATATGACGTCATAGATATCATAGTCGAAGCGACGTCACAGAAGTAGTAGTCAAAGCGACGTTACAGATATGGTAGTCTTAGCGACGTAACAGATATCGTAGCCGAAGCAAGTAACAGATATAGTAGTCGAAGCGACGTCACAGATATAGTAGTCGAAGCGACGTCACAGATACAGTAGTCGAAGCGATGTCACAGATACAGTAGGCGAAGCAACGTCACAGATATAGTAGCCGAAGCAAGTAACAGATATAGTAGTCGAACCGATTTCACAGATATGGTGGTCGAAGCGATGTCACAGATATGGTAGTCGAACCGATGTCACAGATATAGTATTCGAAGCGATGTCACAGATATGGTAGTCGAACCGATGTCACAGATATGGTAGTCGAAGCGATGTCACAGATATGGTAGTCGAAGCGACGGTACAGAAGAAGCATTCATTCACAGAACGCGACTTGTATTCGTAATTCAATCCAGTCTCTGAACACTGACACTTGTAGTTTCCCCCATTGTGGTGAAATCTGTTACTTGTGTAAGGTCAGGTCTGTCAAGTTAAACTTCTGACCCGTGAAGATCCGAGGTAGAATATATCTTCAGCAACGCAAACTTGCGACAAAAGGCGACTATGCTTGTCATAAAAGGTGAATAACTGGATCGGGTGTTCAGGCTCGCTGATGCATGTCATCGTATCCCGATTGCGTGGATCGATGCTCATGATGTCAATCACTGGTTTGTCTGGTCCAGACTCGATTATTTTTCAGACGTCCGTCACATAGCTGGAATATTGCGACGTTAAACAACAACCAAACATTGAACTTCTTGTTTTTACGGATTTTACGGATATAATAACATGTTGAACAACAACCTATTTTAACACACGTGTTCATGGTAATGTCTGCTTTAGAGACAAGCTGGCGATAAAGTTTCACCCTTCATGTCCTCGATCAATATTCTCGTGGCGGTTGGTTGCAGTTAATTTGACAGTTTTATCCGAAATGTATCCAGACAGCCATAAACTAATGTTTTATTGTAAACTGCCTTCTCTCAGATTGTTTGGATCGCCGAGCTTGTTCACACCTGTCACACATGGCCACATCGGAAGGGCTCCAAGCTTCTTAACATCTTTCACACCTGGCTACATCCGGGAAATCTCCGGGGTTCTTCACACCTGTCACACCTGGCCACATCGGAGAGATCTCCAAGCTTGTTCACACCTTTCAGACCTGGGCACATCAGAGAGATCTCCAAGCATCTTCACACCCGTCACACCTGGCCACATCGGAGAGGCCTCCAAGCTTGTTCACACCTCTCACACTTGGCCACATCGGAGAGGCTTCCAAGCTTGTTCACACCTCTCAAACCTGGCCACATCGGAGAGGTCTCCAAGCTTCTTCACATCTTTCACACCTGGCTACATCCGGGAAATCTCCGTGGTTGTCCACACCTCTCACACCTGGCCACATCGGAGAGGTCTCCAAGCTTGTTCACACCAATCAGACCTGGCCACATCGGAGAGGCCTCCAAGCATCTTCACACCCGTCACACCTGGCCACATCGGAGAGGTCTCCAAGCTTGTTCACACCTCTCACACCTGGCCACATCGGAGAGGTCTCCAAGCTTGTTCACACCAATCAGACCTGGCCACATCGGAGAGGCCTCCAAGCATCTTCACACCCGTCACACCTGGCCACATCGGAGAGGTCTCCAAGTTTGTTCACACCTCTCACACCTGGCCACATCGGAGAGGTCTCCAAGCATCTTCACACCCGTCACACCTGGCCACATCGGAGAGATCTCCAAGCATCTTCACACCCGTCACACCTGGCCGCATCGGAGAGGTCTCCAAGCTTGTTCACACCAATCACACCTGGCCACATCGGAGAGGTCTCCAAGGTTGTTCACACCCGTCACACCTGGCCACATCGGAGAGGCCTCCAAGCATCTTCACACCCGTCACACCTGGCCACATCGGAGAGGCCTCCAAGCTTATTCACACCTTACATGTGTGTACACACCACCTTACATGTTGGGACACGCCACCTTACATGTTGGGACACGCCACCTTACATGTCTGTACACGCCACCTTACATGTTGGGACACGCCACCTTACATATTGGGACACGCCACCTTACATATTGGGACACGCCACCTTACATGTCTGTACACGCCACCTTACATTTGTGTACACGCCACCTTACATGTGTGTACACGCCACCTTACATGTTGGGACACGCCACCTTACATGTGTGTACACGCCACCTTACATGTGTGTACACGCCACCTTACATGTGTGTACACGCCACATTACATGTGTGTACACGCCACCTTACATGTCTGTACACGCCACCTTACATGTGTGTACACGCCACCTTACATGTGTGTACACGCCACCTTACATGTGTGTACACGCCGCCTTACATGTGTGTACACGCCACCTTACATGTTGGGACACGCCTCTTTTCATGTCTGTACACGCAACCTTACATGTTGGGACACGCCACCTTACATGTGTGTACACGCCGCCTTACATGTGTGTACACGCACCCTTACATGTGTGTACACGCCACCTTACATGTTGGGACACGCCTCTTTTCATGTTAGGACACGCCACCTTACATGTTGGGACACGCCTCTTTTCATGTCTGTACACGCCACCTTACATGTCTGTACACGCCGCCTTACATGTGTGTACACGCCACATTACATGTGTGTACACGCCACCTTACATGTTGGGACACGCCACCTTACATGTTGGGACACGCCTCTTTTCATGTGTGTACACGCCACCTTACATGTGTGTACACGCCACCTTACATGTTGGGACACGCCACCTTACATGTTGGGACACGCCTCTTTTCATGTCTGTACACGCCACCTTACATGTCTGTACACGCCACCTTACATGTTGGGACACGCCACCTTACATGTTGCGACACACAATTTTATTTAATGCGTCTGACTTCATGTTTACACTGACAGCCATATAACAACCAGCTATATCGCGGAATAAAATAGTTCCTCAAAAAGAGAGGTGACATGAGCGTATGGATGCACAACTTGGTCTTCAGACACATCTTACGCAGCACATGTTTTCAAATCATATCCTCATTAGATGAGAAAGGTCTGTAAAGAACTACCTCAGTAAGTCAGTCACAATGACAGCGCGTCGTAATACATTTACATCAAGTACAAGACGTCAAAATGGCCGACACGATAAACGTGACGGGAGAGATTTCCGAAGTTGTAAATGAACCTGTGGCGGTTACATGTGTTAGTCATCATTGATCAACTGGCCGATCATTGAAAGGTGAATAAAGATGCGTCAAACAGACAAAAAGGTAAATTCATAGATTGCTGGGGACGGTCAATGTCAGCCAAGGCACGGATCAAGTTGATACTACGATAGTTCATGTGTGCATTTCTTCGTTTGTTCATTAGGATGGGCCGCAGCGAGGATATTCGTGAACAATCATGCAGTCAAGCTCTCTGACTTTTCTCAATATATAATGAAATGCGGAGGCCAAGATTAAAGGTTCAAAATTTTAGAAAGAGCAGTCATGTATGTTTTCGTGCTAAGGAATTCCCAGGGTTTTCCCCAGGAATGTGGAAGTAGTCCGTTAGTGTTTACGTCATTTCAAGAACACAGTCTCGTGAAAAACGTATGAACGTCAAATTGTGGCGTTCATACACTTATGGACGTCAATTTCGCGGTCATGTGACCGACCTCTCGTCCAATGGAAAAGCCGTATATTGTGTAAACTTCAAAATAAAAAATTACATGTGGGTACACGCCACCTTACATGTGTGTACACGCCACCTTACATGTTTGTACACGCCACCTTATATGTCTGTACACGCCACCTTACATGTGGGTACACGCCACCTTACATGTGTGTACACGCCACCTTACATGTGTGTACACGCCACCTTACATGTTGGTACACGCCACCTTATATGTCTGTACACGCCACCTTACATGTGTGTACACGCCACCTTACATGTGGGTACACGCCACCTTATATGTCTGTACACGCCACCTTACATGTTTGTACACGCCACCTTATATGTCTGTACACGCCACCTTATATGTCTGTACACGCCACCTTACATGTGTGTACACGCCACCTTACATGTGTGTACACGCCACCTTACATGTGTGTACACGCCACCTTATATGTGGGTACACGCCACCTTACATGTGTGTACACGCCACCTTACATGTGGGTACACGCCACCTTACATGTGTGTACACGCCACCTTACATGTGTGTACACGCCACCTTACATGTGTGTACACGCCACCTTACATGTGGGTACACGCCACCTTATATGTCTGTACACGCCACCTTACATGTGTGTACACGCCACCTTACATGTTTGTACACGCCACCTTACATGTTTGTACACGCCACCTTATATGTCTGTACACGCCACCTTACATGTGTGTACACGCCACCTTACATGTTTGTACACGCCACCTTATATGTCTGTACACGCCACCTTATATGTCTGTACACGCCACCTTACATGTGTGTACACGCCACCTTACATGTGGGTACACGCCACCTTACATGTGTGTACACGCCACCTTACATGTCTGTTCACGTCAAATTATAGTTATACACACACACAGGCACCCTATTTCTCCCCCCTCCACATCGCATTTCACCTGGGCCACGTCATCACATCCTTAAGTCGCAACCCAGACGCTCCGCATATGGGCGAGGACGTCGTGGTATCTGGCCTCTGTCCCTTGTGGAGAAATTCCCCTTCATCAAACCGTGTCTGAATCTGAGCGTCCGTCAGCAGTTCGTGTCTTGTCTGATTGCCTGGCAGTGGTGAATACACCCATTAGCTCTACCTAGCCTGTTTCTACAGTGTTTCAATAGGCAGAAGATAAGTCCTCACAGATCCATTCTTGTGTGTATGTTTTAATAATGATATTGCCTGGGTTTTTTTAACAAGAGAGACGCCTCAGCAAATGGCTTTCGGGGTTTAACCTTAAGAATTAGGATCAACCAAACACAACCAAAAGGTCCCCGTCACTTTTTGTGTGCGTTTTGGCTATGAAACTTTATCGTGGGCGGGAGCTGTTGTAAAAAGTGTGACTCATATCCATAGGCAGAATACATCGATAACAACAGCATTACTTATCAGCATATCGTCATCTTATAGTTAAATGGTTTTAAAAAGTCATGGGGAAGCTATTTTGTCGTTAGTAAACTTCCAATGAAAATATTTGAAAGACATGTATAAACTTAAACACGTTCTATATAAAAATTAGTATTTTTCGTGTCAAACAATATTAAGTTCGATGATTGCAATAGAATCAATACATATGATCCAAAAGAACTCCTTCAGATGGAACTGAGTATTCAAAAATCCAATAAGATTTAATTTGATGTTACATGCATTTCTCTCTTTAGAATTACTCTAATCACGAAAGGTGAGAAAAGGTTTTTGTATTTTGATAAGTCTAAAAGATTCAATCGATCCATTATTGTTAAAAGAGTCTTCAGCAGATGTTTCTTAATTTCCGACATGTATTGTCAACATCTCACTCGAGTCTCACATTCTAATTTATAAATTTCAGCTTATGAGAGTGAAATTTGTAATAATGACTGTCTGTGTGGTCTCGTGGATAGAGACAGACACATACACAGAGACACATACACAGACACAGACACAGACACAGACACTGACACAGACACAGGCACTGACACAGACACAGACACTGACACAGACACAGACACAGACAGACACTGACACTGACACAGACACAGACACAGACACTGACACAGACACTGACACAGACACAGGCACTGACACAGACACAGACACTGACAGAGACACAGACACAGACACTGACACTGACACAGACACACAGACACAGACACACAAACACAGACAAAGACACACAGACAAAGACACACAGACACAGACACACAGACAAAGACACACAGACACACAGACACACACACAGACACAGACACACAAACACAGACAAAGACACACAGACACACAGACACACAGACACACACACACACACAGACACACAAACACAGACAAAGACACACAGACAAAGACACACAGACACACAAACAGACACAGACACACAGACACAAAGACACAGACACAGACACACAAACACACAGACACAGACACACAGACTCGGACACAGACACAAAGACACAGATACACAGACACAGACACAGACACAAACACACAGACACACAGACACACAGACTCGGACTCAGACACAGACACAGACACACAGACACACAGACACAGACACACAGACAAAGACACACAGACACAGACACAGATACACATACACATACACAGACACAGAGACACAGACACACAGACACAGAGACACAGACACACAGACAAAGACACACATACACAGACACACAGACACACAGACACAGACAAAGACACACAGACACACAGACACAGACACACAGACAGACACACAGACAAAGACACACAGACACACACACAGACACAGACACAGACACTGACACAGACACAGACACTGACACAGACACAGACACTGACACAAACACAGACACTGACACTGACACAGACACACAGACACAGACACACAGACACACAAACACAGACAAAGACACACAGACAAAGACACACAGACACAGACACACAGACAAAGACACACAGACAGTCATTCACAGACACACAGACACAGACACACAGACAAAGACACACAGACACACACAGACACAGACACACAGACACAAAGACAGACACAGACACACAAACACACAGACACAGACACACAGACTCGGACACAGACACAAAGACACAGACACACAGACACAGACACAGACACACAGACACACAGGCACACAGACTCGGACTCAGACACAGACACAGACACACAGACACACAGACACAGACACACAGACAAAGACACAGAGACACAGACACAGATACACATACACATACACAGACACAGAGACACAGACACACAGACACACAGACACACAGACAAAGACACACATACACAGACACACAGACACAGACAAAGACACACAGACACACAGACACAGACACACAGACACAGACAAAGACACACAGACACACACACAGACACAGACACACAGACACAAAGACACAGACACACAGACACAGACACAGACACACAAACACACAGACACAGACACACAGACTCGGACACAGACACAGACACAAAGACACACAGACACAGACACAGACACACAAACACACAGACACACAGACTCGGACTCAGACACAGACACAGACACACAGACACAGACACAGACACATCAGGACAGACTTACCCTTTTCACGAACACCTGGTGTCATCCCGGATTTCAGAAATCTATTCATTTATTGTTCACCACTATTTTGCCTTTTACGATCAATGGAATATGTTTGACAGATAATCGAGACTGTTCTTTGGCGTTGAAGTTGGCGTTTTATATTTATATATAAGATAGCTACGCGATAAAATACAAAGAACAATGAAGAACGAAGCATGGTTATTTTACTATCATTGTCGGTTGTATAAGGAAATACCCTGCTCCGATTCTAGGGGCCATAGAATGTCCCTAACAGTTTCATAAACATTTCATTTGTATGGAAAAGATATGCCTTCGTTAAATCTTGTAATGTCATCAACGTAGCAGGGTTGCGGCCAAGAACGCCAAAAACATCCGATATCAAACTACCGTATTTCCTCTATTTGACCGTCTATTAATTTCCAATATAAAACTACCGTATTTCCTCTATTTGATCTTGAACGATCGGCGGGTATTTTTTTTATGAATCAACGAAACGCACGTTTTTTTGTGTGAAAAGGCTTAATTCGAACACAATCATCAGCGGGGGTCCCGCTCTGTTCAAGACTGGTTTGCCTACCTCAGAACTTTGCGCTTCTCGCCAGCAGCCGCTAGGGGGCGAAGGGCAGGTGCCAGTCTAGACCTATTTCCCCCTACAGCCTTTCACTGAAGTGAGACGTTGATCCATTTAGCAGGTGACGTGGACAGGAATAGGTCATATCACTTTACGTTGACCCAGATTCCGTGTTGCGAGGTATTAGCACTTTTGGACAGCGTGAATAATGAGGTGTTAGACTACAGGAGTTAACATATTAGCCTAAATTAAATATGATTTAATTTATAACTTTTAAAAATGAAAAAACTTCGCGCACTACACAACTGCTGATTGATATCTTAGACATCGTAACATCAAGTTAAATCAATAAATTTGCTTTTTTCGGCACACATTTACAACATTTCAAACATGGTAGGGTTATGTGGTTGCTATTCATTTCTTATTCCAGTCTCCATTGAACCTGATTATTGTTACACAAAATTACCCAGCCCCAGATTACTTTTTACAAACTGTTGCAAGAATGCTTAAAAAACAAATTCGGCAAACTTTGTGGTTTTTTTTTTGCCTCTCAGTTTATAATACGGTTTGAAATATTTTTAGGAAGTGTATGCAAAGAGCGTATTGCCAGTGTAGCTCTCATCCAGTTTGAACAATTTCTGAGTGACATATTTTTGCAAAGCAATGTATTATTAAACTTATATCTATCAATGTACAGATGTAACATTTTGAAATATTTCTGGCGCAAATCGGGCGGTCGGGTAGCCTAGTGGTTAAAGCGTTCGCTCGTCACGCCGAAGACCCGGGATCGATTCCCGAAATGGGTACAATGTGTGAAGCCCTTTTCTGGTGTCCCCCGCCGTGATATTGCTGGAATATTGCTAAAAAGCGGCGTAAAACCATACTCACTCACTCACTCTGGCGCAAATCATTATAGCTTGGGTATTCAAATAGAAGGTGAATTTATATTTCAAAAAAACTGTTTTCACTCATATTGCGTAACAGACATTGCTGGGGCACTCTATCACGTCAACCAATATTTTCATATCTACTACTCAAAGTTTGCCGCGGATCAAGTTTTGATGATGTGAAAATATCACCCAAAAAGTAAAGATTGAAATATCCCGGTTCACAATGATTGAATAACCCTTATAGGGCCTCAGTTTCACGATGAACAGACAAAGGCTTGCAGTCATGGGGCACCGTGTGCTCGAGGTGCTTGAAAACCTGTGTTTGAATGTATCATGACAGAATCCTTGCATATCATTTTCAGAGAGCACAACATCTGTTACTGAGGACTGCAACCACTGAAAGCACTAATGCCCCCTCAGCGTCAGTGGCGTCGTTTGGTGACCGAAGAAATAGGCAGATGCATAGGCATTGTTTTGAAGACATGATGGAAATTAGAAATGCTCTCCAAAATGCACCCGGAA
The DNA here is from genome assembly GCF_023055435.1 of Haliotis rufescens. Taxonomy (NCBI): domain Eukaryota; kingdom Metazoa; phylum Mollusca; class Gastropoda; order Lepetellida; family Haliotidae; genus Haliotis; species Haliotis rufescens. Next base: position 35,395,771 of record NW_025964383.1, read on the forward strand.
CCCATAGAGCGCACTTCAAGTGTAGTAATAAACTGTTCTTAGGACATGTGTTAAATAGAGAAGTGTTCTCCAAAACACACCCGATGCATAAAGATCGCATTCATGAAAACACCGACGTAGGTGAGGTGAGGTGAAATTGGGTTTAACGTCGCGTCCAAGATTATTGCACTTATATAGCGACGTGCATGCACGTGTGTGTGTGTGTGGCTGCTTGTACTAGTCCGGACTGATGCCGATTTATAGTGCTAGCTCACTGAGATACCATGCCGCAGTTTAACATGAATACCCCACTCCGAGCCGACCAGTCCATGTTTTAGTCCTTTAATGTCGAGCGCCAGACAGGGTAACAACAAGTACCATCTTTTAACGGCTTTTGGTATGACGCGGCCGGGGATCGAACCCCGAACCTTCCGCTCTCCGGGCGGACGCTCTACCACATGACCACGGAGGCGGCACACACCAACGTAGGACTGTGACTGAACGTGAAATGCTAAGATTATGCACAGATCTAAGACGGTAGCGAGTATCAATCAATTGGTTTGTGTGAGAGCGTAAGTAAGCGTTAGACGATCAAAAAACTATCGTAAGAGTACCGTAAGATTACCGTAAGAGTACCGTAAGAGTACCGAAGGGGTGACAAGTTTATTCACCTTTCTGTCACTTAATTAAGAGAATTACGTTTAATTTCTTGTAGATCTTCCATAGTTTAATTAACATGTAAGTCCTTTCAAATTTAGATTAGGTTTCATTTAAGTTAAGCCACGCCCATAAATAGTAAGTTCAATTGCGCAACAGGCATGCTTGACGCTAGGTCAACACTACGTCACGTTGCTTGGTGACAGCCAAAGTGGGATCAACCGTTAGGACCAGCTACCTAGCGACATGCCGGTGGCCCAAAGCGTTCCACCACACAGCGGGAAGACAATTTTCTATCGATTGCAACAGGCGTCATCACTTCGTGACTTCCACCACACTCAGAAATGACCTGCGGAACGCCAGTGGTGTGCGTAATCGTCTCTGTCAAGCTAGTCTCCTTTGACGGAGGGCATGCATTCGCTTCCCACTGAACCGACATCATAGGCAGGCACGTCAGGATCGGGTTGAAACTCACGTCCATTGGACAAACCAGCACTGGGCTCTAATACATTTCGGGGCGGCCAGGTAGCCTAGTGGTTAAAGCGTTCGCTCGTCAAGCCGAAGACCCGGGTTCGATTCCCGACATAGGTACAATGTGTGAAGCCCATTTCTGGTGTCCCCAGCCGTGATATTGCTGGAGTATTGCTAAAAAGCGGCGTAAAATCATATTCACTCACTGTAGTACAATTCATCGATGAACCGAGATACTGTCTAGATTTCATAGATCGCCCAAGTGGAGATTCCAACGTATTCGAAAATGACCGCTGGGGAGGAGGCTCAATCAAATGATTAGGGGTGGGATCAGTGGAGCTGAAAGAACCGATCTCCGTGTCCTACAGCAGGGCACGATGGCGGGTGTGCGCTACAGGGATGTCATTCTGTATGCGTACTTGAGACCGTATGCTGGTGCAACTGGACCTCCTCATGGACGATAACGCACCAATCTCATTGTGCCAGGGTCGTTTAAGCCTACTTAGAGCAGGAGACCATTGTCAATGGATCTGCAGATCGTACCCTCACTCGGCTCTGTCCTCCGGCAACTCGACTCGAACTCGGGAATGATCTTCTGAAGAGTGCAACAATCTTCTCTTGGCAACCATTCAGTTTTCGTCAGATACTCTCATTTTGACTGGTGTTCTGAGTGATGTTTAGTCACATGTTGTTTGTTGGCATTGTGTAGCACATACGGACGGACTATTGTTCATTAATCCTACTTTCACGTAATATTGTCCTTTCAACAGATGCGGACCGCCTCCGTGGTCTAGTGGTAGAGCGTCCGCCCGGAGAGCGGAAGGTCCGGGATTCGATCCCCGACCGCGTCATACCAAAAGACGTTAAAAGATGGTACTTGTTGTTACCCTGTCTGGCGCTCGGCATTAAGGGGCTAAAACAAGGACTGGTCGGCTCGGAGTCAGTATACTGTGTCTGAGTTGGGAATTCATGTTAAACTGCGGCATGGTATCTCAGTGAGCTACCACTATAAATCGGCATCAGACCGGACTAGTACAAGCAGCCACACACATACACGTGCATGCACGTCGCTATATAAGTGCAATAATCTTTGGACGCGAAGTTAAACCCCATTTCATCTCACCACACCTTCAACAGATGCACATAATTTGACGTATTACCTTATAAAGTGATGATCCTTTGCAATTTTTGAGTAGTATGCAAGGGTAATGCACCAATCATCAACAAGGTTATTCTGCGCCGTGTATCTTTAGATTTGATGTTGATCAAATATTATAATTATAAGTTGTACCAGTATCACGAGAGGTTTTATGCGACCCGCTCTTTGTTTTATACCATGAGCCGAAGGTGCCCCGAATGATCCTGCTACAACGATAGTATCTTACCGACATGTTTTAATATGACATTGTAAAAGAATTAAAACATGTTAAAAAAACTGATAGAAAGATAGAGCTGAGGTTAACTTGTGCTATATCACGTGACTTTCATTAACTCGGACAAACCGCGTGGAATTTTGCTTCAAAACGGGGTATAAAGGACGTTTTCTCCCTCTCAGAAATCCACAAGCAGCCTGACTTGTTCGTGGTGGGGTATAAAGAATTTATTCGCCCACTGAGAAATGTATTTCCCTTCAAGGCGAGATGCATGGTATTTTATCAAGGTCGCATTCTGACATGGTGGTATGATAATTTTCAGCATAATATTTTTTTTATGACTGAATATACATCTAAAGATTGACAATCGTGAATATCTAACACTAGTGATTTCAATGGCAGCCCGTTATTAATTCAATAAACATTTCCAACATCAACCAGCTATATGATTCACACATTTGAGATCTGTCATCACCAGAATGCACAGCACATTGATATTTAATAGTGAAATAATATGCCCTTAGTTGTACGAAACTGAGTTAATATTAGCTAATAACACCCCTCTTCCGCTGATACCATCTTAATAGGCCTGTATTTACCGCGTGTGAGAGGCGGCGTCTGAGAGACGACACAACATTATCACCCCCGGTCTTGTCCCGACCCCCTACAGTGGCGGGTAAGTGGATGAACAGCAAACGCCAGGGGGACTACACTTTTTGGTTGCAGCAGCTGTGTTCATACGCACTTAGATCATTTACTTTCAATTTGGGACATTTGTCTGTCACATTGTACAGAATGAAAACTTGTCTGCATCTTGCCTGTTGAAACACTGTCGCACTTGGTAGGTCTGGTTAAATGTTATAACTAATTGTGACGTCAACCTTCACCTGACTTCCTGTCACAAAGGTTTAGGATACGCAATATTCACATATGTGTCAACGGAAGTAGATAATAATCATTATCATACCTGCATGTCGGAATGATGAGATCTGATTGGCCGACGTGATCTTGAAAAAATAGTGTGCATCCCGTCTTGGAGGGAAATACATTTCCCAGCGGGAGAATACATCTCTAATACCCCGCCACGAAGAATACAGGATGCACGTGGATTTCTGAGAGCCAGAATAAATCACGTGTCATGCAACAAGTTAACCTCAGCTCAATCGAACAGCTGTTTTCTATCAATTTTCATTTTTTTTACAATGTCAGTAAGATAAACTCATTGTAGCAGGATCACTTTGGGTACATGGCTCGTAGTAAAAAACCTAACGAGGGACGCGTAAACCCGAGGGATACTGCTATAACTTATAATGTACTCAAAATGATCTGAAAAAGGGCAGGGGGCTAAAAGGATATCTTTTAACAGTCTGTAATAATCTGTAGAGAAACAACAACAACAACAACAACAAAAACAACACTTGTGTTTGAATAAAGAGTTCTGTTGTGATTGAAACATGCTTATGGTGTTTTAGGAATAGTACCAATGGTCCGCAACCCATGCTTGTCGTAAAAGGCGACTAACGGGATCAGTTGGTCAGGCTCGCTGACTTGGTTGATGCATGTTATCATATCCCATTTGCGTGGATCGATGCTCATGATGTCAATCACTGGATTGTCATGTCCAGACTCGATTATTTACAGACCGCCGTCATATAGCTGGAATATTTCTGAGTGCGGCGTTATAGAACAAATAAACAAATAAATAAACAAATAAACAAACAAAGTACAATGGATTTTAGCAGAGATTTATTATAATTGTGGAAATGGTGTTTGTCGATTTTATTTCCTTCATAATAGTTCTCAGCGCCTCGGGGGTTCGATCCCCGGGCGTTTAAAATAAAAATATATGATACTTGTTGTTTCCCTGCCTGGAGTTCGGTATTGTTTGCACCCACGTCGCTATATAAGTGCAGCAATCTTGGACGCGACGTTAAACCCCACTTCACCTCACCACCAATATAAATCAATGGTTAGCGGTGTAGACAAACGTAATTTTTATACCACTCCAGTAATAAAAGTCAACGTTTGTCAAAATTAGAAAATCCCCACAACATGTAACATGTGTTATTGCGCATATCGCATATTAATTTCAGATCAAATTTTATAATCATATTTGCAGAAATATCAGTAATCGTCAAAATTGACATATTCATTATTTTATTGTATATCGGATGGGGGTGATTCTTAGCAACAACACTGCTAGCATGATACGTGACACAAAATACATTTCAGTTTCATAATCCCGCTGTCTTGGAGATGTTGAAAATACGCTATACCCAAATAAATGGTAATTGTTGTACTGAAAGCAGGGTTAAAAAGTAAATATACGCCGAAAAACATAATAAATGTTATTGAACATACCATATAAATACTCTCTGCCAAACGGACCCATGAAACCAGGAGAAAGGTATGGAATACTAGAAGGGACAAAGTCGCATTGTCCCCGTTACAAAAGCATGTAGAGAGTTAATTAACCAAACCGCGACAATGCGACAAATGGTCAAAAGGTCGTGCTGTTGGGCTTTGCTTAATTTTGCCAATTTTATCGCAAACAGACAGATGTTTCCCATGTTTCCGTAAGGGCGACAACGCGACAATGCGCCTTAGAAATGGTTGAGTAATGGCTCGTTCCTGTTAGTATCCTGCGTCTCTTATTAAAAAAATGAAAGACATTTCGAATCCCATATTCGTCCTTATTATGTTTCTTGGCCCTGCATCACCTTTAAAAACAAGTGGTAGACGTCTAAAACCTGCATTAGTTTGGACTTTTCTCCCACATTTATACTGATATTCACTCAAAAGAGTTTATGATTTCATTTTAATGACTTTCACAATCAACTACACAACATATACCAGAAACACCCGAGTGTGAAATAAAATATCAAACTATAATGTATGATTATATTATAACTCTTAAATAATATAATCCCGGTGAAACCCAGATAATTATGGTACAACTGTATTTCGCAAAAGAATATACACGATACAACAATATACAAGATACAACAATATACAAGATAAAAGAATATATAATATACACCGATATACCTGATAAGAGAATATACAAGATACAACACTATACAAGATACAACAATATACAAGATAAAAGAATATATAATATACACCGATATACCTGATAAGAGAATTTACAAGATACAACAATATACAAGATAAAAGAATATATAATATACACCGATATACCTGATAAGAGAATATACAAGATACAACAATATACAAGATACAACAATATACAAGATAAAAGAATATATAATATACACCGATATACCTGATAAGAGAATATACAAGATACAACAATATACAAGATAAAAGAATATACAATATACACCGATATACCTGATAAAAGAATATACTAGATACAACAATTTACACGATAAAAGAATATATAATATAGAACAATATACAAGATAAAATAATATACAACATATAAGAATATACAATATACAACAATATACAAGATACAACAATATAAAAGATAAAATAATATACAATATACAACAATATACAAGATACAACAATATACAAGATACAACAATACACAAGATAAAAGAGTATACAATATACAACAATATACAACAGGATGTATAAAGTAACAATTTATTTGATAAGCTTATTTCCATGACCTGTTTTGTTTCTATCCTATCTGTAGCTTGTTTAAAATTTAATATCAATTCCGTGTGAATGTCATCTCAGTTGACCACTGAATCGAACTCTCATAACGCCTGGTGCCGAGCACTTCTCACCCCTCAACGATAATTGACATTTCCTAAGCATTCTGTAACCCGCATTACCATCTCGCAACCTTTTCCCGCCACATGATGTGACCACGAGTGCATGTGGTATTTAAACGCTGTTTCCCTGACGCGATGTTTTAGACAATACTCGAGCGTCAGGTCCAGGCATCTTTCGCCGCCTCCATGCAATCTCAGCCTCCCTGATTCACACATGTCGGTGCCGTCACATCCTCAAGCTCAAGCATTTCTCTTTATGAAATTAACACTTATTGTAAAACAAGCTTTCATATGTGAACTTTATCGACAGCATTCTTGTTTTTGTTATTACAACTCTTTTATGCCGTTCCATGTTCGCTTGCAGCCGCCCTGGCACACACTGGTCGATTCCGCCTGTTCCGTTACCTATGTAACACATATGTAATAATAATATCCGGATTAGAATAGGTTTTCAGCAACCCATGCTTGTCGTAAGAGGCGAATAACGTGATCGCGGGGTCAGGCTCGCTGACTTAGTTGATGCATGTCATCGTATCTCAATTGTGTGGAACGATGCTCATGATATCACTCACTGAATTGTCTGGTGCGGTTTTAAACAGCAAACAAACAAACTTATGCACTTATTGAGGATGCCAACCCCTTTTGGTGCAACAGACGCCGAGCCTCCTGGATGCAAAGATAAATGAAGTGGTATGGTGGATGCCTAGAGGTTAGGGGTTTACACCCTCTTATATAGTACCGTGCATGCACGCGTGGGTGTATGTGGCTGCTTGCACGAATCCCGACTTGTGCCGGACACAAGTTGAATTTGGGGGACGGAAAACCTGCAGACCTGTTAATCCCAACCCCTTTCTGAATTCAAATTTCTATCAGACTAGTGGTTAAAGCGTTCGCTCATGACGCCGAGGGCCCAGGTTCGATTCTCCACAAGGGTACAATGTGTGAAGTCCATTTCTGGTGTCCCCCGCCGTGATATAGCTTGAATATGCTAAAAGCGGCCTAAAACCATACTCACTCACTCACATTTTTGTCCTACACATAACATTGAACTCCAAGGAAGCCGTGTGGGCGTGTGTCCTCTTGATTGTACGTATTATGTGTCAGTCATATTCTTGCTTTGGAAAAAAGTGGTTTTCGGTTTATGACAATAATTATTTTCACATCATGTCTTCATTCTAGAACACGAGAATAAAGATTTCTCGAGATGAAACACGAGTTTCAAAGAGGATTTATCACAAGGTGTCGCTACGTCACATTGATGTGCTGTTTTTAGAGTTTATATCCAGGTACATTAGTATGAAAGATCAAATTGAAATCATTGAGCTGGTATAACATTTTATCATAATTATCATTTTTTGCTTACTCATCAAAGGTCAAATGTCTTGGATAGATAGAAGCGAATAGAAACAAGTAAATGGGTCATGCGTCGATGAATTCAGTTTGTCCACGTGCAGGTAATAACAAAGTTCTAAAAAAAATTAAAAAATGATAAATCGTAATTAACTCGTGGATTGTAGCCATGGACATGGCTGATTTGAAGATGGAAGAGCACACCTTTTCTCAGCTTACCACGTCTCTTAGTTTTAACTTCATCACGCAACTGCCTCAAATGTACAGCACGACGTGTTCCGTTTATTGTCTTGCCTTCTGGAAGATAGTCCACCATGACGACCCCCTCAGCATCCCAGAACACGGAGACCATAACCTTTCTATTTGATGGGACATTCTTTGCCTTCTTTGGTCAAATGCTTCTTCTGTTGTGATGGACTCAGGCTGGCAGTAGTGAACACAGGCTTCACTCATAGTCACACATCGTTGCCAGAACCTTTCTGGTGCCTCAAACATAGCCAGATTATCACGAGACAGGTTGTGTCTGGTATGTCTTCTTCAGATGTCAGAAGCTTTGGAACCCAACGAGCTGATGCTTCTCTTCATTACCCATGTTTCTGTGATTAAAACATAAGGTACATGCTCCAGCGAGGGTCGTCTTTTCTTTAACTACTTGATGACTGCACATTCTGCTTATGTTACTGACTTGTCACGGCATGTAATTTCACTATTACGCACCCGTGAATATCCGGTTTAGAATTGGTCTTCAACAAGCCATGCTTGTCTTAAAGGCGACTATGCTTGTCGTAAGACCTACAAACTCAGTTTCACGCTGTCGCAGGACAGGAACACTTGTGTTCTTTAGTGTCATATGTTTAATACCTGAAACCAGTGAGTTATTTACTTTGCAGTTTATAATGAAACAAGAGTAACACAGAGTCATCACGTTTGTACTTAATGTCATGGAGAATACAGATGCCGGAAAGGGGCATACAACGCCTGGGCTGTATGACGGACAGAGCGGTATTTTGTGGTCATCACTTTATAATACAGAAAGAGCACTCCAATGGACTTTTATGACTTCGCTTATCAGAGATAAATAACAGTCAAACCCGATAATGAATGGGAGATCGGAATGTATTCCACAGTGTCAGAGACAAACAACAGTCAAAGCTGATAATGAATGGGAGATAGGAATGTATTCCACAGTGTCAGAGAGAAACAACAGTCAAAGCTGATAATGAATGGGAGATAGGAATGTATTCCACAGCGTCAGAGACAAACAACAGTCAAAGCTGATAATGAATTGGAGATCGGAATGTATTCCACAGTGTCAGAGAGACACAACAGTCAAACCTGATAATGAATGGGAGATCGGAATGTATTCCACAGTGTCAGAGACAAATAACAGTCAAACCTGATAATGAATGGGAGATCGGAATGTATTCCACAGTGTCAGAGACAAATAACAGTCAAACCTGATAATGAATGGGAGATAGGAATGTATTCCACAGTGTCAGAGAGAAACAACAGTCAAAGCTGATAATGAATGAGAGATAGGAATGTATTCCACAGTGTCAGAGACAAACAACAGTCAAACCTGATAGTGAATGGGAGATCGGAATGTATTCCACAGTGTCAGAGACAAACAACAGTCAAAGCTGATAATGAATGGGAGATCGGAATGTATTCTACAGTGTCAGAGAGAAACAACAGTCAAAGCTGATAATGAATTGGAGATCGGAATGTATTCCACAGTGTCAGAGAGAAACAACAGTCAAACCTGATAATGAATGGGAGATCGGAATGTATTCCACAGTGTCAGAGAGAAACAACAGTCAAACCTGATAATGAATTGGAGATCGGAATGTATTCCACAGTGTTAGAGACAAACAACAGTCAAACCTGATAATGAATGGGAGATCGGAATGTATTCCACAGTGTCAGAGACAAACAACAGTCAAACCTGATAATGAATGGGAGATCGGAATGTATTCCACAGTGTCAGAGACAAACAACAGTCAAACCTGATAATGAATGGGAGATGGGAATGTATTCCACAGTGTCAGAGACAAATAACAGTCAAACCTGTTAATGAATGGGAGATCGGAATGTATTCCACAGTGTCAGAGACAAATAACAGTCAAACCTGTTAATGAATGGGAGATCGGAATGTATTCCACAGTGTTAGAGACAAATAACAGTCAAACCTGATAATGAATGGGAGATGGGAATGTATTCCACAGTGTTAGAGACAAACAACAGTCAAACCTGATAATGAATGGGAGATCGGAATGTATTCCACAGTGTCAGAGACAAATAACAGTCAAACCTGATAATGAATGGGAGATAGGAATGTATTCCACAGTGTCAGAGACAAATAACAGTCAAACCTGATAATGAATGGGAGATAGGAATGTATTCCACAGTGTTAGAGACAAATAACAGTCAAACCTGATAATTTATGAGAGATAGGAATGTATTCCACAGTGTTAGAGACAAACAACAGTCAAACCTGATAGTGAATGGCAGATCGGAATGTATTCCACAGTGTTAGAGACAAACAACAGTCAAAGCTGATAATGAATGGGAGATCGGAATGTATTCCACAGTGTCAGAGACAAACAACAGTCAAACCTGATAATGAATGGGAGATCGGAATGTATTCCACAGTGTCAGAGACAAACAACAGTCAAAGCTGATAATGAATTGGAGATAGGAATGTATTCCACAGTGTCAGAGACAAACAACAGTCAAACCTGATAATGAATGGGAGATCGGAATGTATTCCACAGTGTTAGAGACAAACAACAGTCAAACCTGATAATGAATGGGAGATCGGAATGTATTCCACAGTGTCAGAGACAAACAACAGTCAAACCTGATAATGAATGGGAGATCGGAATGTATTCCACAGTGTCAGAGACAAACAACAGTCAAACCTGATAATGAATGGGAGATAGGAATGTATTCCACAGTGTCAGAGACAAATAACAGTCAAACATGTTAATGAATGGGAGATCGGAATGTATTCCACAGTGTTAGAGACAAATAACAGTCAAACCTGTTAATGAATGGGAGATCGGAATGTATTCCACAGTGTTAGAGACAAATAACAGTCAAAGCTGATAATGAATGGGAGATCGGAATGTATTCCACAGTGTCAGAGACAAACAACAGTCCAACCTGATAATGAATCGGAGATAGGAATGTATTCCACAGTGTTAGAGACAAACAACAGTCAAACCTGATAATGAATGGGAGATCGGAATGTATTCCACAGTGTCAGAGAGAAACAACAGTCAAACCTGATAATGAATGAGAGAAAGGAATGTATTCCACAGTGTTAGAGACAAACAACAGTCAAACCTGATAATGAATGGGAGATCGGAATGTATTCCACAGTGTCAGAGACAAATAACAGTCAAACCTGATAATGAATGGGAGATCGGAATGTATTCCACAGTGTCAGAGACAAATAACAGTCAAACCTGATAATGAATGGGAGATAGGAATGTATTCCACAGTGTCAGAGACAAATAACAGTCAAACCTGATAATGAATGGGAGATCGGAATGTATTCCACAGTGTCAGAGACAAATAACAGTCAAACCTGATAATGAATTTGAGATCGGAATGTATTCCACAGTGTCAGAGACAAATAACAGTCAAACCTGATAATGAATGGGAGATAGGAATGTATTCCACAGTGTTAGAGACAAATAACAGTCAAACCTGATAATTTATGAGAGATAGGAATGTATTCCACAGTGTTAGAGACAAACAACAGTCAAACCTAATAATGAATGGGAGATCGGAATGTATTCCACAGTGTCAGAGACAAATAACAGTCAAACCTGATAATGAATGGGAAATAGGAATGTATTCCACAGTGTTAGAGACAAATAACAGTCAAACCTGATAATTTATGAGAGATAGGAATGTATTCCACAGTGTCAGAGACAAACAACAGTCAAAGCTGATAATGAATGGGAGATCGGAATGTATTCCACAGTGTCAGAGACAAACAACAGTCAAACCTGATAATGAATGGGAGATCGGAATGTATTCCACAGTGTCAGAGACAAACAACAGTCAAACCTGATAATGAATGGGAGATAGGAATGTATTCCACAGTGTTAGAGACAAACAACAGTCAAACCTGATAATGAATGGGAGATTGGAATGTATTCCACAGTGTCAGAGACAAATAACAGTCAAACCTGATAATGAATGGGAGATAGGAATGTATTCCACAGTGTTAGAGACAAATAACAGTCAAACCTGATAATTTATGAGAGATAGGAATGTATTCCACAGTGTTAGAGACAAACAACAGTCAAACCTGATAATGAATGGGAGATCGGAATGTATTCCACAGTGTCAGAGACAAATAACAGTCAAACCTGATAATGAATGGGAGATAGGAATGTATTCCACAGTGTTAGAGACAAATAACAGTCAAACCTGATAATTTATGAGAGATAGGAATGTATTCCACAGTGTCAGAGACAAACAACAGTCAAACCTGATAATGAATGGGAGATCGGAATGTATTCCACAGTGTCAGAGACAAATAACAGTCAAACCTGATAATGAATGGGAGATCGGAATGTATTCCACAGTGTCAGAGACAAACAACAGTCAAACCTGATAATGAATGGGAGATCGGAATGTATTCCACAGTGTTAGAGACAAACAACAGTCAAACCTGATAATGAATGGGAGATCGGAATGTATTCCACAGTGTCAGAGACAAACAACAGTCAAACCTGATAATGAATGGGAGATAGGAATGTATTCCACAGCCATCACTTGTTATACAGAAAGAGCTCACTAATGACTTATCCTGAGGGGAGAATCCCCATGTCCAAACCAACTTATCAGATACTGAAAACAGAAACTAGACAGTACATCGTTCTGTGTGAGTATGGTTTTACGCCGCTTTTAGCAATATTCCAGCAAAATCACGGCGGGGGACACCAAAAATGGGCTTCACACATTATGCCCATGACGGGAATCGAACCCGGGCCTTCGACGTGACGAGCGAACACTTTAACCACTAGGCTACCCCTCCGTTGGGTAACCTCTATCATAAGCGTATTGGGAACATTTGTCAAACATGTATTGATAAAGAAGGCCTTGCTTAGACGTATGGAGCCTGATAGTAATTCCCGCTCGGTGACTTCATTTGCATTTTTATCAAATCGTGATACTAGGTTTATCGTATCAGTAATATTAGCCATTATGTGACAGAGTGTGGGAACCATGTTTTTAATTCATAGTTTGCTACCGAACTGTTTTGGATTCCACAGCCCATGAAGATTCTCTGGCACATATTTCATCCCGCAGCTGTACTCAAAGAATCCCTGAAGAAGGTCTTCAAATTTTCCAGGTAAAAAATATGTAGTAGGTTTTTATGCAATAGACATGTTTCAATGTACTTTTAGGCAAAAAAGGAAAAAGAAAATCGTCCATAGGAAAAACCTTGAATGAGCAACAGATCCGTTTAAAGCATGATTACAGGCTAATACTGTAGTGGGGCATTTGGATCCTCCCATCTAAATTTTGTTCGATATCTGTCAGATCGTCACATAGAAAATAATTGTATCCGTGTATTGATCACATAAAGAGGCAAATTCTGCTAATATTCTGCAAAAAATGAAATTCTACAGATAGAAGAATTCTACAAAGCCTTTATTCGCGAACTAAAAATGACAGATTTTCAATTTGGAAAAAGTTGACAAACGTGTCCTAAAAATCAATGAAATAGTCTGTCTATTGGAGCTAGATCTTGAGTACTTTTATGTTTTTAACTTATAAAATTAAATCCAGCTGAATGAATAAAGTGTGTAAATGGGTGCTTTTCTGGGTTTTTTTAGAGTATTTGAACCCAATTTGCAAGTTAATATATTCAGCAGCTATAGATAACATTCGGTGAACGTGTCATTTCAATAGTTCCAGTTCCAGCATTTGCGCCATAAAGACGTTGTAAAAAACAGTAGTATATTAAAAAAAATGTAAGCTGTCAATCACCATCTGAACTCTTGCTATAAAATCTATGACATATTTTTTAGAGGTGTATTCGGCAGTTTAAATTTGTCCTATGTAGTGGACGAAAAAGTCCCTTTTTATATCGTGTCTTTTCATGAACTCTTTGAGGGACGGATAAAGACTTGCTCGGTATCTGACAGTAACCTATTTTCGCCACCTAAAGGTCTGTCCATGTATTAATGTTGTTTAATTCCCATTAAAGCAGTGATATACAGTAAACTACGGTTATAACGAACACGCTTATAACGAACTAACGGATATAACGAACTTACTTTTTAGTCCCGACTATATGCTGTAGTTATGCTGTATATATGCTTATAACGAATTACGGTTATAACGAACTAAAATCAGTAGTCCCTTTGAGTTCGTTATAGCCGTAGTTTACTGTACATGTATATCTACGTAGAATAGATGTCATATTACTGCTTGTTACTCATATAGGTTTGCTTTCTGCATTTCTGGTAACTGAATCATTGATGAATTCATACTGAACCATTTAAGCGATCAACTGGAATAGTTATTTAGTTTCCGAGTAGACGTTATCTTAAAACCAGGTAACTTGTTCTAAACATTCGCTTGTTTCTATCAATGGTAGATGTTTGTGATTGTCGTCACAATGCAATTACGTTGTCTTTGTGTGAGTGAGTGAGTAGGGTTTTATGTTTTAGCAATATTCAAGCAATATTACGGCGGGGGACACAAGAAATGGGCTTCACACATTGTACCCATGTCGGGAATCGAACCCGGGTCTTTGGCGTGAACGCATTAACCACTAGGCTACCCGACCACCCCGTTTGTCTTTGAAGCGTGAAGACCCACTTCACAATAACTGATGTTTCCTGAAAACTGTACAACAGAACCGCGATCATACATCATAAAACCGCCGGATACGAGAGAGGTATACACTTCAACATGTTGGATTTGACCAAAAAGAATACAAACGTTATCAAATTGTTACAAGGCTGAAAACAGTCGCTGAAAAATGCTTACGTAGGGTCCACAATATAGCCATCATACCCGTATCAAATGCACCACCGACGTACAACCATGTTGTTTGTTTCATCTTAAGCCACCATCATGGGTGTGACCGCCTCCGTGGTCTAGTGGTAGAGCGTCCGCCCGGAGAGCGGAAGATCCGGGTTCGATCCCCGGCCGCGTCATACCAAAAGACGTTAAACGATGGTACTTGTTGTTACCCTGTCTGGCGCTCGGCATTAAGGGGCGAAAACAAGGACTGGTCGGCTCGGAGTCAGTATACTGTGTCTGAGTGGGGTATTCATGTTAAACTGCGGCATGGTATCTCAGTGGGCTAGCACTATAAATCGGCATCAGTCCGGACTAGTACAAGCAGCCACACACACACACGTGCATGCACGTCGCTATATAAGTGCGACTGATGAGGTGAGGTGAGGTGAAATGTGGTTTAACGTTGCGAAATACACAACAAGTGCTGACCAAGTTATTCCCTTTCCGTCAACACACATTTTCAAATGATTTGATACCTGTTCAGTCGAAATATTACTAAAAACTCAAAGTAGGGAGCGTGTTGAAGCGCCAGTCGTCCTTCCGCGTCCCCCCAAGCCTACAGGGAGTGCGTAGTTAATTGGAAACATTCAATAGGTAGCCTCCAGCTTGAAACATCGAGTCAGTGTTTCTATCTTAGCTAGCCAAGCTCTCAGATCCTACAGTTTTCCATTAACTGCTGATGGCGACACACTGCGACAAGACAGAGCAACAAAACTTGACATTTGCTTGAAAAGAAGGACTTTGACATGACATTCAAATTCTGTCACACACATACGTACATCCCCGCTGGATATTCGGCGAATTCCATCTGAACCAGGTTCCAATTTACATCCTTGCAGCACGGTTCCGTTGTACACTTTCCGCGAACCATCACTGATGTTGCAGTGAAGAGGCTCTACACGCTTCACAGACAAAGTACATGTAGTTGTATCGTGATTATTTCTTAGTGGCCAAGTGCGTATCGTTTACCACCTTCCCTGACCAATACTTCAGTGAGCGACATGTTCAATATCGTTGTTATCAGTCCAAGTAACTTTCCTAAAAGCTTCTTTATTTGCTGGCGCAGATGGGGTCTGTTGATGAGTTAGTACAATGTTAAGCCTCGTTAAAGACCCAGTGACATTTGTCTGCATAGCCACAGCCTCGTATTTGATAAGTGTATCATAGTTCTGTTCCGGGCCTTACGCTTGTAGTGTTTCGCTGACTTTGTTGAACCTAGTAACGTCTTGATATCGTGTGTAATTTTGCGGTCAAATTCAATTTTCAAGTGTAGGGTGCTCTGTTTTGTGAGGTGAGGTGAAATGGGGTTTAACGTCGCGTCCAAGATTATTGCACTTATATAGCCACGTGCATGCACGTGTGTGTGGTTGTGTGTCTGCTTGTACTAGTCCGGACTGATGCCGATTTATAGTGCTAGCTCACTGAGATACCATGCCGCAGTTAACATGAATACCCCACTCAGACAGAGTATACTGACTCCGAGCCGACCAGTCCTTGTTTTCGCCCCTTAATGCCGAGCGCCAGACAGGGTAACAACAAGTACCATCTTTTAACGTCTTTTGGTATGACGCGGCTGGGGATCGAACCCCGAACCTTCAGCTCTCCGGGCGGACGCGCTCTGTTTTGTTCGACAGTTATATTGTGTATAGACCCAGGAATATATAGACTGTAACTGGTTCTTAAAATATTCCTTCACTTGACACAGTGTACATGCAATGCCCCTTTCCTCATCAGTAACTCGCATCATATGTTACATTTAAATGATAAATGTTATAAATGACATATACCAGTGACGACCCGGGTGAGAAATACAACCCATGCTTTTCGTAAGACCCGACTAACGGGCCCGCTGAATTGGTTGATGCATATCATCGTATCCCAATTGAGTACGTCGATTGACTTGATGTCAATCACTGGACTGTCTGATCCAGACTCGATTATTTACAAACCGCCGTCATATAGGTGGACCATTGCTGAGTGCAAGGTTAGACAACAAACAAACAAATAAAACAAACAATAAATGGCACCCCACTTAAACTAGTCCGGCGCTGCAAGAGAACATGTTCTGAATCAACAGTTTGACGTAGGTGTTGAGAACGAATATCGATACAGTAAACTTCGGTTATAAGAAACTCAAAAGGACCACTCAGTTTAGTTCGTTATAACCGTAGTTCGTTATAAGCGTATATACAACAAATAGCCGGGACTAAAAAATAAGTTCCTTATATCGGTCAGTTCGTTATAAGAATGTTCGTTATAAACGTCGTTTACTGTATTTCAAGGGGAAATTGGTCTCATCAACCTATGCGGGGCGTAAGAGACGACCACATGAAGAAGATGGTCAGACGCCGTGAATTGGTTGACTGCGCACCAACTCCCTCGACGGCGGGGATCTTTGCTCACAACATCAATCACTGGATTGTCTGGTTCAGACTCGATTATTTACAGGCCGCCGTCATACAACTGGAATATTACTGAATGCGACGTTAAAAAGAAAACAAACAAACACAAACATCTACCCAAGAGAGAATCAAGTGATTGGACATGTCTCTGGTCCCTTGAAACTCTATACTCCACAGAAGTACAAACATCATTCAGATAACAAGAGTCACGACAACGGCTGTAACCATCAGTGACATGTAGACATTCAAGAAGACAGTTTTAGCTGAAGTATGTGACCGAGGTAGGTTTTGAATATATTTGTTTTAATTTCATTTCAGGTTGTTAGATATATTTATTTTATATAACTAGTTGTTAAAAACACAATTATTATCCTCTTAGTACATCTATACTAAATGTCCCTGAAGGATGCAGCGACCATTGCAGGGTGTTTTCCTGTCCGATGAATTATTGGTATCAACTACTATTTACATTATTTGCCTTTTCGTGTGTATTGTACATGTTATTTACATAATTGAACGTTACAGTATTCACCTGTACTCATGCTGCGACGAATATTATGACTTATTCGATATTTACCGATGGCTTTCCATTTCGGAATATGTGCACTGAACTAGTTTTATATGAAACCACATAATCTTTTCGTATTTTGATATAAAATATCAACGCCAGAGAATAACCATACTCGATTATCCGACGAAACAGATTTTACTTGGAGCAAAGGGCAAACTAGTTTTGAAAATTATACGAAAGGATCAATGAGTGAGTGAGTTTATGTTTAACGCCGCTTTTAACAGTATTCCAGTTATATCACGGCGTGTCAGCTTAATGTGGGAGGAAAGCCCGAAGTGATGCAGGTCTCAGATGATTACCACTTTGGTGAAACCCACGAGCACGGTAAGGTGCTGACAAACCTAGAAACATAATCGGGGCGAACCGGGATTCGAACCCACAATCATAGGTTTCTGGCGTGCCCAAGGGACGCAACTGTGCACAGCGAATCGCGGCGCCTTAGACAAGTGGGCCACCCGTGCCCCCTAAAGGATCAATGAAAATCAGTGATGTCACCAGACATGCAAGAAAAAGGTAAGCATGTCCTGCCCCACTGACAGCACCCTCCATTCATACAGTTGGCATAACATACAATTCGTGCCTGTGGAATTTTGCCAAATGTGACGCGGAATACTCAAGGGCTGATTAAAGTAAGTTCTAAATAGTTTACAAAAAGAGAACATTTTGAAAGCGATGTACTACTTACATTTGCATAGTCAGTCAGTTCTGTTGATAGACTGCCTCCGTGGTCTAGTGGTAGAGCGTCCGCCCGGAGAGCGGAAGGTTCGGGGTTCGATCCCCGGCCGCGTCATACCAAAAGACGTTAAAAGATGGTACTTGTTGTTACCCTGTCTGGCGCTCGGCATTAAGGGGCTAAAATAAGGACTGGTCGGCTCGGAGTCAGTATACTGTGTCTGAGTGGGGTATTCATGTTAAACTGCGGCATGGTATCTCAGTGGGCTAGCACTATAAATCGGCATCAGTCCGGACTAGTACAAGCAGCCACACACACACACGTGCATGCACGTCGCTATATAAGTGCAATAATCTTGGACGCGACGTTAAACCCAATTTCACCTCACCAGTTCTGTTGATGTGTAATTGTTAACTGTGGATGCAGTTTAAGGCTGCTTGTAGGACAGAGCACACAGCGTGCCCCGAAGGCGTGTGTGTATCTGACAAGTTGGTTGTGGGCGTGGGAATTCTCCATTCATTCAGTTAGGCACACTTCTGTATCATTGAGTGTGACCAGCAATGAGGTCAGGGACCTTTTGGGTGAAAGCTCACATTTTGACATCTTGTAATATTTGAAAACTACAGTATCTTAGTACCAAAAAATCCAATTGATAAGCTTCAGTTCATAGTTATTGCAGAGACACATGGCGTTAAACATTTAGACCTATTTTCTGCGAAGTCCCATTTTCAGATTTATGACTGTTTATGTAATAATTGCAGTTTTTAGATATAATGTCTGATTAATGGAGTGAGTGAGTATAGTTTTTACGCCGCTTTTAGCAATATTCCAGCAATATCACGGCGGGGGACACCAGAAATGGGCTTCACACATTGTACCCACGGGAATCGAACCCGGGTCTTCGGCGTGACGAGCGAACGCTTTAACCACTAGGCTACCCGACCGCCCCTCTAATTAATGGAAAGAAGGCATGTGTACTGAAATGCTTTGCAATAATGTTGAGTCACTCAAACGTTGACGAATCCATTGTTCGATTCCGACTATAACATAAGCGGGTATTTTAAATCACTATTAAATCATGTTGATACTAGGTATTCGCGAAAAGGTGAGCGTATCCTGCCCATGCGGTAGCACACATCATAAACACATGCAAAGACGAGTCAATTGTTCCTCTAAAAAAATCGGGAATTTTGTCAAGTCAAATCGGATATGTCCTCGCGTATAGTGAATAAGTTGGGTTAAACGCAGCTTTTAAAAGTATTCCAGTTATATCACGGCGTTACCTAGGAACATAATCAGGGCGAACCGGGATTCGATCCCACAATCATAGGTTTCTGACGTGCCCAAAGGGACGCAACTCTGCAAGCTAATTGCGGCGCCTTAGGCGACTGGGCCAGCTGTACACTCCTCACGTATATCCTCACGTATCCATACGAATTCCGAACTATGACATCTGAATCAAATGTTGTCGACGGTTATTGAATACACCTACTCGCATGTACTTCCCAAAACTTATTCATTACCTCTGTTGTTTTGTTCGATTTATTCAATGTTGGAAAGTTTATCTGTGTAATCATTCTACCCAACCATTGTGATCCGTGAAGATCCGGGGTAGAATAGGTCTTCAGCAACCCATGCTTGCCATAAAAGGCGACAATACTTGTCGTAAGAGGCGACTAACGTGATCGGGTGGACAGGCTCGCTGACTTGGTTTGATGCATGTCATCGTATCCCAATTACTCGGATCGGTGCTCATGATGTCAATCACTGGATTGTCTGGTCCAGACTCGATTATTTACAGACCGCCGTCATATAGCTGGAATATGTCGGAGTGCGGCGTTATACAACAAATAAACAATAAATAAACAAATAAACAAACAAAGTACAATGGATTTTAGCAGAGATTTATTATGACTGTGGAAATGTTTTTTGTCGATTTTATTTCCTGCATAATAGGCACTCGTGAAGGGCAACCTCCCCGTGATGAGTGCTGGGTAACGCTAACAGCTCTTCCCCCGTGTGGACCCGGGGTAGAATGTGTCCCCACACCCCATTGCTGGTCGTAAAATGCCACCGAATTTGGCAACCTGTTTACGTGCGGCGTTAAACAACAAACAAACAAACAAACGAAACATAACCCAACCATTGTACTTTCCTGGGCTACGTACTTTTCTACTGTTAAGTGTATATTCAGTAATGAAATTTTCGTGTTGTAAATTATTCATATGCAATACCAATATGTGCGTTCTGATTAACCATGTGCGTTTTTTGTAAAACAAAGAGGTCCCTGGTCGTGTTTAAAACGGTGCAGTCAGGAAGTCATGATAGTTTTGAGTTTTTGAAGTACGCGTGGCTCTTTTTTCCACATTTTTGCTGATTATTATATAATCCCCTGGGAAATAGGGCATATGTGTAACATTCCCACGGGATTTCCCTAGCGGTCACAAGCTGTGATGAAAGGAATGGGAAAACATGTACTAAATCCCTCAAAAGATTATTTCGGTTTCTTAACCTCAATAACGTTATATTATGTTTTTATCTTATGGAGTGTCCTTTAAATATGGATTGTCTTTAAAATATGGATTGTCTTTACAATATGGATTGAAATCTATGACCATGCTTATGAAAACAATTTTAATTACGAATGTATAACTAAAAAAAATGTCAGACTTGCTTATAACTTCATTCTGAGATTCAACAATCTTTTCTTTAATGAATCCGCTCTTTAAGCTTGGATTGTCCGCAACAAACGTCTTTCATTATTATGAAAGCCAGAAATAGCAAACTATTTGGACAGCTACTTCACAGGCAATCGCCAGCTCACGCGATTTGGATGTACAAGAGAATAAATCAATTGCAAAAACTAAAAAAAACTGTGTCAGTCTTCTAAGGTTGATGATTCGTCACCATGTTCCATTCAGCCAGGAGTTTGTTCCTGGATATGTTCAGCTTCTTAACCTTTCTCGTGACCTAATATAAAATTTCGAAAATGAGATTTAAAGAAAATAGAAATAATTAAGGTGTGGTAAAAATAGCCTTTACAACAGTTGCATCTACATCATGGGCTACACAACGTGGTGCTTACACACCCTCGTCGACAGCTGCTTTCACATCCCCATCAACAGCTGCTCACACTTCCCCATAGACAGCTGCTTACACTTCCCCATCGACAGCTGCTCACACATCCCCATCGACAGCTGCTCACACATCCCCATCAACAGCTGCTTACACATCCCCATCAACAGCTGCTTACACATCCCCATCAACAGCTGCTCACACATCCCCATCAACAGCTGCTTACACATCCCCATCAACAGCTGCTCACACATCCCCATCAACAGCTGCTTACACATCCCCATCAACAGCTGCTCACACATCCCCATCAACAGCTGCTTACACATCCCAATAGACAGCTGCTTACACATCCCCATCAACAGCTGCTTACACATCCCCATCGACAGCTGCTTACACATCCCCATCAACAGCTGCTCACACATCCCCATCGACAGCTGCTTACACATCCCCATCAACAGCTGCTCACACATCTCCATAGACAGCTGCTCATACAGCCTCATCGACAACTGCACACACATCCCCATCGACAACCGCTCACATATCCCCATCGACAGTTTTTCATACATCTCCATAGACAACTGCTCACATATCCCCATCGACAGTTTTTCATACATCTCCATAGACAACTGCTCACACAGCCCCATCAACAACTGCTCACACACCCTCATCGACAGCTGCTCACACAGCTCACACCAGTGTGTTTACTGTGTAAATCCTCACATAAACGTAACACCAGTGTGTATATTGTGTAAATCCGCACATAAAGGTAACATCAGTGTGTATCCTGTGTAAATCCGCACATAAACGTCACCCCAGTGTGTATACTGTGTAAATCCGCACATAAACGTAACACCAGTGTGTATATTGTGTAAATCCGCACAAAAGGGTAACATCAGTGTGTATCCTGTGTAAATCCGCACATAAACGTAACCCCAGTGTGTATCCTGTGTAAATCCGCACATAAACGTAACACCAGTGTGTTTACTGTGTAAATCCGCACATAAACGTAAAACCAGTGTGTATACTGTGTAAATCCGCACATAAACGTAAAACCGGTGCACACACTGTAAATCCGCACAATAAGGTAAAACCAGTGTGTTTACTGTGTAAATCCGAACATAAAGTAAAACCGGTGAGCACACTGTGTAAATCCGCACATAAAGGTAAAATCAGTGTGTTTACTGTTCAAATCTTCGCATAAACGTAAAACCGGTGTGCAAATTGTGTAAATCCGCACATAAACGAAGAACCAGTGTGTTTACTGTGTTAATCCGCACATTAAGGTAAAACCAGTGTGTTTACTGTGTAAATCCGCGCATAAACGTAACACCAGTGTGTATCCTCTGTAAATCCGCACATTGACGTAAAACCGGTGCGCACACCGTGTAAATCCGCATATAAACGTAAAACCAGTGTGTATCCTCTGTAAATCCGCACATAAACTTAACACCATGTATATTCCGTGTAAATCCGCACATAAACGTAAAACCGGTGTGCACACTGTGTAAATCCGCACATAAACGTTAAACCAGTGTGTTTCCTGTGTAAATGCGCACATAAACGTAAAACAAGTGTGTTTACTTTGTAAATCCGCTTATAAACGTAACACCGGTGTGCACACTGTGTAAATCCGCGCATAAACGTAAAACCGGTGTGCACACTGTGTAAATCCGCACATAAACATATGTTTACTGTGTAAATCCGGTTATAAAGGTAAAACCAGTTTGTATACTCTGTAAATCCCCACATAAACGTAAAACCAGTGTGTATTCTGTGTAAATCCGCGCATAAACGTAACACCAGTGTATATCCTGTGTAAATCCGCGCATAAACGTAACACCAGTGTATATCCTTTGTAAATTCGCACAATAACGTAACACCAGTGTATATCCTGTGTAAATTCGCACATAAACGTAACACCAGTGTATATCCTGTGTAAATTCGCACATAAACATAACACCAGTGTATATTCTATGTAAATTCGCACATAAACGTAACACCAGTGTATATCCTGTGTAAATTCGCACATAAACGTATAAAGCGGCGTGTCATAAAAAAAGGTAACTTTCATGATTTAACTACAAAACATATGCAGCTCCTCATGATTGGAACATTGTATTGATACAAACATACGCTGTAAATAATGCGGTGCCTAAAGTAGTTTTCCGAGTAATATTTCCATTTGGCAAGTTGCCTTTCATTTCAAGAGTGTCTCTATTTTCGGATTTCAGAAGAGAAACTTCGCAAACTCAAGAGGAAATAGTTCCTAATTTAAAAAAAAATAGTTTTATGTTCAAGAATATGCGAATGACACATTATACGTTCAGTCAAGAGAGATCCAATCCCACGCGCCAAGTCACTTTGAAGGTTGCAGCATTGATACGAGTGCAACATCAACGGCAGAGTGGCTTCTAACAAACATGGAAAGGCGGAGAGAGAAGTGTAGAAAACCATGCACCAAGAGCGCAGTCGATAAAGTTATTATCAGTGTTCACAGATGAAAGCTAGTGCGTGACAATACGTCTTAATATAATAAGAAGAAATGCTTGAGCTTGAGGATGTGACGGCACCGACATGTGTGAATCAGGGAGGCTGAGATTGCATGGAGGCGGCGATAGATGCGTGGACTTTAATGACCTGACACTCGTGTATTGTCTAAAACATCGCGTCAGGGAAACAGCGTTTAAATACCACATGCACTCGTGGTCACATCATATGGCGGGAAAAGGTTGTGAGATGGTAGTGCGGGTTACGGAATGCTTAGGAAATGTCAATTATCGTTGAGGGGTGAGAAGTGCTCGGCACCAGGCGTTATGAGAGTTCGATTCAGTGGTCAACTGAGATGACATTCACACGGAATTGACACGACCTAATGATTGAAAACAAACGTTTTACCCTAGTTGTTATTCGGGATAGAAACAAAACAGGTCATGATCAGATATTTTTCCACTTGGCAAAACAGTTGTACAACCTTTCGAAAACTGTGTCGTACATTGATAGTAAACCCCTAAAAATAAAATTAATTCAGAAATGTTTGATAACTTATTTACAATGTAAGAATGTATTCACGAGTGAGTGAGTGAGTGAGTGAGTAGGTAGGTGGGTGAGTGAGTGAGTGAGTGAGTGAGTGAGTGAGTGAGTGAGTGAGTTTAACAGATAAACGTCCTTCATCACTTCGGGCTTTGCTCCCAAATCAAGCTGAAACGACATGATATATATATAATGTTCAAATGCTCGTTCACCAACTCATTCACTCTTTCAGTTTATGACTTATGTGACATCATCACATCACATCACACATCCGCAATATTCCAGTTGCAGCTATAGTCTATTTGGTCGCATAAAGAACAATGAAGTCATCGGAATACGCTAAAACTATGACATGGAACACCAACAGTAACAACCCCATCTTCCAGACATGTATGTTGTGTTCGGGACATTTTTATACCCTCTAATTGATTGTTGATTGTTTGTTGTTTAACGCCGCACTCAGCAATATTCCAGCTATATGACGGCGGTCTGTAAAATAACCGAGTCTGGACCAGACAATCCAGTGACTGACATCATGAGCATCGATCCACCGATTGAGATACGATGACATTCATCAACCAATTCAGTGAGTCTGACCACCCTTTCCCGTTAGTCGCCTCTTACGACAAGCATAGTCGCCTTTTACGGCAAGCATGGGTTGCCAATAACCATGGGTATATATATAAGGTGAGGTGAAATGGGGTTTGACGTGGCGTCAAGATTATTGCACTTATATAGCCACGTGCATGCACGTGTGTGTGTGTGTGGCTACTTGTGCTAGTCCGGGCTGATGCCAATTTATAGTGCTAGCTCACTGAGATACCATGCCGCAGTTTAACATGAATACCAACCCAGATACAGTATATACATGTAGTCCTTGCCTTATAATTAGCCCTTTAATGCCGAGCGCCAGGCAAGTATAAACAAGTACCATCTTTTATGTCTTTTGGTATGACGCGGCCGGGAATCGAACCCCGAACCTTCCGCTTTCTTGACGGACGGCTTTCTTGACCACTGAGACACAGTATACTGACAGGGTAACAACAAGTACCATCTTTTAACGTCTTTTGGTTTGACTAGACCACGGCGGCGGTCTGGTATACATAATGTTGTTGTTGGTTTGTTGTTTTACGCCGCACTCATCAATATTCCAGCTATATGACGGCGGTCTGTAAATAATCGAATCTGGACCAGACAACCCAGTGATTGATATCATGAGCATCGATCCACGCAATTGGGATCGATGACATGCTTCAACCAAGTCAGCGAAGCCGACCACATTTGTTCCTCATAAAGTATTTTCGTTCAAACAGCAAACTCCTCCATAACACTCAAAACATAAATTCTGATCTAGTAAGTGAAAAAACACAGCCCTAAACCGATATTATAAATACAAATACACAAATAACACTTTGAAACTATGACAGGGCTATCAGGTCTCTGATGAACAGATTCTCAGGCGTTGTGCTTATCTGTATAAGATACAACGGGACTCTTGTCCCGGTCAACAATCCTACAATCCAGTTCCGTTGTCCCGTGGTTCTACCTCTCTGTTTAACGGAAGATTCAGTGTCGCGTCAATATGCACGGTCGATCGTGTGTGAGCAGCTCATTGCGGACCCGCTATTTCCAGACGTGACTACTCGATAAAACCAAAATGAGAATAATATGTACTGCGGGCTTCTAAATTTATTTCACTAGCCTATTCTTGTATTCTGACCAGTGTTACTGTTCTCTTAATTAAATAGACACGCTGTATCGCGTGCGGCAGTAGAAACATCCGGTTGGTCGCTCGAGCGATACTGATCTAAATTATCCCTTGGATGTAAATTGTTTCAGTTCGGCTGGCGATTGCAGGACACTGGCAACACTATTGACAGGTCCTCACTCTTGTATGCTTGTGGGGACGGTCTCTGCTCGCACGTTAGCCTTTTCCCACCTTCTTAACTCTGACGGAATAAAATAGTGCTGAACAGGAAGAAATAGTGCGACAACTACTGCCACGAGGCGTAGGCGCCGATGGCTCGCCATTGGCCAGTTTAATTGCGGTGTCACATTGTATTACTACGCCGAGCCTTCAGGTTTCGTGAAGTTTAGCTAAACATTCCTTTGGTTTGGAAGCCTTGGAGTAATTCTGGCGGGAACATTCTGGGGACGCTTTTCTGTCCATTAACTCAAGTCGCGTAAGTACATGCTGTATCTTCATCTTCATGTCAAGAGATGGACGTTTCACAGTTATATGTATGTAATAGTAAAGAAACTTAGAGTAGATATAGATGTTAATAATTTTATTGCTTGGTTATCATTGGGTAAATCTCATGTACCAAGGTTAATTTTACCTACCGCTCTGTATGCGCACAGGTGATATTGCCTGCGTTTTCACACAACACATGCGCATCTAAACCTGTGATTATAATCTGCTAGTTAGGTTTACGAAGCTTGTAATTGTAACATGTGAATCTGGCAAAATTTGGCAAAAGCAGGCAACTGAACACACTTGCATAATGATTTGAATCAGAACAGTCAAATTCATTTAATTAGCTGAAGCACTTTCACATCATCCAAAATTCTTATCTTATAGTACTTATAAAAAGAACTGTATCTACTCTGACAAAGTAGACAATTCATAGATAACGTCTTT
The DNA here is from genome assembly GCF_023055435.1 of Haliotis rufescens. Classification (NCBI taxonomy): domain Eukaryota; kingdom Metazoa; phylum Mollusca; class Gastropoda; order Lepetellida; family Haliotidae; genus Haliotis; species Haliotis rufescens. Next base: position 35,422,801 of record NW_025964383.1, read on the forward strand.
ATTGTACAAGTATAGCGACGATTAGGTATAGCTCCTTGTGAGAACAGTATATGGATCTATAGCGAAACGTGTATTAAAGAAATTGTTATCTATAAATCTTGTCTGCTTTGACATCCGTCAACTTCTAAGAAATGCCTTTCAAACAATGTATTTTCTCGTGGTGATCTCAGCTCGTGCATTTTAACCACAGTGAGTACAATACATAACTACCCGAAGATGGGAAGAGTTAATTCACCGACAAACTACATGTTCCCTTATTGTGGCCAAAGTCCTTAACTATGATAATACTTTAAATTTTAATAATAATAATAATAATAATAATAATAATAATAATAATAATAATAATAATAATAATAATAATAATAAAACAATAATAATAAAAAAATAAAAATAAATTGTTTGGTTGCTAGGCAATGTGAGGAATTCTGTCTCTAGGTGCGAATGGTTAGTCTAGCCTATCTCTTAATGTATCTATAATAATATTCTATAGAATATCATGCTCAATATATCTGTCGTGATGACCTACGAATGTTATTTTACGCCGAATTAAGCAATTTTCCTGGGGGTGATTATGTTTCTAGGTTTGTCAGCACCAAAGAGTGGTAAAAGTACCGTTAAAACCTGCATAACTTCGGGCTCTCCTTCCGTGATATACCTGAAATACTGTTCAAAGGAACGCTAAAGGTAACTCACTCACTTCAGGTAGGGTTTAATGTGATATATTCATATTATCTCCCCAAGGCTTATACGACCTTAATGGATACCTAAATAAAATGTCTCCACAAAAAAATGTAGTTTTTATGACATCGATACTTAATTGAAGTTTTTATTATTTCATTTCTGTTCAATTGTCTCTAGCTTAACGAGATATGTATCTCATCTGTTGATATTCACAGATACAATATTATTCTTATTCTTATTAATACTGGACCATGGTACCTAAACACGACATTCTACCAGTTTGGAATTTTTTTTATTCTGATTTGAAGTTTTGAAGGGACACTAACCACCTATGGTCGAAACAGCTAATTTGAAAGCCGCGTCGCCGCGGAAACTGATATTTTAAGAAATGTACGTCTTTCTCGATCATTGGTTACAGGATGTCCTAAGTACAATATTCAAAGTAAGTGTGACAATAAATTTTGGCCTGAAAACACAATAGAAACCGACATGGGGATTGTATTTCAAGTTTTTGGCGAGGTGAGGTGAAATGCGTTTTAACGCCGCGTTCAAGATTGTTGCATTTATACCAGGTGTGTGTACCTGGCTGCGTGCGTGCGAGTGAGGCGATCAGTCTTTGTTAAATAGTTTTACTGCAGTTTAGCTGTGCCTGCCATATATGCGAATAAAGAAAAATGATGTGAAAAAACCCAATGTTTTAGCAAATACAGAGCCAAACTTTATTTTAAAGGCAATAACCATCGTTTCGTTAATTTAGATCCCCAACCACTCCAAACATTGCCCTCAACTAATGCCGCTTCACGTAATATCTTCTCTGACACCAAAGCGTTAGCATTCAGTTTTGTCATTGCATGCCGATAAACATAGTATGACTTGTTTGAATGCAGCTATGTTACTTGTGGGTTTAACTTCCTTAAATTCAATATTTGAAACCTAAAGCTTCTTCATTTTTATCCATCCATCCATCCATCTACCTTAACACTACAGAATACAGCAAGAATATTGCTTTAATTACGGCATAAAACAACATACAACCAAAATATACGGATATCATAACTCCAGGCTTAAAAGGTCTTCCCGATGGTCAAAACAATAATCATGATGCTGTTAAATCTTGGTTAAATAAAAGATCGACGTTACCCATCCACGAACAGTAATAACGATTTGCATACCTTAAACGTGTTGAAAATATTGCTAAAAATAATGCATTGTGTTGAATGCACAAAGGTAGGTGTCACCATGTAGAATTTCCTCACCGTCATTATTGAGGGTTCAAGCAGATGATAAGAGATAAAAGTATTACAAAACGTCGCTTTTGCAACTTCCAAGAGTGCAGTTCAGTTGATGGAATGAGCCATTTTATTCCAACAATGACTGTTACTTGTCATGTGTTGCACGTGCATTGACTAAGCTACTGGTTGCGTTCAGGTGTGGGTTTTGGGTCGCTTTTTCAATCACCTTCAATCTCGCACTTTTCATTGTTTTTAAGACCGCTTCCGTGGTCTAGTGGTAGAGCGTCCGCCCGGAGAGCGGAAGGTCCGGGGTTCGATCCCCGGCCGCGTCATACCAAAAGACGTTGAAAAGTACTTGTTGTTACCCTGTCTGGCGCTCGGCATTAAGGGGCTAAAACAAGGACTGGTCGGCTCGGAGTCAGTATACTGTGTCTGAGTGGGGTATTCATGTTAAACTGCGGCATGGTATCTCAGTGAGCTAGCACTATAAATCGGCATTAGGCTGGACAAGTACAAGCAGCCACACACACACACACGTGCATGCACGTCACTATATAAGTGCAATAATCTTGGACGCGACGTTAAACCCAATTTCACCTCACCTCATTGCTTTTAACAGTCGTCCATTTTTTCAAGTTTTATTATATTGCATTCATTCAGTTTTACCTAGGCATTAACATGTCCATCATCTGTTAATCACATTGTCAACATACTCAGACATACCCACGCTTGTTGGTGTACAGTAAACTACGGTTATAACGAACACGCTTATAACGAACTGACGGATATAACGAACTTACTTTTTAGTCCCGACTATTTGCTGTAGTTATGCTGTATATGCTTATAACGAACTACGGTTATAAAGAACTAAAATTAGTAGTCCCTATGAGTTCGTTATAACCGTAGTTTACTGTATGTTCATGTATAACACCCTACATACCTTGGTGACCCTTTAATAATGACGCTGAGTATTAACGACCAAGGGTAACTTATTAGTTTTCTGTTGATGGAAACGTATTAAAACTTAACTCATCATGGCACACCACACACCTGCAGCTGTCAGCCTGGACTCGGATCCGGGACCTACGCTGAATTAGACTTCTGATTGTGACAGTTCTTCATATTGTAGGAGATGCTCCCAATCAGATATATTCATGGTGACATTTAACGATAATAAACTCTTCCATAATCGTTTATGTCTGAGTGACATCATCTGTATTCCAGTATTTGTCATCAGAATAATTAATAATGCCAACTCAATCAACTCAATAATGGCTTCGCGTGTTGACCTTATTTGGCAGACGGGAACACAAATATTCTTGTACAAAACGCTGTTATAGTTATGTCATTGTTTTTTTTATGCTTTCACTGTTTGAAGTGTATTTGCGGTTTTGCTAGAGTGAGTGAGTGAGGGTTTCCTGACCCCATCGTAACCATGACAATTAACAAACAAGACTGAAACTTGGCGAGTCTTCTGAAGTATACACATACGTGGAGTGAATGAGTGATAATGATTTTACGCCGCTTTTAGCAATATTCCAGCACTATTACGGCGGGGGACACCAGAAACGGTTTTCACACGTTGTATCCCCATGAGGGGAATCGAGACCGGGTCTTCGGCGTGACGAGCGACCGCTTTAACCACTAGGCTACCCCACCTTACCAAGTATTGCTACCCCATTTTTTGTTGTTGTTTAACGCCGCACTCAGCAATATTCCACCTACATGGCGGCGGTCTGTAATCTAGTGATTAACATCATGAGCATCAATCTACGCAACTGGGATACGAAGACATGAATTAACCAAGTCTGACCACCCGATCCAGTTAGTCGCATCTTACGACGAGCATTGTCGCCTCTTACGGCAAGCATGGGTTGCTGAAGATCTATTCTACCCCGGATCTTCCAGGTATTGCGAGTCAAAAGTGATGATGTCTTGATAGGTATCCTTCGTTTGTTCTTGTTAAACATCAAACATCAGTCATCAATCGTAGGACTATACTACGGCCAACGTCCGTCCGTACCCCGTGAATACATACCGCCGCTGCGCGCTGTAATAGTGGAATGTGTCTATAATTCAGTCAGCTTATGCAATGAGGCTGTGTTTAACTCGAGGAAATTAAACGGGCCTGCTTCGTGCTTGAACTTTGTGTAAAAACACTATCATTGCCAGATATTGAAACTGGAGTTGACATTGCACGAGAAATTCTGTGCGATGTAATCTGAGCGCTCATTGGTCAGAGTGCTCGCTGGTCTCTCTCCCGCTTGTACCAGGCCGTGGCTGGCAATTGATTGGTTGGTTAAAAATAGCAACAACACCGCACAGCGGACGTAGGTATTCACAAGTGATGGAGGATCAGGGTGTAGACAAGCCCAGGAAGGAATGACGATGTGTCATGGTGGCCTGGAAATATTCGTGTCTTGACCAGGCTAACCAGTGATTGATATTGCAACGTTCCCGGCAGCCGAACTACGTTGGCAAGCAATGAACAGTCACCGAGCCTGACCATCCGATCTTATCGGTCTATACAGCAAAACATAGGGGTCGTATTGTTACCTGAATCTCAACAGGGTTATGCCTGAAGCAAGTCAGGCGGTTTCCTAACTCCATCGATCGCGTCATACCAATAGACGTTGAAAGATGGTACTTGTTGTAACCCTGCCTGGCTCTCGGCATTAAGGGGCTAAAACAAGGACTGGTGTCTCAGTTGGCTACACTTTAAAATCGGACAAGTACAAGCAGCACACACACACACACACAAACACACACACACACACACACACACACACACACACACACACACACACACACACACACAAAAACAAAAACAAAACAACAAAAAAAACAAAAAAAAAACAACCAAAACAAAACAAACACAAACACACACACAAACAAACAAACACGTCGCTATTTAAGTGCAATAATCTTGAACGCGACGATAAACCCCATTTCACCTCTCCTCACATCTTGCCGCATTATTATACTATCCCAAATGCTTCAGCGAAGAAAACACAGTTTTTCGCCTTAACTCCACCTTTTCCTGAGTAAAATTAAATGTTAAACACGGGAATCTATGTTTTCATGTTTATATGCATCTTGTTTTTATGCAAATTTGTGTGTAGGCTGTGTTGTGTGTCTCATATGCCATATGGCCTGACATACTTTTAATGAATATAATTTTGTTTCTGTACTTGCCATTCAGAACGTTTGACACTGTAATACCATCCTTTCCCTCTACTTCTATTATGCGCTACGATAGAAATGTCTTTAGGCCCTTGTCGTCGTTCATTAACATGCCTGTTATTTGACCACTTGCCCCCGACGTACATGTTTTGTCCACTGGTCAGTATCTGTACCACAGCAATGAACTGGTCAATCACTCGGCATGCAGTGGCCACAGTCGGTGCACGCGCTTAGTGAGACATCGTTTACCGTTGCACGCTATGTCATCGTTTGTGTCGGTTTGAAAATGAAAACCGATATATATTCTCTCTGTTTTCAGCACTTGTATGTATGCATGTATGGTGTTTAACGCCGCAGACAGCAATATTCTGGCTCTTATACGGCGGTCTGCTTATAATCCAGTCTGGACCAGCATTCCAGTGATTGGTATCATGAACATCGATCCACGCAATTGGGATATGATGACATGCATCAACAAAGTCAGAGTCTGACCACCCGATCCCGTTAGTCGCCTCTTACGCAAAGCATAGTCGCCTCTTACGACAGGCATGGGTTGTTGAAGACCAATTCTAAATCGAACCTTTATGGGTTTTATAGCTCTTAGTTCGGAGATACGCTTACACACAAATCCATGGATAAGATTCTTTATATATTTACAAGATTTTTATCTTTTTCAATATTGCAGTGTTGTGGTGTTTCTCTCGGGTTATTTCAGGGTGCACGGGTGATCAAGTCGTCTTTTTGCTATGCAGAGTTGCCTCCCTTAGGCGTGCCGGGAACGTATGATCGTAGGTTCGAATCCCGGTTCGCCCTTTTTGTGTTTCTTGGTTTGTCAGCACCATAACCGTGTTCGTAGGTTTCACCAAAAAGGCATAACATCTTATACCTGCATCACTTCGGATACTGGGCTAGAACAATGATCAAAGCGGCATTAAACCAACTCACTCACTCACTCAAACAAGAAGCTAACACGTCCTGATATATTGAATACTGATCAAAGCGGAGTCAAAGCCAACTCACTCACTCACTCATATTTCGGACCATTAAAACCATACATATGGTCACGTGGGATTTTGCGTGGCCAAAATAGCTGCAGTGTACAGTAAACTACGGTTATAACGAACACGCTTATAACGAACTGACGGATATAACGAACCTACTTTTTTGGCCCCTACTATTTGCTGTTGTTATACTGTATATATGCTTACAACGAACTACGGTTATAACGAACTAAAATTAGTAGTCCCTTTGAGTTCGTTATAACCGTACTTTACAGTAATTGTGTTTTCTTGGCAAATTCTTAGCTTAGACCTACCTCATAGTGTAGCATCTGCTTGATTATTTATGTGCGAAAATATAGGGAATCTCACCCTATTATCTTTCTGTGTCAAATATATCAACACGAGTCAAACAAGGTTTGAAACTCCGAGGCTTCCTGAAGGCATTTCTGGTGGTGTCCGTGCCAGGATCCGTTGCTAGTGGGTTCGAATCTGAAATATTTCCATTGCCTTTCCACTCCATGCTCGTGCTGACACGTATTAAATTACCCAACATATTACTGAAATTTGCCTTATTATCTGATAAAAGTATTTAAAAGACAAGAAACTATCTGTACAATCATTAAAGGCCTAACTTGTTTCCACATCTAAATACTTTATGAATGAAATACGGTGTTATAGAAAAACCAAAATGCAATGTTATCACAAATTGGGGGCGTGATGTGAAAAAACAATGCAATACAAGAATGCTCTGATAACGTTTCGCTTGAATATTGCATGTACTGTAGCGTAGATGTCAGTTATACATTTGTGCAACTGTAAAACTGCCGCGCTGGAATAACAGCACATTTCACCTAAAGCCTGGCCACCTGCGAATTCCCTTATGTCTTTGGCGTCTTGCCAAGACTAATACCTCAATGTTGAGGTATCATGCTTGTATCTGTTTTCCGATAGGCTCATCCGATTAGGATCACTTCACAATCGAGACGCCAATTACGTGACATTGGGGACCCGTATTTCTGTAAAAGAAAGATATAATTGGTAGCGGGGGATGGTGCTTATGTCGTGTCTTCTTACAACATGTACATTGGTGAGTGAGTGAGTTGGGTTTAACGCCGCTTTTAACAGTATTCCAGTTTATCACGGCGTGTCGGCTTAATGTGGGAGGAAAGCCCGAAGTGATGTAGGTCTCAGACGTTTACCACTTTGGTGAAACCCACGAGCACGGGTATGGTGCTGACAAACCTAGAAACATAATCGGGCCGAACCGGGATTCGAACCCACAATCATAGGTTTCTGGCGTGCCCAAGGGACGCCACTCTGCACAGCGAATTCCGGCGCCTTGGACCGCGGGGCCACCCGTGCCCCCATATGTTCATTAACAGGGAATGCCCTTATGTGAGTGTGTGAGTTTGTTTGTTGCTTTCTAAATTCATGTCAGAGAAAAAATACGTTTTACAGAGGAAAAAGAATTATATATTTTTATAAAATATTCTGCCAAAATCCAAAGCTCCGTAAAACCATTCTCACTCACTCACTTTGAATGGCTCTGTAATCATACTCTGTTGAATACATCATGCTGAATCAAAAACCTGTTTTTACTCCGGAGTAAGCAGTATTCGTGTGCGTGCGTGCGTGAGCGCGTGCGTGCGTGCGTGCGAGGGGCATAGTGTTTGGTTATGCGCCATAATGTCTATGCTTGTGGGATTCGCGTTGTTAACGCCTAGGACCTACAACACTTAAGCTTACCCTCCCACATCAAGCTGACACGCCGTGACATTACTGAAATACTGTTCAAAGCGGCGTTTAACAAAATTCACGCATTCACGTAGCCGAAGACAACTGTCGGCGATCACACGCCAGTGTTTCGCCACATCAGCCATTCACTCCTTCACATGGATTAAATGGATAAATGGATGCCGGGGTGTTTGCATTGTCTGAGGGCTCCTCGATTAGAGGGGAAATCAGTCCGGTAAAACAACAGTGATAGCTTTTAAAGGTCAACTGACAATGCCAGACGGACAAGGTGTCCATTTGTTCTGTTTCTGAGCACGTTAGAATTACCCCGATTCCATTGCCAATATGAAATCACCCACAGACTTTCCAGTTGATACAACTACCCGTGTATGTGCTTGCCTTTCTTTTATATACTATAATGACATATTGCATATTCTTTAACATTTGTTTGTTTGTTTGTTTTGTTTAACGCCGCGCTCAGCATAATTCTTGTTATATGACGGTAGTCTGTAAATAATCGAGTCTAGACCAGTCAATCCAGTGATTGGCATCATGAACACCGATCTTCGCAACTGGAATACGATGACATGCTTCACCAAAGTCAGTAAGTCTGACCACCCGATCCCGTTGGTCGCCTCTTACGACAAGCATAGTCGCCTCTTACGACAAGCATAGTCGCCTCGAACGACAAGTATGGGTTGCTGAAGACCATTCTACCCCGGATCTTCATGGGTTTATTCTTTAACAATAAAAGGGCACGCTATATATATATTCTCTATATTTTGCTGAAAAATGACAGACATTTATTATATATATTTTTAATCAAAGAGTGGAAGGCGTATTTTTGCATCATCTGCCCACTGATGTGATTCGTATGAAGCATGGCTGGTTGAACTTGGACTATGACGTATTTCATCGAGTCAAGAAACTAGGGTATAATACATAGGATGATTTGATTCGTCTCCTGTCAGTTTGTGGCCATTCGTGACCAACTCGTGTTATTCCGGGACAAGCCGAACAGCGACTCGTGCCCCTCTCGTGGCCATTTTTCGCAACTGGATTCCGTCTAAGCGCAAACGGGCATGGTTAAAAGTATTGTCAACTCGTTGCGTTATAATTCACGCATATTTCCCCATGTCATGAATATTCCATATGCTGTTTACAACACATCGGGACTTACGGTATTTATACAGTATGATTGAACACCTTAAACTGTTTCTAGGGAATATGTAGATAATCTCACCCGGGTGTCTTCTGATATCAAATATATCAACGAGTATCTTAAGTGTAAAAAGTACTGCTGCCAGTTTCAGTAGCATTGCCATTAGTGATGTCATTTAATTGTGACGTCATGGTAACAGTGACGTCACAATGGTCTGCAAAGCATTGTGGTGCAATTTCATAGCAGCGATATCTAAATTTAGATATCGCTGGATCTCACCCAATCTCTCCTGTGGGAGCCAGTTTTGATAAATTTAGATGCAAGACATATGTAAAATCAAATAAAATTCCCGAGGGACTCTTTGACCGAAGAGCTTGAAGTCATACGCGCATTCTGATTGGTTTGTCGTATTTTCGCACATTACATTCATCGATAGGGGGACGAGTCTTCTCGCAGGTTACAGAAAGGGGCGAGTGGTGGCGAATGGTTTTGGACAATACAGTGATGTGAGGCAGGGTGTTTTGTTGAGAGGCATGAGGGGTGAAACTCTAATAATTGATGTATTATATCCTCATATTACTGATATTCAAAATGTGCAGTTTGTTGAATAAAAGCGACAAAACTCTTTCCATAATCATTTGTAATCTCTTCTAAAAGAGTCCATTGTACGATTCCGACTATATCAGGAGCATTTGTTTATGAATCACTATTAAACCATCTTCCCGAGGCAAGAGCGTTAACTGACTATAAAAGTCCAGTTTCCACCCTTGCCGAACTAGGCTGGTATTATGGTATTTGGCTGGACTAACGAGTCTATGCATAGTCCAATCAAAATCGCGCACCGAAATCGAAATCCGGTTCGTAAACTGTCGTGCAGATTTCGGTCGATTGCAGGATTTGCAAAGCATGTGCACCGCCAACTCGTTGTCAGCAGATATTTTCCAAATCTTATCTTGTTTTTAATCAAGGTGCTCACGTTATTTGATGCATTTCGCGATGTAAGACCCGTTTTATCACAATATAGATCTTGATTATCGATCAGATCGTCCTGACTGGGCGCCAATATTTTGTGTGAAGCAAACGCAAGTGATACGAGAGGTGGAATCTGATTGGTCCATAGGAGAGGCTTAGAAGGGACATAACTGGTAATAGCCACTTGTGGCGCTACGATCGAGCCCAGGAATTTCAGCCAAGTTCGGCAAGGGTGGAAACTGGACTTTTAAAGTCAGTTAACTCTCTTGCCTCGGGAAGATGCTATTAAACAGATGTCGCGAAAATGTGAGCGTATCCTGCCTCACAGGTTGCACATCACAAACACATGCAAAGGCAAGTCAATGTTCATAAAAAAACCCGGAAACATATACAATTCAAAGTAGGGAATTGCATCAGACATAATTTCTGTCACTGATGCGTCAAATTTGGATAAGTTCACCATTAAACCTTTTAAGTTGCCTTACAGAAGCCTTGAATTTTTTAACCCCGATCAAACAAGGGCATTGAAGAAATGACTGATTTTAATAAAAACATAAAAGAAAAGGATGACCTGAAACAACTAACAAACATCGGCAAACTGTCGCCCTTTCCATATCGCCGATTAACATTTGATAACAGCCACTACCAACTGCTGAACAAAAGGGTAGTTAAAGTCGATTATTGTTCCCATTTAGAGGAGAGCGTCCCTGAGCTGCGGCCAGACATGGACGAAGTAATACTTAGAAGACTTGGAGGGATAATGCAGGCTCTGAACTTTGACCAAAATAAGAATCAAATGCTTTGATCACAGAATGGATTATTTGCCTTTCTGACATTCCAGTCGGTAACTTAATTTCACTCCGAAGCTGCTTTTTCCCTGACTATTTTGAGATTTTGTCCGCGGAATCTGGAATTGATCCTTTTTTGATTGATAGGATGGGAGTAACCACCACGACCACAGCGGAGAAGCGTGAACTTAACCCGCCTCTCGTCACCTTGTTCTTAACGAGTGCAGCATCACCATTACCGAGTGCACAGTGCATACTGCTTGATATTTGTTAATTAAACTAGAAACAGTGCTTCCCTTTGAATTACAAAATTCTCTTTCTGTTGGCTTTATTCAGTTCATGTGGATCACCAATAGATAATTTGCAGATTGGGAATGTTACAGTTGCTGAATCATTTCTCGCTGATCGAGTAACGCAAAATACTTTAGTTAATTAGCTGTTGTTATTCCTTATCCAAAGAACAGAAAACAGACAAAAAATACGTATCGTTTGAGGAGTGTTTAGGACTGGTAAAGTTGTCTAATTAAGAGGCCAGTGGGGTTTTGTTGTTCCTTGTTACAATCGTTAGGCCTTTGATTATATTTGAAGTGTGTGATTTGGCCCGATAAGAGTTCAAAAAATTTTATTTAGAAATTTAACCAATAATTGATATATGTGCAAACGTACGTCTTTATTTTTTACTTTTTAGGACAGGTATGTTTAAAATTTAGATGGTTTTTATTTAACTGTCTAATAGAAGAGGAACAGTGCGGGCGAATACGCAATATGCTCTTTTAGTACCAATTCACGCTTTACTGTTGAGTAAAATAGGACAAACATTCACCTTAGTAACAGTTTTACGTGAAAGTATAGTTAATAGTATACTCTTCAAAAAGAAAGAAACGCAAAACGGATATTTTTGGCCATAAACGCAAAATTAGCGGACCAAGAGGTGCAAACTGAAGAGGTTTAATGTGTTATAGCGTAAGTGACAAATTTCCCCGATCAAAATGATCACAACAAGAACATGCAAACCGTTAGTCGGGAAACACGTACGGTTCGGAAAAGGGCCATTAACAAAAGGGCCATGGAGCTGCACGTACTGCACCTGCAGCAGCACTATGAACGGTATTAAAGTGCAGGGTATTTGATTGCCTGGCATCTGCGTCAATCGAGCAGTGACAGTCCAACAACATGCCAAGATTAACAGAAGTGCAAAGAAACAACGTCATATGCCGCTTGCAGACAGGGGAATCCCGATCAGCTGTAGCGAAGGTTTTCAATGTGACTCCCAGCACCATCACAATGCTATTGAATCGGTTTCAACAGCATGGGTCAACATGTGATCGGCCAAGGTCGGGACATCCGACTGCGCCACCTTCGTGAAAGGACGACCACAGCCACCTCAACCGCATCCCAAATACCGTACAGAATCTCCGACCAGGCCGTACGAAACCGTTTATGGGCAGCAGGTCTACGAGCAAGACGTCCTATCCGACGCGTCATACTGAGTCGACAACATCGTCAACAACGACTGCATTGGTGTCGTCAACACAGGGTATGGCCTCAACTGCGATGGAGAGATGTCTGGTTCAGCGACGAATTAGGATTTCTTCTCCGTCGAGGTGATGGAAGAGCACGGGTTTACAGACGTCGGGGAGAAACTGCGCACAGGAAGTGGACAAGTTTGGTGGGGGTAGCGTTATGATGTGGGCGGCTATCTCTCATCATGGCAGGACAGGTTTGGTCCCATATACAGGGCAATCTTACAGCATAACGATACATCAACGAAATTCTCCTACCACACGTCCTCCCAATTGTAGCCAACGGTGTATTCCAGCAGGACAACACTCGACCGCATACGGCACGGATCACAAGAGCCTGTCTACACAACAACAACGTTGATGTTCTCCCCTGGCCCTCCAGATCCCCGGATTTGAACCCCATAGAGCACCTGTAGGATAAATTGGATAGACGTCAACCACAACTCCAGACGGTGCAGCGGTTGGCTTTTGCGTTGCAGGCTGAGTGGGCTGCCATTCCCCAGGATGTGATTCGCATACTCGTCTCTACCATGGGCAGGAGATGTCAGGCCGCTATCGATTCCAACGGGGGACTTACGCGTTATAGATGGTAGCTGACCTTCACCTTGGACTTTTCTTATGTACCGATAACTGAGATGACTACAATCACCAAGTGTTCTCTCCATAACATATTGGCTCAATACCTTGTACGGTTCCTTGTATAAATGTATTTTCCCACCTCATACAAATCTGGCTTTGCGTTTCCTTTTTTGAAGAGTATCTTTATTTTTTTTACAAATAAATTGTGCCCCTGAGATGTATTCGTTGTAAAAATTCCCTCTGGGTATATAGTGTTGTACCGTGTTGGCGAGTCTGTCGGCTCGGGGTACATCGGCTCGCATATAGGTACAGCACGCCATATGCCCCTTGAGACCGGTCGACTAATATTGAGTGAGTGAGTTGGGTTTAACGCCGCTTTTAACATTATTCCAGTTATATCACGGCGTGTCAGCTGAATGTGGGAGGAAAGCCCAAAGTGATGCAGGTCTCAGACGTTTACCACTTTGGTTGAACCCAAGAGCACGGGTATGGTGCTGACAAACCTCGAACTGGGATTCGAACCCACAACCATAGGTTTCTAGCGTGCCCAAGCGGCGCAACTCTGCACAGCGAATCGCGGTGCCTTAGACAAATGGGCCACTCGTGCCTCCCGACTAATAATTGAACGATGGACTGATTTAGGAACCAAACCAGGGCGGGGACGCGACGACCAGTAACCATTGGGCCAACACACCTCGCTGTACTTAGTGTTGTATGGTTATTATTGATTGGCTTTATGATTGTGAGTGAGTTTCACAGCCTCTTTGGCCGTCAAGAAAGCGGAAGGTTCGGGGTTCGATTCCCGGGCGCGTCATACCAAAAGACGTAAAAGATGGTACTTGTTTTTACCCTGCATGGCGCTCGGCATTAAAGGGCTAAGGCAAGGACTGTATACTGTATCTGGGTTGGTATTCATGTTAAACTGCGGCATGGTATCTCAGTGAACTAGCACTATTAAATCGGCATCAGTCCGGACTAGTACACGCAGCCACACACACGTGCATGCACGTCGCTATATAAGTGCAATAATCTTGGACGCGACGTTAAACCCATTTTCACCTCACCTCACCCGTGAGTGAGTTTGGTTTAACGTCGCTTTGGACAGTTTTATAACAACCTTATAATACTAAAGCTGTCTAATTTTACTAAAGCAGGACATTGCAACGCCATGTTTCGACCTAAATGTTTCGGCCAGTGTCGCCTTGACGTATGGTGGCTGAGAGGGGCCATCGCTATAACGCCCTTAGATATCCTCACGATATCGCGACAAAGGGATAGTACGATACGATATGGCGACATTCTGACACGATATAGCCATAATGCGAAACAGCCACAGACGAAAGAGTGAAAACACCCAACGAAGAAACGATAGAACGACACGACAAATCCACAGTACGTCATGAAATGGCGATAACACAACACGCAATGTCGTCCAGTCGTGAAAAACACTATTTTTTTAAAAGCGACATTTGTGATTTGCTTTCGTCCCGTTAAGCTTGAATTTGTGAGGTCGAGAACGCGATAATGTCCCTTCCAGGATTCCGTAGGTAATAATGTGAGCCATTTCTGTTGCCCCTACCGGTGAAACAAGACCACTGACTCGCTTAATCTGACGGATTTCAACTACAAAAACAAGTCATCTAGAGCAATTCCAATTCATCCAGTCGTCAGATTGATAGTTTCAACAATCTAAAGTATTTGCTGAATTTGATTTTTAAGTGAATTTTGTATTTGAAAAGGGCCAGAAAAAAGGAAATCAACCCACTGTCAAAAAATAAATACAGTGACACAAAAATAAATAGACGTGCGCGTATGGAAACTGCCCCCGTGTAAAGTGCAAACGTAATACTCAGTCGGCACACTCAATCAGGGACCTTTCCTGCACTATCCGGGATTCCTTCTAGTCTGACCTCAGCGTTAATCAACCCTCTGTTTACTTTAATCAACGATAGCTGTTGGGACTTCCGATCTGTAATCGCCTTTACTTGTACTTGTTCATAAAGAAAGATCATCAATATGCGCAGGATATCCTTTATTCTCGTCACTGGGCGTGAGTGAGTGAGTGTATGAGTGTATGGGTGTGTGGGTGAGTGAGTGTGTGGGTGTGTGGGTGTGTGGGTGAGTGAGTGGGTGTGTGAGTGTGCGGGTGTGTTGGTGAATGAGTGGGTGTGTGGTGTGTGGTGTGTGGGTGTGTTGGTGAGTGAGTGAGTGAGTGAGAGAGTGTGTGTGTGTGTGTGTGGGTGAGTGGGTGTGTGGTGTTTGGGGGAGTAAGTGAGTGAGAAAATGTCTGCGTTTGTTCATGTATAAGCGCGCGTCTGTGTTTGTTGGTGGGTGGATGGGTGTAGTTCGGATGGTGTGAGTGAGTGAGTTAGTGAGTGAGTGAGTGAGTGAGTTGGTGTGTGTGTGTGTCTGTGAGTGAGTGAGTGAGTGAGTGAGTGAGTGAGTGAGTGAGGGAGGGAGTAAGTGAGTGAGTGTAGTCGGGTTTACTGTATGACGAGGGGACACATATACCTTGGTTTCTTTACGTTAATAACGCATACCGGCTTTTGTTTCACAGATTCTAAAAAAAATATTTACTTTTTCAATGTATTCAACCAGACTTCAATAATGTCTGTTATGGTTTAGTTGTAGATTTGTCACATGAGATTAACACATAACAGCAATATTTGTGAAATAAAAAGTTAGTACTAGAGTGTCTTACTTCCAGTAAACAATGAAAACTTCGAACATTGCTGAATTGTAAGAGCTATATAAAATTGAAGTTTTCGATTATCGAACCATTTTGTCTGAATCTTTTAATTTGTAGATCGAAACTAAATCTGATCAAGTATAGTTCATGTACCAGGCTAAAGCAAGTTCGGGATCGGGCCTACAGTTTGGTAAAAAAACCTACTTGGTTCTTTGCTTCAGCGGGAGGTAAGGTTTGGTTGTACTCCGTTTTACCAGGATTCAGCAGAACACGAGGAAAACTGAAAGTGATGCTGCCTCTCTGCTACAACTCACGAATACGAGTGAGGAGCTGACAAACCTAGAAACTTAATCAGGGCGAACCGGGATTCAAACCCACGATCATATAGGCTTCCAGCACGCCTTTTGGCGCAACTCTGAACTAGGAATGGCGTTGCCTCTAAGGTTTGTGCTATCGCTTCAGTAATAGTCGAATTTACTTGTGTAATTACTGTAAGGAGTTTACGCAAACATAATTAAATATTCAGATGTATGCGTGACGTCCGCGTCTGTATCAATTGGATCAGCTACCAAACCCGTGGTTTACACACGACTACATGAATGCCACACTTCATGAGTGAATCGGTTTCGTACGCGACATTCATCAATATCACAAGATCTAACCAGTGGGGGCGGTCGGGCAGCCTAGTGGTTAAAGCGTTCGCTCGTCACGCCGAAGACCCGGGTTCGAATCCCGACATGGGTACAATGTGTGAAGCCCATTTCTGGTGTCCCCCGCCGTGATATTGCTGGAATATTGCTAAAAGCGGCGTAAAACCAAACTCACTCACTCACTCTAACCAGTGGTCTACAGTGTGATCATTGAGCCGTGATCTTTGACTTTGTCACCAGTCATTCAATCGCCGCAGTCACATCAGACGCCCAGTCGCCATAATAAACACACATCGTACATTTCCATTTAAACCCGATATTAAGATTTTTTTTAACAAATGAAGTCTTATAGTCTCCAAGAAAGTAAGTCCTGGGATTCTCATTATAAGAAGTCCCAATGTTAAGCACGTTTTAAATCTTCAATTTCTGTTCATACGAGAACGACCATGAAGCAGGTGATTATTTGGAAATATCCAATCGAGTCACGATGTTTTTTAAACCAATGGTTATTCGGCTGAAGTTTAAGGGGATTTTAAAATGCATGGAGATGTTAACCTGACGTTCAGTGGAAGGCGCTGATCAGATCATGCTATCCTGGCGCCAGGGTCAGCGTTCGGAATTCTCGAAAGACCCGACAGCTGCCTGAGATAGTTTGGCAAGCACCTTCTCGAGATACAGCGAGCAACAGCTCTCACAGCAAAGTGTCAAGTTGAGTCTACTTACATCAGTGATACGGAATTAAAACTTGGGCGTGGCGTGGCGTGGCGTGGCGTGGCGTGGCGTGGCGTGGCGTGGTTTGGATTGGTGGCGTGGTTTGGCGTGGCGTGGCGCGGCGTGGTGATGTGGCGTGGCGTGGCGTGGTTTGGATTGGTGGCGTGGCGTGGCGTGGCGTGGTTTGGCGCGGTGGTGGTGGTGTGGGTGTCGGCGTTTATGTTGGCGTGGGGTAGTAGTATGGGTGTGGGTGTGGGTGTGGGTGTGGGTGTGGGTGTGGGTGTGGGTGTGGGTGTTGGTGTGGATGTGGGTGTCGGTAAGGATAAATGTTGCAAATTGCCGTGCCACCACCTCAAACACGACCACCCCTACCCCTTACATATCACACCTCTAACACGGGAATCAGGAAGACCCCGACTTCCTTCACACTTGAGTAGACAGCCCTTGCTGTGTCCATACTGTACTCCATTTCCTGGAAGCAATGTGTGGACTTACCTCTCTCTGTCCATCTGTCGCCTAATCCCCCTCCCCGAAGCAATGTGTGGACTTACCTCTCTCTGTCCATCTGTCGCCTAATCCCCCTTCCCGAAGCAATGTGTGGACTTACCTCTCTCTGTCCATCTGTCGCCTAATCCCACTCCCCGAAGCAATGTGTGGACTTACCTCTCTCTGTCCATCTGTCGCCTTATCCCCCTTCCCGAAGCAATGTGTGGACTTACCTCTCTCTGTCCATCTGTCGCCTAATCCCCCTTCCCGAAGCAATGTGTGGACTTACCTCTCTCTGTCTATCTGTCGCCTAATCCCCCTCCCCGAAGCAATGTGTGGACTTACCTCTCTCTGTCCATCTGTCGCCTAATCCCCCTTCCCGAAGCAATGTGTGGACTTACCTCTCTCTGTCCATCTGTCGCCTAATCCCACTCCCCGAAGCAATGTGTGGACTTACCTCTCTCTGTCTATCTGTCGCCTAATCCCCCTCCCCGAAGCAATGTGTGGACTTACCTCTCTCTGTCCATCTGTCGCCTAATCCCCCTTCCCGAAGCAATGTGTGGACTTACCTCTCTCTGTCCATCTGTCGCCTAATCCCACTCCCCGAAGCAATGTGTGGACTTACCTCTCTCTGTCTATCTGTCGCCTAATCCCCCTCCCCGAAGCAATGTGTGGACTTACCTCTCTCTGTCCATCTGTCGCCTAATCCCCCTTCCCGAAGCAATGTGTGGACTTACCTCTCTCTGTCCACCTGTCGCCTAATCCCCCTCCCCGTAGCAATGTGTGGACTTACCTCTCTCTGTCCATCTGTCGCCTAATCCCCCTCCCCTAACACAACCCATGAACCTCCAAGATAGGCGAATCATCCATATCTCTGTCAGGGTGTCTTTTCAAACTTTACGTTCACAAAATTAAATACTTTTTTTGCCAAGGGAACGCGAAGACTATTTAATCTGCTTCCTCTTTATCCGTCTCATGTTCTTATTGTCACCGATCTGTCTGTCCCGACATCCTAACGCCGGTTAATCTCTCTGGGGTATTAAGACACCAGGATTACCGAAGTTCTGTGTGCCAATCGCCAGTATGTTAAGCAGTGCTGTCTATAAAATATGAACCATAAACTTGAACACATGATCAACAACAACAAAAATGATAATGATAATACTGACGATGAGTATGATGATGATGATGACGATGACGACGACGGCAACAACATCAACAACAACAATAATAATAATTATAATTACTGATGATGATGATGTCGACGACGACGACAACAACAACATCAACGATAATATTAATGATAATTACTGATGATGATGATGATGATGACGACGACGACGACGACAACAACAGCATCAACATTAATATTACTGATAATTACTGATGATGATGATGACGATGATGATGATGATGCTGATGATGATGATGACGACGACGACGACGACAACAACAACAACAGTGCGCTAGGTTCTATACACTAGTGCATCCTCAAAGCACTCGCATCATTATTACCCAAGTCTTTGGATCCGTGTGTACTCGAAGTTCATTTTCAGCTCCCTGATGAATGTACAACCCAAGCTGTCTGTGAGGTGCTAGAAGGCTTACAGTCATATTACCACCTCATCCTACCCGGTACCCATTCACTGCTGGGTGAGCAGAGGCACAAGTCACTTGCCTAAAGCGTCACCACGTGTGTTCTGTGAGGGCAGGCTCGAAACCCATGCCATACTACATCCTACAAGCATGTAATAATGACCACTAATAACTTATGACACACACATAGGACATTTACGACAACGTGTCACATCTATCCGCCATCAGCGACGATGCAATACATATATAAAGCGTATGATGTGGCTATCTTTGTCTGGTCCGCACTGTTGCCGCTCTGTCTTCAAACAGACAGGAAATAAGACAGGGTTGCCATATAACAGCAGAAAGACGTTCCATTCGTGAAGATTTACTTTTCATAAATCACCTGTCTGAGCAAGACACTATCAATCATCCTTTCATCCTTGTGTATGGTTTATCACATAAAGGTTTGAGTGTGTACGGCACCTGCATCCAAAGGAAGAGTGTTACCTTCTTGGCGCTGTGCTTCAAAGTCCATCATACCCTGCAGCAGCGTCCCCTTGCATGTTAGACAGAAAGATAAAAAGCGTAATGTTTTGTGAGATAGATATTGGGTTGGAAATAAATATGGACTATTTTGAGAGGGTTCCTTTAAATTGTTTTAGTTAAAGAGCTCCTTTGGATTTTTTGAGTGAAAGAGCTCCTTTGGAGTATTTGAGTTAAAGAGCTAATTGGATTGTGTGAGTTAAAGAACTCCTTTGGTGTATTTGAGTTAAAGAGCTCCTTTGGAGTATTTGAGTTAAAGAGCTCCTTTGGAGCATTTGAGTTAAAGGGCTAATTTGGATAGTTTGAGATGTAGAGTTCCTTTGGATTGTCTGAGTAAAGAGCTCCTTTGGATTGTCTGAGTTGAGGAGATCCTTTGGTGTGTTGAGATAAAACATATTATTTGGACTAAGTGAGAGTCAAAGAGCCATTTTGGTGCCGTTTAAGAGGAAAAGGGTTCCTTTTGCGTTATTTACGATAAAGAGCTCCCTTGGACTATTAAAGAACGAATTATACCACATAGCCACGTAATATGTCTTTATCTAAAGTGGAAGTTCTTTATTCCTGTACTGCGGAGGGCACAGGTCTACAGTACATTTATAATTGGTACATTCAGAGCAGTAGGGTCTATGACATAATATTTTCCCTGTGTGTCATCGCATGATAACTGTACGAAGACAATTGTTGAAAAAGTAAGCAATTCGAGTTGTTTAACAGAGATGTGAATTTAAAGAAATTGGGAGTTATATAGTAATATTCAGGGATATAATTGTCCTTACAATTGAATAATAAGGACATATAAAAAGAAAGTGATATTCATCTTCAATGTCTTTCAGGGCGCACAATTGACAAATGCGTTCTTCTCTTTTAATACCCATGTAACGCCCAGTTTTAATTAATGGGTCACGTGAACAACATCGAAATCTTTGCTAAGGAAAGCCCGGAACTTTTAACATCTAAACAATATAAATACAGTAAACTACGTTTATAACGAACACGCTTATACCGAACTGACGGATATATCGAACTTACTTTTTTGTCCCGACCATTTGCTGTAGTTATGCTGTATATAAGCTTATAACGAACTACGGTGATAACGAACTACAATTAGTGGTCCCTGTGAGTTCGTTATAACCGTAGTTTACTGTAGTGTTCTGGTATAAATCATTTTTAACCATTTTGTTATAAATACATATGGTTGATTCGGATATCTATATCTTTGTGACCAATTTTGTAAATAAATATATTTTGGTCAGTACTGAGCTTTGCAATACGAAAATACCGTATACTTCAGTACGGTACTACTAGTATACTGTTTTCTACACGGTTGTAGATATTGCTGCAATGAAATTGCATCACAATGCTTTGCAGACAATTGTGACGTCATTGTTACCATGACATCACAATCAAATGACATCACTAATGGCTCTGCTACTGAAGCTGTTAGCAGTACTTTTTACACTAAAGACACTGCTTATTACTGTCCACAAACTGAAAAAGTTGGAAGAATGATGTTGGATGATAAAGAAAATCTCACCCTCGTGTCTTTTGATATCAAATATATCAACACTCGTTGATAAAAGTGGAAAAAAGTCATCGGCAAGCCTCGGAGTGTTTCCACTTTTATCAACTATATTTGATATCAAAAGACACTCGAGTGAGATTCTCTATATACGTATCGTATGGCGCACCTGCTGGGACTGATGTAAGTACATGGCTAGTCAGGACCCTTTGAAGCCCGGACTGTCACTTATCCGTCCACGTCTAGCAGACTGTGGTCATAATTAAAAAGGAAAGAAAATAGTTGATAAGAAAACAGCACCAGGAGCTTAAGCGTTATTAACTTGACAGGCGTACCATGTGTCTGAAACCACGTACAAAATAGCTTTGACATTCAGTGCCGGTCATAAATATTCCTAGTCTGGGGGTTTGTGGGGGTTGAGGTTGAGGTTGAGGTTGAGGTTTGGTGAGTGGGTGGTGTGGTATTCTTGCCGTCATGAATGAATGAAGATAAAGTTTCGATGTTTTGAAATTTGAGGCCTTCTCATTGAAAATTTAATTTGCCTGGTATGGAGCACTGAAGTTAATTGCCTCGTGCAATCTATTTCATACTTATAGTACCACAAGATACAAAATCAACCAAAGAAAGAAGGAACTTTGCAACGTCGCAATTCACTGTGCAGAGTTGCGTCCCCTACAGGTGCAGGATCTGTTTACTCCTTGACACGCCCATCGTTACGATATGGCTGAAATATTGCCGATGTGACGTAAAGCATTAACTCACTCACTCACTTGACACGCCCTTATTATTATCCTTGATCATCGGAGACATGGAATGGTAAATATCTACGACCTGCCTTACGTTGACTTACCTTTCACATAACTGATCCATTTCCAAAGCGGCGTAAAACACAATTCAGTCTTATCCAGCGAGGCATGAATTTATATATCCATTTTCCATTCGTTATAGTTTTATTTCTTATCTATCTAGCCCTTTAGACTTCTAATCCTCTAACCAGGCAGTCATGGCGTTTTGTTGAATTCTCTGAGTAAATGATTCAGACGGTCGTTAGCATTGCTTTCTGGAGTTTCGTCTCCACATTGTGAGATCACAATTTTGAGGTTCAGCACACAAAAACAAGTACCTGTATATTCATGGATGGTCTCTTTCCATTCATCCACCAAATGTGTTCCTGAACGGAGCATAACATGAAAACGGTTCAAATATAGATTTACAACTAAAAGAACGGTATTTCCCTTTTCTAAAATACTCCTAGTTAAGGCGTCCTGTGACCACAGCGAGATGAGGTCCTGCTGCGACTCTGGGTCAATTCAGAATATAGGTTCTGAGACGCTGTTGTATACCCCTTTTTTATATTGGTCTATCTATAATTCAATATTCCGTATGTGAGTTTTCTGGCTAATCTTGGAATAATTACAGTGGAGCCCAACAGATCCTGTTTCCTGTCTCATCTGTTTCTCTGATATTTTTGGAAACGTAAAATGAGTTCCTACTTGGAGTACGTAAACAACTGATGTATTTTATTGATACGTAGATTATGTATAGATCTTGTACGATGTTGCATGTATTCGTAAACAGAAATATCTCTTGTTAAAATAAGAATAATTCATTTTAAATAGGTTATTCATTCTTTAAACATTTTCAAACCGTGACATAGCTTGTGCGAAACAAATAAATATGTGTGACTCAATTTGGTTTGCTTTAAAGCTGTTTTTTGGACAAAACATTCCTCATAAATACTTTTATGGCTGAAGATACCCCATATCTATATGAAGAAATAACAAAATAATCACACACTACACGGACTTCTCCCCTTCGTGTTTCACTTTTATCCTCATGGAGAAGTGATTACAGTTACAAATTATATTATGACGTCACTATATCATGACGTCACAATGCAACTGCAGTAATACTGTGACGCGGCGTTGCCATAACGTCACATAAGCGGCTTTACAATGGTAGCGTAATGCAAGAAGCCGAGCAAGTATTGCCCAACATTGTGGTCATACCCGATATTAACATAAAGCCCCCAAATATACCCTCAGCCCTTTCAATCCCCAGTCAACCTTCACCCTGATTTCTTGCGTGTCCTGGGGGCACGGGTGGCCCAGTCGTCTGGGGCGCCGCGATTCGCTGTGCAGAGTTGCGTCCCTTGGGCACACCAGAAACCTATGATTGTGGTTCGAATCCCGGTTCGCCCCAATTATGTTTCTGGGTTTGTCAGCACCATACCCGTGCTCGTGGGTTTGACCGAAGTGGTAAACGTCTGAGACCTGCATCACCTCGGGCTTTCCTCCCACATTAAGCTGACACGCCATGATATAACTGGAATACTGTTAAAAGCGGCGTTAAACCCAACTCACTCACTCACTACAATTGCAGTGTACATTGCGTTACCAATTTTAAGATGGTCACACCGTTTTAAAGAAAACGTTTAACGCTGCATGTCATCAGCAGTGTTCATTTAAAAAAAGAAGATTGTTTTTGAAAAGAATTCCTTTCCTGCCGCGCATTTGTTTATGTGAGCACTGGAATGCACCTTGTTTGGGGGTCTTTTATCTGTTGTTTAATTATGCACAAGCATTCTGTCAATTAAGCATTCCGTTTGTCCAACATATGAACATTCTGTCAAATGTTATGAATATTCCCCATATTCCTGGGGTTGTGCGTAGATACATAGGCTAGATTGATAATGTTATAAATTTGCTTCAAACGCACTTTTACAGTGTCTTCTGTCTGTGGCTGTTGATTTCTTTATCCTATCTTCCACAAGTAGAATCGGGTATCCGCGGCAGTGTAGATATCATTTTAGTTCTGCAAATCGTATGTTCCTTGTAGATATATTTGACACGATCATGCAGATACGCCTTGCTGAGTTATATGGAATGCTTCTTATTGTATGACAAGATGAAAAAGGTAGATATTGCTTAGTAACTGTAGGTGTATAGTATATATCTGTTTTTACATCACGCCCTTATAGTTTTACCATTGTGTGCCAAAATGGAATTTCAGAGTAACTGGAGTCAATGGTATAACCCAGATGTGTGTTCAAATTATTTAGGATGTTATAAAGCAGATTTAATTCGTTGTCGTCAAAGGACCGCAGCATAAAACAATCGTCAAGGAAACGTCGCCAGTTTGTTCTGAAGTATTCAGCGACTTTAGGTCCTAACTGTTCTCTTAGTTTGGTTTCCAGATTTTTTCCAAATATCCAAAACTAAGTGTGTACCATTTTAGGCCTCATTGCCGTACGCTTTATTTGTCTATAATTTGCCGCATCAAAATAAACCATATTGTTATTCAACGTGAACTAAATACTTTCTATGAAGAATTCCTTGAAGAATCTTGTCGGAAGTTTGGAATTCTGGATATCGCTTTAACCAGATTGATACAGTGGAGTATTACAATATTAACGTTTGACATGAAGAGTAACAAGTTTGGTTTTGTCTTGATTTTGTTGAGGCAAATAGTTCAGGAAATCCCTCGTATTTCTAGCATAACTGTTAACATTTGTAATATAACCTTTACGTAATATAACCGTTACCTAATATATCAATAAAGTTATTAAACCGATGTGTATCACAACTGGGTCCTGCAATTATTCGTCTCAGTGTCAAACGATCAGGGTGTTCTGTTTCAATTCAGCCATCACTAGCACTTCTACATTTATCTTAAGATCCTGACAGTTGTAAAATTCAGGCACAGTAAACTACGGTTATAACCAACTTAAAGGGACCACTCATTTTAGTTCGTTATAACCGTAATTCGTTATAAACAGATATACAGCATATATACAGCAAATGGCTGGGACCAAATAACCAGTTCGCTATATCCGCCAGTTCGTTATAAGCGTGTTCGTTATAAACGTAGTTTACTGTAATCCATGAAAGTTGATTTCTTTGCATACGAAGTTTGTGAGGTAATCCAACTCCTTTTCAGTGGTTTCTGTTGAAAATGTTGTGAGAAAAGTTTTTTTTATGAACACTGACGTTATGGTCCTCATCATTAATTATATCTAAAAACATTTCCCTGTAATCATTAGGGGGCACGGGTTGCCCAGCCGTCTAAGGCGCCGCCATTCGCTGTGCAGAGTTGCGTCCCTTGGGCACGCCAGAAACCTATGATTGTGGGTTCGAATCCCGGTTAGCCCCGATTATGTTTCTAGGTTTGTCAGCACCATTCCCGTGCTCGTGGGTTTCACCAAAGTGGTAAACGTCTAAGACCTGCATTCTTTGGGCTTTCCTCCAACATTAAGCTGACACGCCGTGATATAACTGGAATACTGTTAAAAGTGGCGTTAAACCCAACTCACTCACTCACTCATTGAAGTTCATCCATATTATTCCTATTTGGGGTCGGTGTAAATTTAAGTTATATTTTAAAGCGGTATCAATTTCTTAGCATAACAATCGTCCACGGCAATCACGAAGATGTGTTCAAATCATTGTGTAAATTCAAAACGTTGACGCCAGAGATTAATCAGATCGATTATCCGCCGAGACACGCTCCATTGGGCGCGGAAAGCAAACCAACGATGATCATTCAATGATGTTTGTTTGTTTATTTTACTCGACACTCAACAATATCCAATCTATGTGACAGCTGTCTGTACATGTTCTAGTCTGGACCTGATAATCTAGTGGCTGACATCATGAGCATCGATCTACGCAACTGAGAAACGATGATATGCATCAACCAAGTCAGCGAGCCTGACCACCCGATCCCATTAGTCGCCTCTTACGACAAGATTAAGTTACTGAAGACAAATTCTTACCCGGATCTTCGCGGAGGGAGATTATTTGAATGGATCACTGAAACTTAATGATGGCGCCAGGTGATTCGCGAAAAGGATTGGCATGTGTTGCTCTACCGGTAACCCAAATCTTTGAAACATGAAAGTAGATTCATGCTTAATATCAGTACTCAAAAGCTGTTGCCATCCTCTTGTTCCTTGGTCTTGCCTGAAAAGGTCTTGCTACTTGTTTCGTATTAAATTTTAAGTTAAGCATCCCTATAATAGTAAACAAAGATCCAAAAGCTAATAAAAAGCACATGTACAACGAGGACGCAACGGTGAAGTTGATAACGTTGTAGTTGTTCGTTTCTGTTCACAAGGCAGTTCCTTTGTGGTTACTGTGATTGATAACTCCAAGTTGTCATTACCTGGGAACTTTATGCTCAGAACATATTGGGCTACATACTTTCAAGATGGCACAATCCGTGTATCTTTCAACATGGCAGCATCCGTGTATATTTGAACATAGCACCATCCGTTTATCGTTCACCATAGCACCATCCGTGTATCGTTCACCATAGCACCATCCGTGTATCGTTCACCATGGCACCATCCGTGTATCGTTCACCATGGCACCATCCGTGAATCTTTCATCGTGCTACTATCCGTGTATCGTTCAACATGACACCATCCGTGTATCTTTCAACATGACACCATCCATGAATCTTTCAACATGACACCACCCCTGGGTCGTTCAACATGACACCATCTGTGTATCGTTCAACATGACACCATCCGTGTATCTTTCAACATGACACCATCCGTGAATCTTTCAACATGACACCACCCCTGGGTCGTTCAACATGAGACCATCTGTGTATCGTTCAACATGACACCATCCGTGTATCTTTCAACATGACACCATCCGTGAATCTTTCAACATGACACCACCCCTGGGTCGTTCAACATGAGACCATCTGTGTATCGTTCAACATGACACCATCTGTGCATCGTTCAGCATGACACCATCCGTGTATCTTTCAACATGACACCATCCGTGTATCGTTCAACGTGGCACCATCCGTGAATCTTTCAACATGACACCACCCCTGGGTCGTTCAACATGACACCATCTGTGTATCGTTCAACATGGCACCATCCGTGAATCTTTCATCGTGGCACCCTCCGTGTATCGTTCAACATTGAATCCTCCATGTCTTTTCAACATCGCACCATCCGTGTATCTTTCAACATGGCACCATCCATGTATCTTTCAACATGGCATCGTGGCACCATCCGTGTATCTTTCAACATGGCACTATCCGTGTATTCCCTGCTATTGTTGAAAACCCATGACGACAATTTAAACTGTTTTACGGTTTCACTGCTTTGCACACTATTATTTCTCTGCAAAGCTTTTAACACCTGGTGTCTTCTCCGATTTTCAGTGATCCATTCATATAGTTTACACCTCTCTTTTGCCTTTTCCACACAATGGAATCTGTTTCGGCGGATAATCTAGACTGGTTGTTCTTGTTCTTGTATTTAGATGTATGGTATGTCCAAGCAGGAGTGGATGTAGTGCGAATATTCCCCTGGTGGACCAAGAACTTGCTAGTTGGGTCAGAAGAGGTGATGTGATAATTTCTGTCGGAACCTGCACTAATTCTAAACAGACTATTTTGATGTAAAAAAACAACCAATTTTTTACAATATTTTTTTATAAAGACATACTGATTAAAGTATATGCCATGTGTATCTAAATAACGACCCGCCGCAAGCCTCGGTCGGATCCCAGAAGCTGTAGACAACAATACGATCAAAGAATTTTAAATTGAATACATCCCTTCTGAAGTGAATTATTTATGTGGTGAAGTCAGTGGGGAATAATTAACAGTAAATTAGTGCAGCAGAAGGGGATCTTAATTAGTGTGATGGTCCAGCTGCAGTAAGAGTACTGATGGCATCACAACTCCATAATTCAGACACCATATTGAAGTGGTGTCAGCCAGTTCTGTCCAAGCTCCAGCACAGCCCTTTCAAAGGCCGGCCACACTAAAGTATAGTGCTGTAACAGCGCAGCGCATCACATCACGCCAGAGAAGCATTTTTTAACCCACATCCAGGCTCGGCGTCCGAGGACAAGTTCAGAAATAAAAAAACATAATTGGAAGTATAACAATTATATTTAACCCACATCCCAGCAGCGCATCAGAGGACCAGTTCCGAAACATAAAAATATAATAAAATTGAAGATATAACAATTTTATTTAACCCACATCCCAGCAGCGCATCAGAGGACCAGTTCCGAAACATAAAAATATAATAAAATTGTTAAATTTATTTTTCATTTAACCCACATCCAGGTAGCGCGTAAGAGGATGCGTTCAGAATTGTTTTCAATAGAATTGAAGGTATACCAATTTTATTGGACATGTATATTGTATATAATACTGGCTGTACATGACAAGACCAGTGAGAACGTTGCCCTACACGATGGACAGGGAAATGCGCGAGAAGGAACTTTATAATGATGTACTTTAATCGGTGAAAAAAACCAAAATGAAAGTTGCACGAAAATCCTCGGTCAATGATATTATCGCGGGTACGACAGGGCAGCAAGCAACAACAATAACGTTTTGAGCGATCGAAAAGTTTTGATGTCAACGCGTTGCCGACTTGTTGCGTTGAATAACCTGAAATGTGTCGTATCACTACATTTCATTTTCGGTGAGTAATTGAAGACATTTTGTGGATGCACGTTGCTTTAATAGTGCAATACACATTCCATGTAGAATAATTTACCTTTTTGTATGTGACAAATATAATTCAGAAACGCTTTCCTCTAATATTTCTTTTGGTACTTTTTTTGCGGAAGGCCAACAAGGTCGAAATCAGAGAACAATACTTATTTGTAAGCATTTCTATGACCTTGATATATATTCACCTTGAAAACAGTTAAGAGCTCCCTGATATTTTGGCCATAAGGTTTGAAATTTGTGCGCTGGCCCCAAATCTATGGCATAGAAATCAGAACATGTGCTATTTTTTAAAGAGTAATTCTTTGTCTAAATAACAACAAACATGTTAGAAAGTGGTATTCATAACATTGGTCGACATTTCACTGTTATATCATTGACGAGATTGGTACGTGACTTAAGCAGGCAGCTGCAGAGTTCCGATGACACTTGTGGATGGCGAACAGGGATTCGAACACACAATCATCGGTTTTTGGCGTGCCCAAGGGACGCTTGGACTACTGGGCCACCCGTGCCCCCGACTGTAATGGAAGCAACATGACTTTCTGCGAGGACATTGCCAGTAGCGTGTGCAGCCATTCAAGCCTATTCCTCATGCCACCAGTGTCTGATGCGTTCCTGGTATAGGTTTTGTCAGGATCAGTGCAATACTTGTGCCCTGTAGATGACCACTGGAAGCCATCCACACAATTGGGATACGATGACATACATCAACCAAGTCAGCGAAACTGGCCACCCTATTCCGTCAGTCGCCCCTCACGACAAGAATGGGTTGCTGAAGACCTATATGCTGAACAACAAAAGATCCTGTGACATTGAATAAGATTTAATGCTAAGTAATGTTTTTTACCAAATCTGAAACAATTTCAGTTTGCAACAGATAAAAGACTCCTGTAAGTGTTCAAATGGTTTAATTTGCCATACTGACTTATGAAAATGCGTGATTTCATAAAAAAACCATGAACATGCCAAAATGTCAATTTGCAAATTAATAGCGTGTGTGTCCACCTCTGGTTGCGATGCAAGCAACACATCGAATGGACCAGGCATCGCACAAAGTCCTTAGGGATATCTGTCCATATCTGCTGGAGTATGTTTCGAAGTTCCTGGAGTGTCTGTGGAACACGTGGTTGACGTCAAAGGCGCCGATCCATCTCATCCCACATGTGCTCGATTGGTGAGAGATCAGGGGAGCGAGTCGGCCAGGGGATGACATTCACGTTGTTCTGTTGAAGAGAATCCTGAACAAGTCGAGCAATATGAGGCCGGGCGTTGTCATATTGAAAGGTAATGCCTGGGCCATGACGACGCAAAGACGGTAGAACAACAGGGCCGATGATCTCGTCGCGGTAGCGCTATCCATTGAGATTACCCTCTGCCACTATCAAACGGGTCCTCTGTCTTCCTCCGATCTTCTTCCATGACACAATGATTGACGTAACGTTCACCTCGACGTCGGTACACTCGAATCCGTCCATCGCTGTGGCTGAGGTGAAAACGAGACTCGTCAGTGAATAGAACTTTTCCCCACTGCATGACCGTCCATCGTAGATGCTGTCTGCACCATTGTACATAGACGTGCTTGACAGTGGTTTCCTGTCAAAGTGGGGCGTCTGGCGGGTCTTCTGGCTACAATCCCTGCACATCTGGGGCGACGACGTCCGGTTTGTGAAGATATTCGTCGAGGGCCAGGGATGCTTCTTGCAGTCACTGTTGCTGGCTGGAATCGATTTCGTAGGTGTGTTTTTCGAATCCAGTTGTCTTGTCGATTATTGGTTACGCGTGGCCTGCCACTCCGAGGATGGTCTCTGACTGCATTCGTCTGTTGCCAAAGTTGCCATAAACACCAAATGGTGTTTCTGTTGACGTTAAATTGTCTTGCAACATCACGTTGACTCGATCCTGCTTCAAGCAAACCAATGGCTCGTAGACGCTCATTTACTGACAGACGTGGCATTTCGTAATTTTGAATAGTTGCATAATTTTGTTGTTTTTCTGAGTGGCTGTTGTCAGCACGATGTTAAACAATGCGTATGGAATCCCGTTAACGCACAGGTTTTTATACCCATTCTTGGGTAGTGAAATGCATGGGGCTTGCATTAAAGTCAACTTTTGCATGGAATGCATGCTTTTCTGTAGCGCTTTTGTGACTTGATTCCATACATGTACTACAATACTGAAAACCAAACTTTACTTGTTTGAAAAATACACTAAAATATAAGTGTCACAGGAACTTTTGTTGTTGAGTATATATTCAACCCTGGATTCTCACGGGTTTGTCCCAGATGTGTTCCAGAAGGTGGATATCTGGACTCGGGGGGGGGGGGGGGGGGGGGTCAAGAAATGGTTGTGATGGCGTTCTGCTAGAGGAAATATGTGACATGTCGTAAACGGTGTGGTTCCGCGTTACCTTCGTGTAGGCGGCTGTGGTATACAGAGAATGTCTATCAATACCCATGCTCGTGGGTTTTATCAAAGTGGTAAACGTCTGAGACCTGTATCACTTCGGGTTTCCTCCGACATTAAGCTGATACACCGTGATAAACAGGAATACTGTCCCAAGCAGCGTTAAACCCAACTCACTCACTCACTATATCGGAATAGTTTATCCTTGCATTAATCCTGGTGATTTCCTTTCCAGAGTAACACAAGTCCAGAGTCGGGGACGTACTTTACACTGACGCCTCTGACGTCACAGAATATCACTAGGAAGTAATACAGATAAAGGTAGGAACTCTCTTGCATTTCCCCTCATACCATGAATTACTTCCACCACCACCACCAACACCACCACCAACACCAACAACACGACCACCAACACCGACACCACCACCACCGACACCGACACCGACACCGACATCAACACCAACACCAACACCAACACCAACATCACCAACACCGACACCGACACCGACACCGACACCACCACCGACACCACCAACACCAACACCACCACCAACAAAAAACACCACCACCACCACCACCAACAACAACAACAACACGACCACCAACACCAACACCAACACCAACACCAACACCACCAACACCACCACCAACACCAACACCAACAACACCAACACCACCACCAACACCACCACCACCAACAACAACAACACGACCACCAACACCGACACCACCACCACCACCGACACCGACACCGACACCGACACCGACACCGACACCGCCACCACCACCACCACCAACATCACCAACACCGACACCGACACCGACACCGACACCGACACCGACACCACCACTGACACCACCAACACCAACACCACCACCAACAAAAACACCACCACCACCACCACCACCAACAACAACAACAACAACAACAACAACAACACCACCACCACCAACAACACCACCAACACCACCAACACCAACACCAACACCAACACCACCAACATCAACACCACCACCAACACCAACACCAACACCAACACCAACACCAACACCAACAACAACACCAACACTACCAACATCAACACCACCACCAACACCAACAACACCACCAACATCAACACCACCACCAACACCAACAACAACACCACCAACACCAACACCAACAACATCAACACCAACACCACCAACAACACCACCAACAACAACACCAACACCAACAACAACAACATCAACACCAACAACAACACCACCAACAACAACACCAACACCAACAACAACATCAACACCACCACCACCAACAACAACAACAACAACAACAACACCACTAACACCAACACCAACACCAACACCACCAATACCACCACCACCACCAACACCAACACCGCTACTACTACTACTACTGCTACTACTACTTCTTATACGACTAATTCTACGACTACTACTACATGTACACTGTACGTTATTGTTCCACACATCACCTGCTACGTTGTGATATACTACGAGACATACACACCAATATTACCGTGACGCACACTGCAACTACGATATTAGACAGTGACACAACTACAGAGCTCACGACGGACAAAATAGTCGAGGAATATAAGGCACTATCTGTCGTACATTTGCTGACATTTAAAACCACTCAAAACCACACCCACCCTGCAAATATAACCCACAGCGAACACAGTGGTCCTCGGATGCCACACCTAATCCGTCTGGAACACCGTCGACGATTTTTTTCTCATGATCTCACCATCAGTGACAGTGGCTATAGATCCCAGGATCCATTTATACGTCCACTGGCCTGAGAACCGCGCCAATGTGAGCACAACGGCCTAATTAGCGCTACAAGTTAGCTTCCTCCATTGAGTGGGAGGCTTCGTTAGCCCTCTGTACAAACAGCACTAGGCCCGGGATCGCCGCTTCAGTCTAAATCAGCCTACAGATAAGAAAAACATTGATGGACCAAACTGAAGCAGAAACTCTATCAAACAGAGAGACGCTGATAAGTCGATGTGATGCTCATGCGATTATGATGCTGTAGCCCCCGTCGGAAATGTACAGCAGGTATCTTGGACCTGTCAGCAAACGGATATACGTGTTCTGGATATAGACGTTATCCTGTGGTATATATTTGGTCGGTGTTGACTTTGTAACGACACTTGTCAGGTTTATGTCGTCTATCGCTCAGCTTGTGTCCATGCCTCCGATACAAAATTAGACAAGATTGTTTATTTTTGGGGTACGGATTTTGAGGGTGAAAAATATTATCGGTAGGTCGAAAAAAAACCATTGTACCAGATTTTTTTTATGCACCTTATAATTTGATGTGTATCGATAGGTGACGTAAATGTAAAGCTTTTGGCCTGGTTATGGTTCTAATAAATATGATAGCCTACATCTAAAAATATCTGACATTTCTGTTTTTTATCAATTCGGGTTGATTGTGGTTTAAAACATATATTTGACTTCTAATGACGATTTATCGTTTAAAAAAATAGTCATAAAAAAATCCCTATGACTATTTTATTGTCAAAGTGATTTTTACCGACGGCGGTAAAAAAGCTCATTCTGATGTTTTTGTTTCCTTTTTAAAGTCGACGGATCCGTAAGCCAAACAAAAAGTATGCAAGGCCTTAAAAAAATAGAATAAAGTAAAACCAGGTATATAACGGAGTTAACACTACACGTGGCACTATGGGATACGGAGTTAACACTACACATGGCACTATGGGATACTGAGTTAACACTACACATGGCACTATGGGATACTGAGTTTACACTACACATGGCACTATGGGATACGGAGTTAACACTACACATGGCACTATGGGATACTGAGTTAACACTACACATGGCACTATGGGATACGGAGTTAACGCTACACATGGCACTATGGGATACTGAGTTAACACTACACATGGCACTATGGGATACTGAGTTAACACTACACATGGCACTATGGGATACGGAGTTTACACTACACATGGCACTATGGGATACGGAGTTAACATTATACATGATACTATGGGATACGAGTTAACATTATACATGGTACTATGGGATACGGAGTTAACATTATACATGATACTATGGGATACGAGTTAACATTATACATGATACTATGGGATACGGAGTTAACATTATACATGATACTATGGGATACGAGTTAACATTATACATGATACTATGGGATACGAGTTAACATTATACATGATACTATGGGATACGGAGTTTACACTACACATGATACTATGGGCTACGGAGTTAACATTATACATGATACTATGGGATACGGAGTTAACATTACACATGATACAATGGGATACAGAGTTAACATTATACATAATACAATGGGATACGGAGCTAACATTATACATGGTACTATGGGATACGGAGTTAACATTATACATGATACTATGGGATACGGAGTTAACATTATACATGGTACTATGGGATACGGAGTTAACATTATACATGATACTATGGGATACGGAGTTAATATTACACATGATACTATGGGATACGGAGTTAACATTATACATGACACTATGGGATACGGAGTTAACATTATACATAATACTATGGGATACGGAGTTAACATTATACATGATACTATGGGATATGGAGTTAACATTATGCATGATACTATGGGATACGGAGTTAACATTATACATAATACTATGGAATACGGAGTTAACATTATACATGATACTATGGGATACGGAGTTAACATTATACACGATACTATGGGATACGAGGTTAACATTATACATGGTACTATGGGATACGGAGCTAACATTATACATCATGCCATGGGATACGGAGTTAACATTATACATGATACTATGGGATACGGAGTTAACATTATACATAATACTATGGGATACGAGGTTAACATTATACATAATACTATGGGATACGGAGTTAACATTATACATAATACCATGGGATACGGAGTTAACATTATACATGATATTATGGGATACGGAGTTAACATCATACACGATACTATGGAATACGGAGTTAACATTATACATGATACTATGGGATATGGAGTTAACATTATACATGATACTATGGGATATTGAGTTAACATTAGAAATGATACTATGGGATACGGAGTTAACATTATACATAAAACTATGGGATACGGAGTTAAGATTATACATGACACTATGGGATACGGAGTTTACATTACACATGATATTATGGGATACGGAGTTAACATTATACATGACACTATGGGATACGGAGTTAACATTATACAGAATACCATGGGATATGGAGTTAACATTATACATGATACTATGGGATACGGAGTTAACATCATACACGATACTATGGAATACGGAGTTAACATTATACATGATACTATGGGATATGGAGTTAACATTATACATGATACTATGGGATACGGAGTTAAGATTATACATGATACTATGGGATATGGAGTTAACATTATACATGATACTATGGGATATGGAGTTAACATTACACATGATATTATGGGATACGGAGTTAAGATTATACATGACACTATGGGATACGGAGTTAACATTATACAAATACTATGGGATACGGAGTTAACATTATACATGATACTATGGGATACGGAGTTAACATTATACATGATACTATGGGATACGGAGTTTACACTACACATGATACTATGGGATACGGAGTTTACACTACACATGATATTATGGGATACGGAGTTAACATTATACATGATTCTATGGGATACGGAGTTAACATTATACATGATACTATGGGATACGGAGTTAACATTATACATGATACTATGGGATACGGAGTTAACATTATACATGATACTATGGGATACGGAGTTAACATTATACATGATACTATGGGATACGGAGTTAACATTATACATGATACTATGGGATACGGAGTTAACATTATACATGACACTATGGGATACGAAGTTAACATTATACATAATACTATGGGGTACGGAGTTAACATTATACATGATACTATGGGATACGGAGTTAACATTATACATGATACAATGGGATACGGAGTTAACAATATACATGATACTATGGGATACGGAGTTAACATTATACATGATACTATGGGATTCGGAGTTAACATTATACATAATACTATAGGATACGAAGTTAACATTATACATAATACTATGGGATACGAGTTAAAATTTTATACATAATACTATGGATATGGAGTTAACATTATACATAATCCTATGGGGTACGGAGTTAACATTATACATGATACTATGGGATACGGAGTTAACATTATACATGGTACAATGGGATACGAGGTTAACATTATACACGGTACTATGGAATACGGAGTTAACATTATACATAATACTATGGGATACTGAGTTAACATTATACATAATACCATGGGATACGGAGTTAACATTATACATGATACTATGGGATACGGAGTTAACATTATACACGATACTATGGGATACGAGGTTAACATTATACATGGTACTATGGGATACGGAGTTAACATTATACATAATACCATGGGATACGGAGTTAACATTATACATGATACTATGGGATACGGAGTTAACATTATACATGATACTATGGGGTACGAGCTTAACATTATACATAATACTATGGGATACGGAGTTAACATTATACATAATACCATGGGATACGGAGTTAACATTATACATGATACTATGGGATACGGAGTTAACATTATACACGATACTATGGGATACGAGGTTAACATTATACATGGTACTATGGGATACGGAGTTAACATTATACATAATACCATGGGATACGGAGTTAACATTATACATGATACTATGGGATACGGAGTTAACATTATACACGATACTATGGGGTACGAGCTTAACATTATACATAATACTATGGGATACGGAGTTAACATTATACATAATACCATGGGATACGGAGTTAACATTATACATGATACTATGGGATACGGAGTTAACATTATACACGATACTATGGGATACGGAGTTAACATTATACATGACACTATGGTATACGGAGTTAACATCATACATAATACTATGGAATACGGAGTTCACATTATACATAATACTATGGGGTAAGGAGTTAACATTATACATGATACTATTGAATACGGAGTTAACATTATACATGATACTATGGGATATGGAGTTAACATTATACATGATACTATGGGATATGGAGTTAACATTATACACGATACTATGGGATATGGAGTTAACATTATACATGATACTATGGGATATGGAGTTTACATTATACATGATACTATGGGATACTGAGTTAACATTATACATGATACTATGGGATATTGAGTTAACATTATACATGATACTATGGGATACGGAGTTAACATTACACATAAAACTATCGGATACGGAGTTAACATTATACATGATACTATGGGATACGGAGTTAACACTACACATGGCACTATGGGATATGGAGTTAACATTATACACGATACTATGGGATACGGAGTTAACATTATACATAATACTATGGGATACGGAGTTAACAGTATACTTGGTATCCGATGAATATTAAACGTTTTACTATGGAACAATGAAGTGATAAGACCAGGATATGAAGCGACCTTCCAGTCAGCGCCCTTCTGTCGTAGCACAGATCAGGAACAAAAGAACAGGACCAGGACTGCTATAAGCAGATAACATCCGTTAAACGCTTTACGTGAACGTGGATGCTGGAGGGATGGATTTGTCTTTGCCAGCCAATACCAGATCGGTTTATAGCCCCGATCAGACTGTTTTGTTGCAGTTGAGCCTACTCTACAGCCGTCAGTGTGGCAGGTACATGCATAAACCTTTCACCTGGTAGCGGATAGGTAATCCGACACCACAGCAGCATTATAGACGTCATGTCCGTGGAAGATATTGGTGATGTTAACTTGATGTTTGATCATTTGCTCTGTTGGCATGGTAACTGTATATTTAATTTCGTGATGCTCATGTCGTCGCTGAAGCCTCGGTAATAGTTGCTCCGGGTCGTCCTCCAAATATAAACATCTACTCTGTTGTCATGGTAACTGCATATTTAACTTCGTGGTGTACGTGTCTCAGCTGAAGCCTCGGTAATGGTTGCTCCGAGTCGTCCTCCCACTATAAGCATCTACTCTGGTGTCATGGTAACTGTATATTTACCTTCGTGGTGTACGTGTCTTAGCTGAAGCCTCGGTAATGGTTACTCCGGGCCGTCCTACCACTGTAAACAGCTTAGGGCCGTCTGCAGGAAGACGATACAGCTGCAACCGTAAGGCCAACGTTACTTCTGATAGCAAAATATTTGGTCAAGAGGTTGAAATATATACATTGTCCAGGGTTCTTAAAATCGACTTAAAGTTTCATTTGGACCGGTAGGTGCTAAACATTATTTGACTTATAATTAGGAGATAAACAATTTGTTTTCAGTGCAGAGTCAGCTGACTGCGATTTGACAGCGCTAAACTGAAATTGGAGACGAACCCGCATCTACAACCATGGTACAGTCATATATCTACAACCAAGGTACAATCAAACATCTACGACCACAGTACAATCATACATCTACAACCACAGTACAATCATACATATACAACCACAGTACAATCATACATCTACAACCACAGTACAATCATACATCTACAACCACAGTACAATCATACATCTACAACCACAGTACAATCATACATCTACAACCACAGTACAATCATACATCTACAACCACAGTACAATCATACATCTACAACCACAGTACAATCACACATCTACAACCATGGTACAATCATACATCTACAACCACAGTACAATCATACATCTACAACCACAGTACAATCATACATCTACAACCACAGTACAATCATACATCTACAACCACAGTACAATCATACATCTACAACCACAGTACAATCATACATCTACAACCACAGTACAATCATACATCTACAACCACAGCACAATCACACATCTACAACCACAGTACAATCATACATCTACAACCACAGTACAATCATACATCTCCAACCACAGTACAATCATACATCTACAACCACAGTACAATCATACATCTACAACCACAGTACAATCATAATATACAACCACAGTACAATCATAATATACAACCACAGTACAATCATACATCTACAACCACAGTACAATCATACATCTACAACCACAGTACAATCATACATCTACAACCACAGTACAATCATACATCTACAACCACAGTACAATCATAATATACAACCACAGTACAATCATACATCTACAACCACAGTACAGTCATACATCTACAACCACAGTACAATCATACATCTACAACCACAGTACAATCATACATCTACAACCACAGTACAATCATACATCTACAACCACAGTACAATCATACATCTACAACCACAGTACAATCATACATCTA
Organism: Haliotis rufescens; assembly: GCF_023055435.1. Lineage (NCBI taxonomy): Eukaryota > Metazoa > Mollusca > Gastropoda > Lepetellida > Haliotidae > Haliotis > Haliotis rufescens. The sequence goes on from NW_025964383.1 coordinate 35,462,164, forward strand.
CAACCACAGTACAATCACAATCTACAACCACAGTACAATCATACATCTACAACCACAGTACAATCATACATCTACAACCACAGTACAATCATAATATACAACCACAGTACAATCATAATATACAACCACAGTACAATCATACATCTACAACCACAGTACAATCATACATCTACAACCACAGTACAATCACAATCTACAACCACAGTACAATCATACATCTACAACCACAGTACAATCATACATCTACAACCACATTTCAATCATACATCTACAACCACAGTACAATCATACATCTACAACCACAGTACAATCATACATCTACAACCACAGTACAATCATAATATACAACCACAGTACAATCATAATATACAACCACAGTACAATCATACATCTACAACCACAGTACAATCATACATCTACAACCACAGTACAATCACAATCTACAACCACAGTACAACCATACATCTACAACCACAGTACAATCATACATCTACAACCACAGTACAATCATACATCTACAACCACAGTACAATCATAATATACAACCACAGTACGATCATACATCTACAACCACAGTACAATCATATATCTACAACCACAGTACAGCCATACATCTACAACCACAGTACAATCACAATCTACAACCACAGTACAATCACAATCTACAACCACAGTACAATCATACATCTACAACCACAGTACAATCATACATCTACAACCACAGTACAATCATACATCTACAACCACAGTACAATCATACATCTACAACCACAGTACAATCATAATATACAACCACAGTACAATCATACATCTACAACCACAGTACAATCATACATCTACAACCACAGTACAATCACAATCTACAACCACAGTACAACCATACATCTACAACCACAGTACAATCATACATCTACAACCACAGTACAATCATACATCTACAACCACAGTACAATCATAATATACAACCACAGTACGATCATACATCTACAACCACAGTACAATCATATATCTACAACCACAGTACAGCCATACATCTACAACCTCAGTACAATCACAATCTACAACCACAGTACAATCACAATCTACAACCACAGTACAATCATACATCTACAACCACAGTACAATCATACATCTACAACCACAGTACAATCATACATCTACAACCACAGTACAATCATACATCTACAACCACAGTACAATCATACATCTACAACCACAGTACAATCATACATCTCCAACCACAGTACAATCATACATCTGCAACCACAGTACAATCATACATCTACAACCACAGTACAATCATACATCTACAACCACAGTACAATCACACATCTACAACCACAGTACAATCACAATCTACAACCACAGTACAATCATACATCTACAACCACAGTATAAGCATACATCTACAACCACAGTACAATCATACATCTACAACCACAGTACAATCACACATCTACAACCATGGTACAGTCATACATCTACAACCACAGTACAATCATACATCTACAAATACAGTACAATCATACATCTACAACCACAGTACAATCATACATCTACAACCACAGTACAATCATACATCTACAACCACAGTACAATCATACATCTACAACCACAGTACAATCATACATCTACAACCACAGTACAATCATACATCTACAACCACAGTACAATCATACATCTACAACCACAGTGCAATCACAATATACAACCACAGTACAATCATACATCTACAACCACAGTACAATCATAATATACAACCACAGTACAATCATACATCTACAACCACAGTACAATCACACATCTACAACCACAGTACAATCACAATCTACAACCACAGTACAATCATACATCTACAACCACAGTACAATCATACATCTACAACCACAGTACAATCACACATCTACCACCATAATGCAGCTTCCTTCACTGTTCTACGAGTACATATAAGGAAACTCAATGTATGCACAACTCGAGGGAGGTATTATTTCTGGTCAAATCTGTGACGTGTTTGTGGCAGCCGGACAAGGCTCCAACTCCACCAGCTAAGTCAGAGTTCCTTCCGTCGCTCTGTGCCGGTTAATCTCTCATGTCCGTCTTTCCTGAGCCCGACATTTTCGTCATTGCCATAAACAGCAAATAATTGCTTGGCGATCTCTGTCTATTATTCGAGGGTCGATTGATAAGTTGTGAGCCTCACATAGAAAGACTTCACTGAAAGACGTTAAATGATCTATTTTCCAACATAATCGCCTCACACATTCTTAAACATTTACCAACGATGTTGGAGGGATTTTAGTCCTTCTCCCATGCTGCCCAAAAAGCTCTCCACAACGGCGGCCGGGTAGCCTAGTGGTTGGTTATAAAGCGTTCGCTCGTCACGCCGAAGACCCGGATTTGATTCCCGACATGGGTACAATGCGTGAAGCCCATTTCTGGTGCCCCCCGCCGTGGTATTGCTGGAATATTGCTAAAAGCGGCGTAAAACCATACCCACTCACTCATCCTTTACAGTGGCATAGAACGGAACACCCTTTCCTCGTGTTGTAACCACATCTTCATGGATGGCGTTTGGTGTTGAGTCCTTTTTTCGGCAAGTACTCTGCATGTTCCCTAAGTGTGTCCATATTTCGAAGGTCAAAGACCCCTGCTTGTTTATATTACTCTGTGGCATCATGTCCACAAGAGAATATTCCACTGTTACGCAATTCCTTCTATATGAAGACCGCCTCCGTGGTCTAGCGGAAGAGCGTCCGCCCGGAGAGCGGAAGGTCCGGGGTTCGATCCCCGGCCGCGTCATACCAAGAGACGTTAAAAGATGGTACTTGTTGTTACCCTGTCGGGCGCTCGGCATTAAGGAGTTAAAGCAAGGACTGGTCGGCTCGGGGTCAGTATACTGTGTCTGAGTGGGGTATTCATGTTAAACTGCGGCATGGTATCTCAGTGAGCTAGCACTATAAATCGGCATCAGTCCGGTCTAGAACAAGCAGCCACACACACACACACACACACACGCGCGTGCATGCACGTCGCTATATAAGTGCAATAATCTTGGACGCGACGTTAAACCCAATTTCACCTCACCTAAAAACTTATCAATCAACCCTCCTACAATATGTAACAAAACTAATCTCTCCTCCATTCCTTGTATTCCTGTAAATCATGGTCTGAAACCTTCCTAAAATAACAGGTATGTTGTCACCTTACACGCTTCACCCTGAATGTGTATATCTGAGGAACTCTTTTTGAGGCTGGAGTGAGTGAGTGAACGAGTGAGTATGGTTTTACGCCGCTTTTAGCAATATTCCAGCAATATCACGGCGGGGGGCACCAGAAATGGGCTTCACACTTTGTACCCATGTCGGGAATCGAACCCGGGTCTTCGGCGTGACGAGCGAACGCTTTAACCACTAGGCTACCCGACCGCCCCCTTGTGTGGCAGGACGCTATGAACCATTACCTCCCAGTGTAAATACTTCATACACCATTTCCTCACACCAGCACACGTACATGGCATCGTTCTGTTTGTAGCGCTGTGGAAGTCTCGGCTGTCGGTGACGCCCAATGACGTCGTTCCGCAAACACACGTAAATGTCACTACCACCAGGTAAACTATTGATCAAGCCAGCTTGTAATCAAGACACATTCTACCTGTAATTATCCCTCTGGAAAGTATTGTCCCACAGGCCTATTTCCTCGGGCCTTGTACTCTGTACATTATGACGGTCCGAAATATCCCGATCAATAGAGGTTTGTCACTATCTTGGCTTACTTATCAAGCTATGTTTGTCCAAATGTAATCCGACTACTAGATACGCCTGTTGGTTGGTCTCCTGGCTATGACGCCAATGCATTTATGTTTGAAGTAGCGAGGTAAAGAAAGTTTTGTATAGCAATAATTGGGGCTGTCTATTTCAAGAGCAAATATTAATTAAGAAATACGAAACAATGCTGGATGACAAAGAAGTAGTTTCAATGGATGAAGGAAAGAAATGGGTCTCTTCTTATAGTGTGATGTCAAATATAGAACTGATGCTGAAAGGATACATGATACCAACGTCTCCTATAATAAAGGAAGGAATCGATCAATAACAGGCGAGAAGACCTACATAACACGTGACCCAAATAAGTGACAATGAAATTCCACTTCTGCACACGATACCATTTGTGACGTGTAGAAAAAAAGCGATGAGATGTTGAAATTTGGGGATTAGGCAGCGTATCAAGTGAACGCTCGATGTGTACTTCTAAGGGAGCATCCATTTGGTTTGTATGGGGGTGGGTGGTAATGTTTTTTTATAGCACAATCTAGTTTTCCCCAGCTGCAAACAATTGATCAATTTGTAACACAAAAAATGACGTGTTGGTGTTTACCACAAAACAAACTATGAATGGTTCACCTCTGCCAGCGAACTATTATTCACTTTGGGCGTATTTCTGAAGAAACCATTCATTTACCCCCAACCCCAAATGGAAATCAAATGCATGCTCCCTGAGGGTCCTGGACACGCCTCTGATGAGTTATCATGACTTTATGGAAGCCGACATTTAGTTGTCTCATAACTTGCTGAAGAACCTGTCAGTTCCCATTGGGTTTCTTGAGTTCATCAACTGGCCTGTAATTATTAATGATTCAGCCTAGATTACAGTCGATCTGTCTGGCAATAGTGAGTGACTGAGTGAGTTGGGTTTAACGCCGCCTTTAACAGTATTCCAGTTATATCGCGGCGTGTCAGCTTAATGTGGGAGGAAAGCCCGAAGTGATGCAGGTCGCAGACGTTTACCACTTCCGTGAAACCCACGAGCACGGGTATGGTGCTGACAAACCTAGAAACATAATTGGGGCGAACCGGGATTCGAACCCACAATCATAGGTTTCTGTAGTGCCCAAGGGACGCAACTCTGCACAGCGAATCGCGGCGCCTTAGCTAGACAACTGGGCCACCCGTGCCCCCCTGTCTGGCAATATCAGCCTGTCTTTCTGTCTGTCTACCTGCCCGTCTGTCTGTCTATCTGCCTGCCTGTCTGCCTGTCCGTCTGTCTGTCTGTCTGTCTGTCTGCCTGTCTGTATGACATTCTAGCTGTCAATCTATGTACAAGGGAACCCGTGGTACGTGGAAACGCCATCTTGTGGACGATTCCCGGATTGCCTATAGTGAGAGTATGGTTTTACGCCGCTTTTAGCAATATTCCAGCAACATCATGGAGCGGGACACCAGAAATGGGCTTCACACATTGTACCCATGTCGGGAATCGAGCCCGGGTGTTCGGCATGACGAGCGAACACTTTAACCACTAGGCTACCCGACCGCCCCTACCAGATTGCCTATAAATAGGTAAAGGGACATTGTCAACCGATCTCGAGGGGTACATGGTGTGATGTACCCTGTGTGTGATCCTACATATACTCATACAGACTCGGAATAGATGTCTGAACTTTCACCGACAAATACGCCATTTTGACAGATGACGCAAACGAAGAGATACCTCTCTTTACCCAATGCATTCGGATAAACATCGGTTCATTTCATTTAACGATACGTATGCGAGATACGCAAGTTACCTTAGGTGTGTTCCGATTGATTTCTCAGCGGGTGTATGAGCGGGCTGCATGGAAAATAATTGCGCGCTCCTTAGCCAATCAGAAGCTACTATTTTCATGTATAATGCTATTTACCAATGATTCATTAATCCGACAATTCGTTAAACCGGACTCAGCAGGGAAGATACTGTCGGAATAGCGGGGTTCGAAGTAGTAACAAAACAGAACTGTCTCCATATATCTATTTAGTTTCTACACTGTGCGTAAACATCTTCCTATGCAGTATAAGTCTATTCTATTAGCTATTTTAATTTATTTCAACAACAAAAAAGATTGCGATATTTATGTATCGGTCAAGTGCAATGTGTCTCGTTGTCTGACCCCTGTGAGGCTTGAGGGGGCATGGGTGAGGGAGTGAGTGAGTGAGTTGGGTTTAACGCCGCTTTTAACATTATTCCAGTTATATCACAGCGTGTCAGCTTAATGTGGGAGGAAAGCCCGAAGTGATGCAGGTCTTAGACGTTTACTACTTCCGTGAAACCCACGAGCACGGGTATGGTGCTGACAAAGCTAGAAACATAATTGGGGCGAACCGTGATTCGAACCCACAATCATAGGTTTCTGTAGTGCCCAAGTGACGCAACTCTGCAAAGCGAATTGCGGCGCCTTAGACGACTAGGCCACCCGTGCCCCCCATGGATGAGGAGGGGGCATGGGACGTCTAAGGCGCCGCGATTCGCTGTGCAGAGTTGCGTCCCTTGGGCACGCCAGAAACCTATGATCGTGGGTGCGAATCCTGGCCCGCCCCGATTATGTTTCTAGGTTGATCAGCACCCTCCCTGTGCTCGTGGGTTTCGTCAAAGTGGTAAATGTGTTTAACCTGCTTTACTTCGGGATTTCCTCCCACATTAAGCTGACACGCCGTTGTGTAACTAGAATACGGTTAAAAGTAGCGTAAAACCCAACTCACTCAATTATATAAATGGAAAAATTGTAAAAGCAGTATTAAACCCAACTGACTCACTCACTTATCAGGTTTGAAAAACACCATGCAGAATTTCTGCCTATGGTTAAGACATCTTTGGATCGCTCGTAATCCTTGTTTCCGTCATATATTCTCCATTGTGTTTATTCTCTCACAGTTAAAGGGACGGTAGGGTAGCCTAGTAATTTAAACGTTCCATCATCACGCCGACAATCCGGGTCGAATCCCCGCATGGTATATGATACCAAGTTTGAGTTCATTCTTGGTTTCTAACGCAGTGCTATGGAACTATTTCTTTGTCGAGGATAGCCCAACTCCCAGTCCACACTGCGCAAAACCTTATTGTTTTGCATAACTATATAGATATGCTACTACAACAGCTTGTTTGTTTGTTGTTTAACGCCGCACTCGCCGCAATGTTCGGGCTGTATGACGGCTGTCTGTAAATAATCAAGTCTGGACCTGACAATCCAGTGTTTGACAATATGAGCATCGATCCTCGCAACAGTGATTCGATGACATGCATCAACCAAGTCAGCGATCCTGACCACCCGATCCCGTTACTTATTGGTACATAGCTGTGGTTAGTGGTACGTAGCTGTGGTTACAGGTACGTAGCTGTGGTTATTGGTACATAGCTGTGGTTATAGGTACGTAGCTGATGTTATAGGTACGTAGCTGTGGTTATAGGTACGTAGCTGTGTTTATAGGTACATAGCCATGGTTATTGGTACGTAGCTGTGGTTATTGGTACAAAGCTGTGGTTATTGGTACATAGCTGTGGTTATTGGTACGTAGCTGTGGTTATTGGTACGTAGCTGTGGTTATTGGTACGTAGCTGTGATTATTGGTACGTACTTGTGGTTATTGGTACGTAGCTGTGGTTATTGGTACATAGCTGTGGTTATTGGAACATAGCTGTGGTCATAGGTACATAGCTGTGGTCATAGGTACCTATCTGTGGTCATAGGTACATAGCTGTGGTCATAGGTACGTAGCTGTGGTCATAGGTATATAGCTGTGGTTATTGGTACAAAGCTGTGGTTATTGGTACGTACTTGTGGTTATTGGTACATAGCTGTGGTTATTGGTACATAGCTGTGGTCATAGGTACATAGCTGTGGTCATAGGTACATAGCTGTGGTTATTGGTACAAAGCTGTGGTTATTGGTACATAGTTGTGGTTATAGGTACATAGCTGTGGTTATTGGTACCTAGCTGTGGTCATAGGTACATAGCTGTGGTTATTGGTACAAAGCTGTGGTAATTGGTACATACATGTAGCTGTGATTATAGGTACGTAGCTGTGGTTATAGGTACGTTGCTGTGGTTATAGGTACGTAGCTGTGGTTATAGGTACGTAGCTGTGGTATGACTCCCTTACACTGCAGCCTTCTGCAATACTCAGATTGTCAGAAGGGCTGCCTTCTGCATTACCCAGACCTCGCTTACGAAATGTCATGCTTGCATCCCAAGTACCAAGTTGTCCGACTCCCCCTTGGTCTCGGTGCCTTAGGTTTGGTACCTCCCAATCTGTTGACTGACATTGGGAGAGTATCCGGGTTTGTTGCCAGGAATACATCTGGGTGATGCAGAAGGCTGCAGTGTCGGGGCTTGCCGTTCCTTGTGGGTTGGACTAGCGCCACTTCCATTCCATTCTGGCTTCGTGAAAGGGTGCAATGCCTGAGTTGATGCTGAGCCTAACCAGCCTGACAGTGCCAGAATCATCCAAACCCTCTTTGCTGCATTATCATTTTAATCTGTACATAATAAAAATTGAAAACATCACATACGAGACCAAACATACCAGTTGCTCTGACATTACAAATGCAGTGACAGTGATTACTGTGCACAGAAAGAAGTTCTGATGTATTACAGTATCAGCTTGATCCTTCCTTTGATTTATGTGTCAACGGCAATGATGATGAAAAGTTTAAATCACCCAACGCACTATTGACCACCAGCCTCCCGGACCTATTGCTAACAAGACAACAATACGAAACATAGTTGTTGGTGAAAGTGTTTTGTATTAACGGGAAGGGATATGTATGTAATATCATTACTCCCGTGTCCACGTGGCACACGGCTGCGTGATTGCACTAGTTAGTCCTGCTATCAAAGCCTGTGGACAAAGGCCGATGTTGGAAACCCCGCTGATTGAGATGATGAAGGGCGAGACGACTCTCGGGTTTGGGGCAAATAATCGTACCTTTCCGTGCTTACATTCATTTCTCGATGTAAGAACAGTAATCATACTGTAATTGTTTCCAAGTAATGTTCTCCTAGAATTGTCAAGCGTGGGTATAATCGGGTCGGTGTGATAGGTGTCGAAACTAAATCTTACGTAATGCCACAGGTGACGAACGTCTCGCTCAGAGAAAAGTTAACACCGTCAACAAAAAACCAGAAATTGAATGTGTGTGTGTGTGTGTGTGTGTGTGTGTGTGTGTGTGTGTGTGTGTGTGTGTGTGAGCGAGAGAGTGTTCATTGCAATATTTACTGACGCAGACCGACGGACAATCTCTCTCCCCCTCTTTCTATCACTCCCTCCCTCTCAGTCCCTCTATATCTCTCTCCTCTTTCCCCTCTCTATCTCTCTGTATAATCCCCTTTCTCTCGCTCTACATCATCCCTCCCTCTCGTTCTCTCTCCCTCGCTCTTCCCACTCACTCTCTTTCTCCTTCCTCTCTTCCCTCTATCTAATCTTCTCTTTCATCCCTCTATCGCTCTATATAATCCTCTCTCTATAATCCCCTCTCTCCATCTATTTAATGCTCTCTCTCTAATCCTTCTCTCCATCCCTCTTTCTCTCTCTATAATAATCCTCTCTTATCCCCTCTCTCTTTCCCTCTATCTCTCTCTATAATCCTCCCCCTCTAACCCACTCTC
>NW_025964383.1:35476579-35524079 GCF_023055435.1 Haliotis rufescens
AACTATAGTACAATCATATATCTTAAAATATGGTACAATCATATATCTTAAAATATAGTACAATCATATATCTTCAACTATAGTACAGACATACATACATACATACATACATACATACATACATACATACATACATACATACATGCACAACTCGAGGGAGGTATTTATTTCTGGTCAAATCTGTGACGTGTTTGTGGCAGCCGGACAAGGCTCCAACTCCACCAGCTAAGTCAGAGTTCCTTCCGTCGCTCTGTGCCGGTTAATCTCTCATGTCCGTCTTTCCTGAGCCCGACATTTTCGTCATTGCCATAAACAGAACCTAATTGCCTGACGACCCCCTTTGTCTCTCTGATCTAATTCCGCCACCAAAAGGTTATACCTATGTCCTAAATCTCGATGTCATTACATCACTGCTAACACACATCCTGACCAAAACCCATCAGATTCCAAGACAATCACGATGGACTTCATCTGTCCAGAATCGCCTGCGGTAAAGTCAGAATAGTTATCCATGCTGCCTCTAGATCTGTCTCTCCCCATACTCATTGTCAGCAGCTGTAATGGACAAAGCATGTATTGGTGTCTGCCTCGTTCTTCCTCAACCATGTTCTCAATCCTTCACCTTGACTAAGCTACCTGTTTCTACTTCCGGTTCCGGTAAACTAAAACCCGAGGAGATCCTACGTCTAGCTTTGAGAAACAGAGTGATAGGATATAATGATACGGAATTAGTGTAACTGTGTTTTTCACACTATATGATTTATTTCACACGTTAAGTTGTTTTGTTCTAGGCACCACTGATAGATGCACCCTCTTATTAATGAATTCCGCATATAGACAGTCAAACCTCGTTGTGTCGAACTCGTGGGGACCTGGGGAAAAGTTCGAGCTATCCGAGTTCGAGACAACCTAGAATATTTTTTTTTCGAGAAACAAACATCATGGTATGACATATTATTGTTTGTAATCTAGTCACCTTCGGTTTGAAACTACCTTTCAACGTTGATAACCGAATACTCGATCTCACACTCCTGTCTAGGTCGACGCCGTTGGAGCGGAGATGTCGGGCAGCAATCACTTCGTATATGATGGGGTCGTCAAAAATTAGGAAACAGGTAGACATGAGAATTAATTAAGCATCACTTGATTCAAAATTCAATTCCGAAAAATAATGACAAACAATGGAACCCTAACTTGTCAGCGTGTTCTGTAATTGTACCACTGGCGAGAGCTGGACATCCTCCTGTTCAAAACCTGAATGAAATGTCCCAAGCACTGCACGAGGAATGAGTGAGTTGGGTCTAACGCCGCTTTTAACAGTATTCCAGTTATATCACTGCGTGTCAGCTTAATGTGGGAGGAAAGCCCGAAGTGATGCAGATCTCAGACGTTTACCACTTCGGTGAAACCCACGAGCACGGGTATGGTGCTGACAAACCTAGAAACATAACCGGGGCGAACCGGGATTCGAACCCACAATCATAGGTTTCTGGCGTGCCCAAGGGACGCAACTATGTACAGCGAATCGCGGCGCCACCCGTGTCCCCCCTGCACGAGAAATGTCGGAGGATCCCAATGTTGATAATCAGACGTTTGATCGGCATCATGAGGAGACGCCTCGCGAATATTATCCGTGAGAAGGATGGGCACTCCAGATACTGCTTGCAATGTCAGTGGTGAATCCTAGGTTGACAATGATCGTTTGTTTTGTACTGCAAAATGTGACACTCCGATTCATGGTGTGGGCTTGGTGTAGATACCTTTCAGCATTGTAGACATGAACGGTTTAGACTTCTTCGCATAACGCCAATAATCGGTACCTATTGCTAGTGTTAGCTTGGTTATCTGTGTGAAGGGAGTGTCAGGCCTTCTGTTTTTCTGTTTACTATTCTTTTGTCATGATTCCAACAATGTTGTTGTTGTTTGTTGTTTAACGCCACACTCAGCAATAATAAAGCTATATGACGGCGGTCTGTAAATGATCGACTATAGACCAGACAATCCAGTGATTGACATCATGAGCATCGATCCTCGCAATCAACAATGCATCAACCAAGTCAACGAGCCTGACCACCCGATCCCGTTAGTCGCATCTTACGACAAGCGTGGGTTGCTGAAGACCTATTCTAACCCGGTTCTTCACGGGTCGATTCCAACAATGAGTCACACCAGTTCATTTTTAATGTAGCACATATCTACCAATAGTTCGATATAATGTCTTAACAATACATGTTGTGTGGTCCTGTGAATGTTATCACTGATGCCCTGTGTTTACCGATCAATTACTCCCGGGGTCTCGCATGTAGAGTTACGCCCCTTAGCCGTACAAGGTTCCGATGATCATGGGTTCGATTCAACCTGGTTATTATCCTAGCTTTGACAGCATAATTTGACATCATGACTATATGGGAGGCACGTGGGTTGAAAGAACAAATAAGATTGGTGTTATGCTGATTTAAACAATATTTCCGTTATATCCCAGTATTTCAAAAGAGGGTAAATTAACGCAGCTTGTAGAGGTTTGGTGAAACCCTTGAGCTCGGGTCTGGTGCTGACAGACCAAGGGTCATAATCGGAGAGAATCCGTGATTCGAACCCAGGAGCACCGGATCCTGCACAAACGAATTACTGACATATAAACATTTTGATTCAATAGGCTCTTTTAAAGGAATAAGCGTGTTTTCGGTGAAGGGGGTTGTTACTGGAATCGACGTGGTCGCAACGGGCGAACACATGCCTCATATGGCCACCTAGTGCGCTGGACACACTGATGCAAGGATGAAGGAACGTCAATACCTGTCGTGGTATAGTATCATATCCTCATTTAATGACGTCACTCACGTCAAGGATCTAGACATCCATCGGAAGGCGCCATCGCATCCGTGTTTCGGTGGTCAGATCCAGTAACACCCGTGTCTGTCCAGGGAATGGCAGTGTCCAGACGGATGACCGGAACTGGGGCTGACCGAGGTATACAGAACACAATTACATTGTCACTACCGCCCTCCTAATGAAATGCTTACGAGGCGGCGTTTAGCCGTGCAATATCAGTAGCAGAGCTGATATAAAATTAGGATTGGAACAAAAGAGGTTAGCGAACTAACGAACCGAAATAGGAATGACATTTGTCGGATATTGGCGGTATGCATGACGAAGGGCCGTGTCGGTACGTCTATGAATATGAAAGCAGGGAGGCATGGTTTAAGGTCAGAACCAGCCTATAGACTGCTCACATGAATTAGTTATCGCAACAGTATTAGATGGCTGGCAAGATTCGAGAGAAGGAGATATAGAGGTGTAGAGAAGCACGTGCAGTTTCCTCTCCGCCACACGTCTCCCAGTCCTGTGTTGGTGTTAGCCCCGGAAGCGGTAGTCAGCGGGACGACACACTTTTCCACTTGCCTGGAAGGTAGGTTACTACCGGTATTGTTGGAGGGGGTGGTGTTGTGCGGACCGACTGATGGGTTAGCTACACACGTCACCATGTGTAGTCTCTGATGTTACTATGTGTAAATCCTGCCTTTACTATAGGTAGATCCCGCCGTTACTATGTGTAGATCCTGTCGTTACTATGTGTATCCACACGTTACTATGTGTAGATCCTGCTGTTACTATGTGTAGATCCTTTTGTTACTTTGTGTAAATCCTGCCGTTACTATATATATCCGCACGTTACTATGTGTAGATCCTGCTGTTACTATGTGTAGACCCTGTCATTACTATGTGTAAATCCTACCGTTACTATATGTATCCACACGTTGCTAGGTGTAGATCCTGCCGTTACTATATGTATCCACACGTTACTATGTGTAAATCCTGCCGTTACTATATGTATCCACACGTTGCTATGTGTAGACCCTGTCGTTGCTGTGTGTAGATCCTTCCTTTACGATGTGTAGATCTTTGTGTTGCTGTGAGTAGATCCCGCGGTTACTATGTGTAGATGGTGTTGTTACTTAGTGTAGATCCTTCTGTAAGTAAGTGTAGAACCTTCTCATAATGTCAATCACTGGTTTGTCTGGTCCAGACTCGATTATTTACAGACCGCCGTCATATAGGTGGAATATTGCTGAGAGCGGCGTAAAACAACAAACAATACTTTGAGTAGTTCCAGCTGTTACTATGTGTAAATCTTGTTGTTACTGTGTGTACATCTTGCTGTTACTATGAGTAGATCCCGCGGTAACGATCTGTAGATCTCGCGGTTACTATGTGTAGATGGGCGGTCGGGTAGCCTAGTGGTTAAAGCGGTCGCTCGTCACGCCGAAGACCCGGGTTCGGTTCCCGACATGGGAACAATGTGTGAAGCCCATTGCTAGTTTCCTCTGCCGTGATGTTGCTGGAATATTGCTAAAAGCGGCGTAAAACCATACTCACTCACTCACTCACTACTATGTGTAGATCCCGCCCCGTGGTTACAATGTGTAGATCTTAAAGTTACTATGTGTAGATCCCGCCCCGTGGTTACAATGTGTAGATCTTATTGTTACTATGTGTAGATCCCGCCCCGTAGTTACAATGTGTAGATCTTATTGTTACTATGTGTAGATCCCGCCCCGTGGTTACAATGTGTAGATCTTATTGTTACTATGTGTAGATCCCGCCCCGTGGTTACAATGTGTAGATCTTATTGTTACTATGTGTAGATCCCGCCCCGTGGTTACAATTTGTAGATCTTATTGTTACTATGTGTAGATCCTGCAGTTACTATGTGTGTATCCTTACGTTGCTATGTGTAGATCCTGCTGATACTATGTGTAGACCCTGCCATTACTATGTGTAAATCCTGCCGTTACTATATGTATCCACACGTTGCTATTTGTAGATCCTGCTGTTACTATGTGTAGACCCTGCCATTACTATGTGTAAATCCTGCCGTTACTATATGTATCCACACGTTGCTATGTGTAGACCCTGCTGTTACTATGTGTAAATCCTGCCGTTACTATATGTATCCACACGTTGCTATGTGTAGACCCTGTCATTACTATGTGTAAATCCTGCTGTTACTAAATGTATCCACACGTTACTATGTGTAGACCCTGTCGTTACTATGTGTAAATCCTGCTGTTACTAAATGTATCCACACGTTGCTATGTGTAGATCCTGCTGTTACTATGTGTAGACCCTGCCATTACTATGTGTAAATCCTGCCGTTACTATATGTATCCACACGTTGCTATGTGTAGATCCTGCTGTTGCTATGTGTAGATCCTGCTGTTACTATGTGTAAATCCTGCCGTTACTATATATATCCGCACGTTACTATGTGTAGATCCTGCTGTTACTATGTGTAGACCCTGCCATTACTATGTGTAAATCCTGCCGTTACTATATGTATCCACACGTTGCTATGTGTAGATCCTGCTGTTACTATGTGTAGATCCTGCTGTTACAATGTGTAGATCCTGCCGTTACTATGGGTACATCCCGCGGTTACTATGTAACCTGATGTTACGATGTGCTTCGAATACTGTAGTATTGTTTGCAATGAGGACATTAAGCCACAACGTTGTGGAGCCGTTTAGAGAATCTTGTTGTCGCACGACTACCTATTACTCTGCCCAGCGGTCACCGACTGTGTCTTGTGTAATGTGCTCCGGTCAGCTGGTGGGCTGTACGTGCTCTGCACTGCACTGAACTACTGCTAGTATGAAGTATGCAACATGTCGGCTAATGGTTGCAGCGATCTGTGTCAGTCACTCGGTATGACGGGGCTTGGGAGAGGGGAGGGTGGCGTGTCGGCGTGTATTCTATCTGGGCAATATAATTGACATACGTGGTGTATTACAAAATGTCACCACTACCAAATGACCACACTACACTGCGTTAATAATACGTTATTTTAACCAGACAAATGGGTTGTTACAGTTGTTGATTGTTTAGCGGTTGCTTGCTCAAACAGTCGGCCTTTCAATAGAGTGAGCGAGAATTGTTTGACGCCGTTTTAATTGTATTCAATCAATGTAGCGGCTGGTTACCGCTTGGGATGACTAACCGGTTTGGTTATGTGAGTGAGTGAGTGAGTAAGTAAACGCAGATATATTCACATTACACTGAAATTGTGAATTCAAGGTTACAACAAAGTTTAAAATGGTTCACTTGTTCTGTTCTTAAATTTGTGTAGAGGCGAAGAGGTCATATGTTGCAAAAACACATTTTCGTAAGATATTTTTGTCTGACAGATGATTTGCTGATAGCTTGTCCATGATTTTACAGGAATACATGTTCACGTTAAGTGTTTTATGTAATGTTTTTGTTGAGAGACTCGTGTCTCAACCCATATTTGCCAAAGACAAGGTAATTCTCAAAGTAGGCTTTTATTTAATAACCTGAAGTTATAGTACACCATCTTTACCAACCTATTTTTGTATCAACAGAGACACCCGGCGCTATGCGAACCACATGGAAATAGTATTGGATGTTCTTAGATAATGTTTGAAAACAATCAATTCATCAGTAGCTACTAGTAGAACACTTAATTAAAAAAAAAACTCGTTTCATTCGGCTTGACAAATAATATCATGAGAGAGAGAGAGAGAGAGAGAGAGAGAGAGAGAGAGAGAGAGAGATAGAGAGAGATATAAGACATCAAGTGAGTGAGTGAGTGAGTGTCCGTCGGTCTGTGTCAGTTAATATCACAATGAACACTCACACACACATTGAATTCCTGTTTTTGTTGACGATGTTAACTTTTCTTAAATAATATTAAAATGTACACGTATGCAATGAACACATTAACTGTTATGTTTTGGATTAAAAAGTTACTGTGTATAGTTTCAATCACCACCGTGTTCTCGTAGACACTTTCTTGACATTTCTAAGTCACACATATACGTGTGTACGCTGGTGTTAAGACAAAAGGGTTCATACGCTGCTATCAAATATTGAAGACTTCAGAGCAATCAACTGAATTACTTCTCGGAAAAACAGATTACGTGTTTTTTTAATTCTCGCAATATCAGTTGTTCGAGGTTTCTCTTGTTTGCACTCTCATAAGCACTTTCGCGATTGCGTGATCTGGCAGACAGTGATTGTCAAAAAATTCATGATGTGTTTTGTTGCCCATTAAGACTGAAGCACATGGGTTCTCCTACGAAGTGAGTTTTAAACATCACAACAACCCATATCGATTAACATTATGATCCTAGCCTTGAAGGCTCAGTTCAATGTTCCTCGTCTGTAAATGTTTAAATCACATTTTCCACTTGAAACCCGATTACCATATGTCGTTATGGGAACACTACTTAAATTAAAACTTTTTATTATTTATATCAACTGGTTAAATTATGTTTTTTTCAAGCAGAAACGAAAATACACTACAACGCAAAAGTCTTTTACTTTATTTCGCAAATTCTCCACGGGGACGATGCAGAATGTTTGTAACAGTTTTGCGTAGCTACGCGTCAACTACGCAGGATGTTTGTAGCACTTTTGCGTAGCTACGCGTCAACTACGCAAAATGTTTGTAACACTTTTGCGTAGCTACGCGTCAACTACGCAGGATGTTTGTAACACTTTTGCGTAGCTACGCGTCAACTACGCAGGATGTTTGTAACACTTTTGCGTAGCTACGCGTCAACTACGCAGAATGTTTGTAACACTTTTGCGTAGCTACGCGTCAACTACGCAGGATGTTTGTAAAACATTTCTGCGTAGCTACGCAAACACTCCGCGGAGCGACTGCGGAGTATCTGCGAAACTAATTGCCCCAAATTGCACCAATTAGTTTTATGACCCCCGGGCGTCGGCACAAGCGTGATGGTGGAAGACAAGTTATACGTGTACATCCCATATGGTGACTGTTTTTCACTATTCATATTCTAATTTCATTCATAATACCACACCATTACAGTACTCCTTGAAACTTTACGATGACTTCAAATATTAAGTACACTAGATTGAAGGAGAACAAATGATAATGCATTGCACACACACACACACACACACACACACACACACACACACACACACACACACACACACACACACACACACACACACACACACACACACACACACACACACACACACACACACACATTGTACATTGCAACGAAATGTAGAACGGGCGTATACGGGTGTCTTGCATGCACTGACGACAACTGTTGTACATAAAACATTTACTCAAACTACAATAAACTACGGTTATAACGAACACGCTTATAACGAACTGACGGATATAACGAACTTACTTTTTTGGTCCCGACTATTTGCTGTAGTTATGCTGTATATATGCTTATAACGAACTACGGTTATAACCAAATAAAAATAGTAGTCCCTTTGAGTTCGTTATAACCGTAGTTTACTACGTTTTGTGGGAGCACATGAAATGCACTTCATATTGTCATCAACGTTAACTGTGCGGCCACACTAATCAGGGCGTCCCTCCATACATGCAAAGTGTATGTGTTTTTAACCAAGTACGTGTACATACATCTACTGTGATATAACTAGTGTCAAAGTGGTATTCATCAAACGACTACATAAGTATACTCTAGTACATTAATGTCCTTAAGAAATTACATATTTTGAAGATTGTCCAAATTTCATTTTTTTCAAATTCCACTTTTTTCGCAGTAAACTTTAATTTATTAAAATCTTATGATCAATATGATATTAACATATAATTTTACCACAAGAATCTGCACATTTTGAATTCAGTTGAAGGGAATCGAACCCGGGCCTTTTCAAAATTTAAAAATAACAAAAAGTATGTAGTAATAACTAGATTCACCAGTGAGATGTGCCAGCAAAGCTAGCAAAGGTTTCATATCCTAGATTCATCTCAATTGCGATCCCTGGTCTATTCGCACGTAATTCTTGGGTTTCCCTAAGTTTTAACATTCTACTTTCAACGTCACTTCTTCTTAGGGGACTGGACATGTCCGTTTTGATTGAGGATAAGTGCACCAATATTTAGTACGCTGTAGATTGAGATTCGAAATGGATCAGGAATTGAACGTGGGACTTCAGCGTGACAAGCCAATGCTTTACCCACTAGGCTAAATAAAGATTTGGGATGCGCGTCAAGATTTAGGATATGTGCTTCAAGATGTTCGTCAAGGTACGTGCAAAATAGTTCACAATGTCATCGTCTGAGCCACTTTCGAAGTGCTACGGTTCTTGTATCGGCGTTGAAACTTAAGACGGGAAAGCGAAGAGCTTGAACGACGGAAAATTCAAGTGCGGAGTGACCTTCCTACTTCGTGTTTCTTTCCGAGCAAATATTTTATGAAACGGGAATTTCAACTGCGAGAATCTCAGGGCAGGATGCCATCTTTTCCAGAAGGTGAATAGTGTCTATATGAGTAAAACATTTATTTGTTGGAGTGAGAATACCATTGGACGATCATTTAGGTCCGACAGGAGTACAAAATACACAGCCATGCAGAAGGGGATTAAAGATGTGCTGGATATATCATTTCACAAAGCGATCTGAGCGCTAAGATGACCTTAACTATTAACATAGACGTAGGTAGCGCTGTGACCGCATTCTGAAACGTTGATGGACCTTCACGTCAACGTTAGAGATGAATTAGTATCGAAACAGATTTCAATCAGATAGCGGTGAAAATTATGTAAAAAAGGTCACTGATAACCAGTGATGACATAGGTGTTCGCGAACAGGTTAAGCATGTCCTGCTCTACCACTAGCGCCCGCCACTCACACAATTTGCATAAGAGTGTGAGTGAGTGAGTTTGGTTTAACGCCGCTTTTAACAGTATTCCAGTTATATCACGGCGTGTCAGCTTAATGTGGGAGGAAAGCCCAAAGTGATGCAGGTCTCAGACGTTTACCACTTCGGTGAAACCCACGAGCACGGGTATGGTGCTGACAAACCTAGAAACATAATTGGGGCGAACCGGGATTCGAACCCACAATCATAGGTTTCTGGCGTGCCCAAGGAACGCAACTCTGCACAGCGAATCGCGGCGCCTTAGACGACTGGGCCACCCGTGCCCCCCAATTTGCATAAGAATGTAAGAGTTTGTTGGATGAGGCTGCGCATCAGTACTCCTGCCATACGACGGCCTGTGAACAATCGAGACTTGACCAGACAATCAAGTGATGGACCAGACAATTCTGAGACATTTTGTTAGAGCGCTGCTCCCTATACCTTTGCCGTCACCAAGACGCGATATGTCGTAAAATGATAATTAACCTTTTTACATATATAACTCCCAATATTTGACTCTTTGACTTCTTGTCTGTGGTAATCATCCGCATCGCTTCATTTTCACTTACAACATGTCGTAAAAACAATCTCGATAGACAACATTTCTAGTTGCGCAGTGAACACAACAACTCACGAGCAGACATCTTTTTCTTAAAGCCTTCCTGATGACAGCGCGTTGGTGACAGATATTGTATAGTTTACGGTTTTTCTCCTTTATAAGTCGGACACATTGTGACGAGATGCGGCAACAATGCAAGATTATCGTTGCGATACAAGTTGTAGGCTCGTGGTGAACTTGGGCTCTGATGTGCTGCTACAAAGGGCCATATATATTGATGGAGGCGCTTCTGGGTTTATGGAAGGTTGATGGAGATGCTTCCCCGTTTATGGAAGGTTGATGGAGATGACATGGTGTATGACTAATGGAGATACTAGTGTTTGGCGACATGGAGATAAACTGAATCTGTTTTATAGACAAATTGTGTGAATAACGCGGGCAAGTTTGGTAGTAAACTGTATTGATCAACGACAAGGTCAAATGTGACATTTATAACAGCTGTCTTGCTGCCTGCGCGCGAATGCTATAGGAAACTATCCTTTGATGTGGGCGTATATGTAAATCTAATTTGTTCCGGAAAATAAGGGGACAAATAATTTTGCATCAGATTTTACTTACACAAAACTTGACAGGGTCAGTGTGTTGTGAAAAGAGGTTCCACTTATCCTTTCAGAGAAAAATACATATTTGTCTTGAAGCAATGCCCCAAAACACAAAATCCCCAAAATTTCAATATGTATCATACGGACTTTCAATTGACACTTGATAAGGAATGATCGTATTAGTTACATGTGCAATTAAACCCAGGAGCAAAAGAAACTGTACCTCTCAGTTGATTTTATCATATGTGTGATTTTGAGTTGAAAATATCTTAGTCAGCAATATTATAGCCTAAACATGAACTGTACGAGCACTAAGACAGCACTCAAAGAATACTTCTACAAGTTTTCATTTTAAAAATATATTTTGATTTAAAACTTTCAAAAATCTAAAAAAATGTTTTTGCGTAATAGAAAACTGCTGATGGATATCTTCGACATATTATCTTTAAAAAAAATAAAAAAGAATTCGGCACAAATTTACATTTCAAACATGGTAGGGGTCATGTGATTGCAAATTCATTTCTTACCCCAGTCTTCACTGAACAAATTCATTTCTTACCCCAGTCTTCATTGAACAAATTCATTTCTTACCCCAGTCTTCATTGAACAAATTCATTTCTTACCCTAGTCTTCATTGAACAAATTCATTTCTTACCCCAGTCTTCATTGAACAAATTCATTTCTTACCCCAGTCTTCACTGAACAAATTCATTTCTTACCCTAGTCTTCATTGAACAAATTCATTTCTTACCCCAGTCTTCATTGAACAAATTCATTTCTTACCCCAGTCTTCATTGAACAAATTCATTTCTTACCCTAGTCTTCATTGAACAAATTCATTTCTTACCCCAGTCTTCATTGAACAAATTCATTTCTTACCCTAGTCTTCATTGAACAAATTCATTTCTTACCCCAGTCTTCATTGAACAAATTCATTTCTTACCCCAGTCTTCACTGAACAAATTCATTTCTTACCCTAGTCTTCATTGAACAAATTCATTTCTTACCCCAGTCTTCATTGAACAAATTCATTTCTTACCCCAGTCTTCATTGAACAAATTCATTTCTTACCCTAGTCTTCATTGAACAAATTCATTTCTTACCCCAGTCTTCATTGAACAAATTCATTTCTTACCCCAGTCTTCACTGAACAAATACATTTCTTACCCCAGTCTTCATTGAACAAATTCATTTCTTACCCCAGTCTTCATTGAACAAATTCTTTATTTACCCCAGTCTTCATTGAACAAATTCATTTCTTACCCCAGTCTTCATTGAACAAATTCATTTCTTACCCCAGTCTTCACTGAACAAATTCATTTTCACACTAAAGTACTCAGCCACACATTACGTTTAACAAACTGTTGTAGGAATGAGTGATGAATAAACGGACATAATTAAATTTAAAACAATAATTTTCAAATGCATAAAAAAACAAACTCGGTAAACTTTCTTGTGCCCCAAAGTTTACATCCTCGATTATGTAGGGTATCTGGTGTCCATCTCCCAGAATCCATCTCACTTATATGTAAATTAGCACAGAATGTCTCTCGCTCATCAGTTTTGATTGGAGGGATGTGGGATGTTCGAGAACTGGGAACTGCAGCAGTCTGTTGACAGACATATCAAGTCAACAACTGTATAGGTTGCAGAAAATCCAAAACACTGCTTCAAGTATCATCTCCAGGCTAAAGAAAGACATCATATTACGCCAGTTTTGAAGTATCTCCATTGGCTGCACGTTCGTGGGAGAATTGAGTTCAAGCTCCTATCCTTGACATATCAAGCAGTGCACGGAACAGCCCCTCCACACATTCAAGATCACAAGGCACTATGTCACTCCAATGACTCCTAGGTCAAATCAACAATTACAGCTGCATTGTCCATGACGCCCTCTACATATTCTGGGTCGTACCATGGATGGACCTCTGTGTCAAAACCACAAGCATTGCGAAGACGGTAATAAAAGGATCGAGCCACTCCATCATGTCCCTTAAGATACCTTGTTTGGGCCAAAGCTGGGCATCCACTGACAATGTGTTGGACAGTCTCATTGAATTCATTACATAATCTACATTTCATATTAACATTTTGATGCAAAATCACACATTGGCGGTTTCGAGTGGGGAGTGACTGGTCCTGAGCAGCAAACAGAAAGCCTTCAGTTTCACTTTTCAGGCCAGACGACGTCATCCAAGCGAAGGACTCTGCAGGATTGCTGACCTTCTCAACACACTGCACATAAACTCGATGCATAGGTCGTTCAGAAAGCCTCTCCTTGAAAACTGAGCCTGGACCGACTTGATATGGCACTTCGCTTGATTGACTTTCATTTCTGTACCGTCCAGCAGTACAGAAGCATCAACAAAATCAACACCGACATTGAGATTGTCCCACATCCTTGGCTCGTTTTAGAAAACTGGAATGCATTGAGTCTTGACATGCTTCGCAAGAGGATCATCAGACAAATAAATGTGTGCAAAAGTGCACAAAACAATTCTATCGTGAAGGGCCTCCACATTAATCAAACCACGCCCTCCCATCATAATTGGTAAATATAAGCGATTGAGGGAAGAGCGAGGGTGGTGGTATATTTTGTCTGACATGATTCTTCGTGTGAGGGTGTCAATACCCTGAATTTCTTGTTTCGTCAAATCAACAACACCAACAGAATACGAAGGACGGGCACAGCATGGCGGGCGGGTGACACCAGACATGGGCTTCACACATTGTACCCATGTTGAGAATAGAACCCGGGTCTTGGGCGTGACGAGCGAACGCTTTAACCGCTAGGCTACCCGACCTCCCCTCGCCTGTTATAGGTTGCTGGGGACTATTTCTAATCGGGTATCGCCGTGGGGTGTTGGCGCTATGACTGTCGGTACAGGAGATACTGTATAGTATCCTGATCTCGTTGTGACTTCGTTGAGATCTCGTCCATTCGGATTCACTGGGCCTATTCCGTTATCGACATAATACCACGGGCAGCAATGGAAATCAATGATACTGATTTGATTGTTAACCGCCTATCGATCGATTCCTCTTGATCGATCGTACAACATCATAGAGGATGTGGAAAACAACGATTTGGTACACAATTTGATATCGAGCAACATTAATATGAGGGACACGACAGTCGCATTGTGTTGTGAAATGTGCTAGTCATGTGAACGAGTGAAACTAGTATGTCCAGTTTCAATATTGATTTATCTCACTTATGGCCGAGATAATCTAGTGTATTGATATGAGCCGACTGAGACATACCTCGCTTCGTGATCTTCTTGCAATCTCACTGTGGTGTCGTCAAACGAGAAACCAGTCGTGTTGTACCCTTAACATAAACATATTTATGTATATCACAGATTTATGGGGCTTTCCATGTTAAATATATGTCCCTGCCTCAAGTGAAGAAACAGACAACTGACATGGCATCATGGAGTTGCCTTTGTACGAGTAAATTGGAATGTTTTCTTAAAGAACTTTATTTGACGAACGTCCATTCATAAAAATCCCCTGAATTAAGTATTGATGATTCATAATCACATTTCTGAAAAGAGCAACTACAAACATGAACTATGCTCTTTTGTTTCAATGTTATTTTCACCACACAACTAAAATAAAAATATTCTGACGTCATTGCCCAAAATACACCGTCCAATGGCCATTATAACGATTACGGTCCGTACAGAAGCAGGGTTATCGCCAATTCTTCATCCAACAGATTTTAGTGGATTTTTTACGCTTTGGGGACGGAATAAAATATTGGTTCCCCAAGCATGACATCAATTTTGAATTAAACATGTCCTCCTTGAACACGACCTCAATTTAAACAATGTCCAACGGAGCAAATATCTTCAAGGAAATGTCGCTCGATAACAAAACCAATAATATCATTAGCTTTTAGATTGCTAAAATAGTTCTATTTGCTACCGGAGCGAAACAATCCATTCAAATTGTAAGGGAGAAAGTCACCGACCCGAGCGGAGCGCACGGTAGTGCTGTGTGATTGTGCCGTGGCCTGGTATTAGAGCAGCACCACATACGTTACGCCGTCTCAATACAGGAGTAACTGTTGACATTTTGGGACGGGAAAAACACAGGTTTGGGGCAGTGTCGACGAGAGGTATTGGCCAGATTGATTTCAGCAGTCATTAAGGAAGACATCCCAATCTTGTTCTGTCACACATGCTTCCGAGCGGACATCATGTTAATAATACATATACCAGGGCCCGTTTCACAAAGCCATGTTTGCGCTAAAACGATCGTAACTCTTAAGATTGACTTACGTAGCGATGACACCGCTTTATGAAATGTTGATGGACCTTCGTGTATAAAGATGTGAAACGTCAACGCTAGACGATAATCAGTATCGATTATCCGGCGAAACAGATTCCATAAATGTCAAAATAGCGGTGGAAAATATATGAATGGATCATTCAAACTCAGTGATGACATTAGGTGTTAGCGACAAGGGTACGCACGTCTGCTCTACCGGCTTGTTTGTCGCTGACACCGCACAGTCTTCGGCGGGGGACGCCAGAAATGGGCTTCACACTTTGTAATCATGTCGGGAATCGAACCCGGGTCTTCGGCGTGACGAGCTAACGCTTTAACCACTTGGCTACCCGACCGCCACTCCATATTTCGATATTCGCTTAGATGATGCTAAGATAGCAACACTACTTAAGTGCTACTGTTTTTAGCATAGGGAATAGAATTATAGAGATAGCTTAGGCGCGTAAACATGTACCTTCTCGTACAAACGTTACTGCAACTGGTTATTCAAAGCTCAAAACAAAATAATTATACACAAAATTAATAAAACATGCACGAAATAGCAAGGGAATTGTTGGAAAAAGATATTGCACATACCAATTTATTTCCCCAGAGTACGATTACACACAGTTAACCAAGTCAGCGTGTCTGACCACCCGATCCAGGTTACTGTGTGAGATATTTTACTGCGGGTTCTCTAAGGAGAAAGAAAAAGTAAGAAAGTTGTAACATATGTTATATTTCGGATTACACTCTTTGAACAGTACAGATTCCGGTACTTTTTGGATTGAGTTCTATCCGGGACTCGAACCCCGCACTGTCAGAGTGAGGCACCTAATCACCAGCACACAAAGTCAGCGATCCAACCCTCTCAGCCAACGAGGCTTCCACAAAAATGAAAGTCAGACAATTGGTAGACTAAGTCTAGATCACGTACTTTGTGTACCCCTTTGACAAGTGTAAATTGGGACGGCTCACATGGCCGAAAGCTATAAAGACACGATGCAATTGAGAAAGTGGTCAAATGAAACAGATGTTATACTTGGGTGAGTGTAATCCCATATGTTACATTTGACCACTTTCTCAATGGCATCGTGTATTCTGTAAGAAAGCTAGTTATCAAGGCACAACTTTTCAACAAATCAAAGATTTTGCGTTTTGTTAGCTACGATTACACTATAATGTTTATTTTAAATGTCAATGGGGACCCAAACACCATTTCCAAACGGATATGCTTCAATATCTATTACTGATATTCACTGGAACCACGATAACAACTCCACAGTCTTCCAAAATGTTAAAGCAAAACAAGTTTGGGAGAAACGTGGTGGAACAGAGGCGGTAGAATAGAGGTTCCGGAAGTGAAACATCTGAAGCAAACACTCAATAAGCAGTCAAGCTCCCGGCTCTGGTATTTTTGTTACAATCTCCTTAAAATGCTGATATAAACATTGAACAGGAAATACGAACTTGATGGGTGATCTGCAAGTGAGAAGACGGCCTCAACACTACCGAAATAACGTCAGATGACGTACACAACAACTCAAGACAAAGCGCCGTAAACACAGCGTTTTGGGGCATTCGTCACCACTCGCCCCTTTCCGTAATCAAGAAGACTGCCCCCCCCCCCCCCCCCCCATCGATGAATGTTATGTGCGAAAATACGACAAACCAATCAGAATGCGCGTATGGCTTTAATTACTTCGGTCTAAGAATCCCTCAGGAATATTGTTTGATTTTACATATGCCTTGCATACCCAAGACACATTTAAATGTGTTCAACCATACTTTATAATAATGTAAGTCCCGATGTGTTTTCAATAGCATCTGGAATATATGTGATATATGGGGGAAATATACGTGAATCATTACGCGACGAGTTTTAGCTATGCCCGTTTGCGCTCAGACGCAAAGATGGCCACGAGAAGGGCACGAGTCGCTATTCGGCTTGTTATACTTTGGGCAGAACGCGTTCCGCGTGTGACGGAAGGCTCAATTTCCGTTGCAGATGGCGCTGCTGTGCAGTGTGACCCGGTGCACGTGGAGATCATGCTTTACGTGTATTCGTGAAGGCGCCACGTCGACTCGACACATGCAACGTCGCTCTTCAAATTTGTGTATTGATTGTAAAGGATTAGCTGTCTTCTGCTAACACAAATCATGGACTCGTTTGTCCCACAGAAATCGTTTTCGGAAGTAATAGAGATGTCGACCACGGAATTAGGAACACCGGTCAGATGATTGATCTTTAAACACGTAGCGAACAAACAGTCGACTGTCCCACGAGCACATCTTGGTTGACCACTGCGTCTCCAGTTGATGACGTGTGTTGTTTAACGTCGCACTCCGCAATATTCCTATGAGTGAGTGAGTGAGTTTGGTCTTACGCCGCTTTTAGCAATATTCAAACAATATCACGGCGGGTGACACCAGAAATGGGCTTCACACATTGTACCCATGTCGGGAATAGAACCCGGGTGTTCGGCGTGACGAGCAAACGCTTTAACCACTAGGCTACCCCACCGCCCCTATTCCTATTATATGATGGCGGTCTATATGCAAGTATATATATATATTGGGCAATCACGGCGACCTGTAAATAATCGAGTCTGGTCTAGACAATCCAGTGACCGATGTGGGGCGGTCGGGTAGCCTAGTGGTTAAAGCGTTCGCTCGTCACGCCGAAGACCCGGGTTCGATTCCCGACATGCGTACAATGTGTGAAGCCCATTTCTGGTGTCCCCCACCGTGATATTGCTGGAATATTGCTAAAAGCGGCGTAAAACCATACTCACTCACTCAGTGACCGATGTCGGTGTACGATGACACGCAATCGACCACCCGATTTATTTTGTCTCCTCTCGCGATCAACATCGGTTGCTGTTGAAGTATTCTTACCCGGGGTGGCCACGAAGGCAGGTAATAGTGACGTCATTTAACCGCACTATATCCATCACGACTGTTGAGAACGTCCGAGCCATAATTTGCTTTTTGTGTTCTATACAATGTCGAGTCGTCTGTCCCGGAACCCCATTCACCACAGGTTCTGATTCATTCTATTGATAACGGTGACACCAGTTAATGAAGAGTGAGTGAGTTATATCACGGCGTGTCAGCTTAATGTGAGAGGGAAGCCCAAAAGTAATGCAGGTTTCAGATGTTTACCACTTCGGTGAAACCCACGAGCATGGTGCTGACAAACCTAGAAACATAATCGACCCGTGAAGATCCGGGGTAGAATAAGTCTTCAACAACCCATGCTTGCCGTAAAAGGCGACTATGGTTGTCGTAAAAGGCGACTAACGGGATCGGGTGGTCAGGCTCGCTGGCTTGGTTGATACATGTCATCGATACCAATTGCGTGGATCGATGCTCATGGTGTCAATCACTGGATTGTCAGGTCCAGACTCGAACATTTTACAGACCTCCGTCATATAGCTGGAATAATGCTGAGTGCGGCGTTAAACAACAAACAAACAAAGAAACACCAGGGGAAACCTACGATCAAGGGACGCAACTCTGCATAGCGAATGTCGGCGCTTCAGATGACTGGGTCACTGGTAAGGTGAATGGGGATTAACGTCGCGTGGAAGATTGCACTTATTTGTGTGTGTGTGTGTGTGTGTGTGTGTGTGTGTGTGTGTGTGTGTGTGTGTGTGTGTGTGTGTGTGTGCGTGTGGCTGCTTGTACTGTAGTCCGGACTGATGCTGATTTATAGTGCTAGCTCACTGAGATTTCATACAGTAGTCTAACATGAATACCCCACTCAGACACTGTATACTGACTCCAAGCCGTATATAGTACTTGTTTCAGCCCTTTAATGCCGAGCGCCAGACAGGGTTTCAACAAACACCATTTGTTGACGTCTTTAGGTATGATACGGCCGGGGGTCTAACCCTGACTTTCCCTGACGCTCTCCGGGCTGACGCTCTACCACTAACCCACGGAGGCGGTCCAGTTAATTAAGAAGCAACTAAGGACTCTAACTAAAGACATAATGCAGACTCTGAGTTTCTTTACAGATACAACCATCTGCACACATGATATATTTTGTGAAGGATGATATTTAAACAAAATTATATGATCTTGCTATTGCGAGGTATTACTTACATCGACGTAATTGCGAATAGAAGACAAAGAGTTGATTTTATTAGCTGTAGTTATCTTTTATCTTTTTATCTGATAATCAGTGAAAGGATGCAGGTAGACGTTTTTTTCTTAATGGAACCAGCGAGCATGGGTGCTGACAGATCAGTGGCGGAATCAGTGCGAATCTTGTATTCGAACTCACGATTATAGGATTATGGCGCACCAAAGGGACACAACTCTGCTCGTGGAACGGCGGCGCCTTGATCTTGAGGGGCATCCATGGCCCTTGTATCATTAGGTTTGTTGGTTTGTTGTTTAACGCCGCACTTAGCAATATTCCAACTATATGACGGCAGTCTGTAGATAATCGAGTCTGGACATGACAATCAAGTGATTGATATCTTGAGCATCGATCCCCGCAATTGGGAAACGATGACATGCATCAACCAAGTCAACGAGCCTGACCACCCGATCCCGTTAGTCGCCTCTTACGACAAGCATAGACGCCATTTACGGCAAGCATGGGTTACTGAAGACCTATTCCACCCCTTGTATCAAAAGGAACAAGGATACAAGAAATAAGCACGTTTACGTCAAACCGATCAGGTTTTTTAATACTATTGTCATGACTATAATGTTGTTTTCCTTTGTTTCAGATATTCGTCCACTGCAACAACATGCCACGACTAGACTCCCGCGTATTGGCTGGTATTGTTCTGTTATCCTCTTGTTATTATTTAACGTCCGCGACACCCCTCACAAGCCTCCTTCACAACAAACGAAACACAGACACAGCCGTCCCACAAGGCAATGCAGGAAGTGAGGTGGAAGAAGTCCCGCAGAATGGGGAAATGGAACCGCAGCCATATACACCTGACGCATTTCCGGTCAGTGGTGCCCGATATCGTTGAGCCAATTTATAAATAACAGTTATAATACCCATAACAGCAAACGTGATTTTACCAACGTTAAACAGACGTGTGCATGTTTGTTTGTTTGCATGTGCGGCAGTTGGATTTTTTGACAAATGTTGAATGGGATTTTTAAACATTGTAGGATATGAGCCGCAATACGATTGGCTGAAATATGTTGAGTGTGACGGTTACACAGGTATGAGTGTGTGCCTCAATCTGTTTTGGGGGAACGTAAGCTTGAATAATTCTTTGATAAATATTATAATTTATTTCACAGTTCCAAATTATATGGGATGTTTAAATCTCATAACGGGTAGAACTATGAAATGCCTTAAAAACTATGTAATGAGACATCGTTAATTCCAAAAAACCTGAGACAATATAGTTTCGATATGGATTCTGTCGACATTATGGCAAAACTTCCGCCCGTAAACCCTGCTTCGAATTTTAAAATACCGCATTAGCCCTACCTGGAGAGAAGTATTAGAAAATCATTTATACTGGGTTAGGGCTAGGTTTAGGTTGCCCACAACCAAGCAATATTTAAAGTAGTCATTGACAATGTGGTTACGGGTTATTAAGTAACCTCGTCTTAAAGGGAGCCTGCGAGCAGTCAGTTCACAAACGACTTGTGTGTTGGCTTTGTGATCTTAAAGGCACAGGCCTCGTTCCATAAAGTGATCTTTGCGCTACGACTGTCGTATGTGAATGTAAAAGTATGGAAGATACGATCGTCTAAGCGCTAAGGTCATTTGGAGGGCTTAGGACAGTTCAGTGTTCACTCAATAACTTGTCTGTTTTGAGAGATACCTTTAATCAAGATGGTGCACTGCTGACATGTGTAGAGAGGTAACTCCACTGACTGACAGACAGACAGAGAGTCACACAAAATCACTTTAGGTTTTCCTCTAGCACATTCTCCATTCCCTCGCTCACTCTAACGTTGAACGCCATGTTGAGCCCCATTTCACATCACCTCCGTCTATAGTAGTTTTCCTTCTATAACGTTAATGTCATGGCAAGTGTAAAATGAAACGCAAATCTGAATTTGTTCATAATATATTACGCACGCCTAGAGACACATCCAGTCTATGAGTGTAGGATAGTCCTAACTGTAACAACAGCCCCCGGAGTCACAACCAGGTGGCATTTTAAGTTATCGCTAATTTGCCAGAAATTATCACAGCCTGTGAAAGCGAGGTAATCTATCTTTGACCTTTGTATGCAGTTTCTGGGTGATAGGAAAGTTTAGGCCATGGGGGAGATGCTTAGTAAGGTGTTACCCTCATGGGACTTTCGGGGCAGAATAGGTCATACTAGTGTCTTCATATCCCGTACAGGTCAGACACCAAGTTGTCTATGCTACCGTCTTCATATCCCGTACAGGTCAGACATCAGGTTGTCTATGCTACCGTCTTCATATCCCGTACAGGTCAGACACCAAGTTGTCTATGTTAGCGTCTTCATATCCCGTACAGGTCAGACACCAAGTTGTCTATGCTACCGTCTTCATATCCCGTACAGGACAGGCACCAAGTTGTCTATGCTACCGTCTTCATATCCCGTACAGGTCAGACACCAAGTTGTCTATGCTACCGTCTTCATATCCCGTACAGGTCAGACATCAGGTTGTCTATGCTACCGTCTTCATATCCCGTACAGGTCAGACACCAAGTTGTCTATGTTAGCGTCTTCATATCCCGTACAGGTCAGACACCAAGTTGTCTATGCTACCGTCTTCATATCCCGAGCAGGACAGGCACCAAGTTGTCTATGTTAGCGTCTTCATATCCCGTACAGGACAGGCACCAAGTTGTCTATGCTACCGTCTTCATATCCCGTACAGGACAGACACCAAGTTTCCATGTTAGCCTCTTCATATCCCGTACAGGACAGACACCGAGTTTCCATGCTAGCCTCTTCATATCCCGTACAGGACAGACACCAAGTTTCCATGCTAGCCTCTTCATATCCCGTACAGGACAGACACCAAGTTTCCATGCTAGCCTCTTCATATCCCGTACAGGACAGACACCAAGTTTCCATGCTAGCCTCTTCATATCCCGTACAGGACAGACACCAAGTTTCGATGCTAACCTCTTCATATCCCGTACAGGACATACACCAGGTTGTCTATGCTAGCCTCTTCATATCCCGTACAGGACAGACACCAAGTTGTCTATGCTAGCCTCTTCATATCCCGTACAGGACAGGCACCAAGATGTCTATGCTAGCCTCTTCATATCCCGTACAGGACAGACACCAAGTTGTCTATGGCGGCCTCTTCATATCCCGTACAGGACAGGCACCAAGCTGGCAATGCTAGCCTCTTCATATACCATGCAGGACAGGCATCAAGTTGTCAATGCTAGAGTCTTAATATCCCATGCAAGACAGGCACCAGATGTCTATGCCCGAATAAGTCCCCATCACTCTATGCCAGCTCCTTCATGAGATCCAAGACTGAATGGGCCCCCGTCACACTATGCTAGCTCCTTCATGAGATCCAAGACAGAATGGGTCCCCATCACTCTATGCTAGCTCCTTCATGAGATCCAAGACAGAAAGGGTCCCCATCACTCTATGCTAGCTCCTTCATGAGATCCAAGACAGAATGGGTCCCCATCACTCTATGCTAGCTCCTTCATGAGATCCAAGACAGAATGAGTCCCCATCACGCTATGCTAGCTCCTTCATGAGATCCAAGACTGAATGGGTCCCGAGCACTCTATGCTAGCTCCTTCATGAGATCCAAGACAGAATGGTCCCCATTACGCTATGCTAGCTCCTTCATAAGATCCAAGACAGAATGGTCCCCATCACTCTATGCTAGCTCCTTCATGAGATCCAAGACAGAATGAGTCCCCATCACGCTATGCTAGCTCCTTCATGAGATCCAAGACAGAATGAGTCCCCATCACTCTATGCTAGCTCCTTCATGAGATCCAAGACAGAATGGGTCCCCATCACTCTATGCTAGCTCCCTCATGAGATCCAAGACAGAATGAGTCCCCATCACTCTATGCTAGCTCCTTCATGAGATCCAAGACAGAATGGGTCCCCATCACTCTATGCTAGCTCCTTCATAAGATCTAAGACAGAATGAGTTCCCATCACACTATGCTAGCTCCTTCATGAGATCCAAGACAGAATGGGTCCCCATCACACTATGCTAGCTGATGTAAATACATGTAGGTGAGGTGAGATGAAAAGGGAATTTATCGTCGCGGTCGAGATTATTGTAGGGACGATCTTGCACGTGTATGTGGTGTGTGGGGCGTGGGGTAGAGGTGTGGTGTGTGGGGTAGAGGTGTGTGGTGTGGGGTTGAGGTGGGGTTGGGTGGTGTCTGTCTGTATGTCCGTCTGTACTAGTCCAGAGTTAGTATACTGTGTCTGAGTTGGATATTCATGCTCAACTGCAGCATGGTATCTCAGTGGAGCTAGCACTATAAATCGGCATCAGTTTGGACTAGTACAAGCAGACACACACACACTCACACACACACACACACACACACACACACACACACACACACACACACACACACACACACACACACACACACACACACACACACACACACACACACACGTCGCTGTATAAGTGCAATAATCTTGGACGCGACGTTAAACCCCATTTCACCTCACCTGCTAATGCACTCAACCCATATAACGGAATGTCCCATTCTCTCATCCTTTTATTTGGTTATAACTCACGCCCAGGGCTTTCGTATCTTGTCAACACACAAACTAGTTCTGATTTCATTATGATTATGTATAAATGACCATTAGTAGCCAAGAGCACTACTGACTGTGTAGCCAACACACAAAAAACTTGATTAGACAGAGCCTTTCACAAAGGGCAATGCTTGCCTCTTGAAAACATGTTTGGGAATAATTTAAACACGTTATCTTCTAAAAGGCTTCATTTAATTCGAGACAATTAGTTATTCCAAACCTGATTGCTTCTGTCATTATTTGCGTCACCCCTCACATCAGCCATGACGTCACCTACAGCTATTTACATAATAATCAAATCTTTCTTTAACGCTAGTGTCATAGCGATTAAGTTGGCGATCAGACTTGATTCCTGGAATAATAAAAACAAGGACATGCCACATTAAGGAAACCGCTTGTTCAAAGCTAGATAAATCGAAGCTTGCCAACAGGGATACTAATTTGATAGCAAGTAGATTGCAGATACTAAAGACTCGTCAGCTGCTATTGGCGCCAGGGCGAGGAACAGATTGGCTATGCTTAGAGTCTTTTCTGGTGAAGTCTTCTGATAGCTAAATGACAAAATATTGACGTCATAGGAATGGCGCTGGCCTAAGAGAAGACACGGAGAATTGGTCGTTTGCACTGTTAAGTGTAATTTGTAAGTGTCCATGTAGATCGGGACACGGCTCGCTGTCATTAATATGAAGACGTGTATGAGTGAGTGAATGAGTGAGTATGGTTTTACGCCGCTTTTAGCAATATTCCAGCAATATCACGGCGGGGGACACCAGAAATGGGCTTCACACATTGTACCCATGTCGGGAATCGAACCCGGGTCATCGACGTAACGAGCGAACGCTTTAACCACTAGGCTACCCGACCGCCCCGAGACGTGTATGAACGTAGTGTGCATGTCCTATCTGGACTCGTCTGTCAAAACGTTGCCAGCAGTAGTTAAGACTGTTAGTACCTTGGTCGAGTTTTATTGTGTCGATTGGCTGAATACAACAGTTGTGAATTTATATTTGCTTGATTTGTACTCCGAGAGTGGATTTGTCATTGATATGCATTCTGTTAGAGGTTCGGTGGGGTAGCCTTGTGGGTAACGCGTTCGTTCGTCACGCCGAAGGCCCGGGTTCGTTTTCCTACATGGTACATTGTATGATACACATTTTACGTGTCCACCGCCATGATATTGCAGGAATGTTGTTAGATGCGACGTACAACCATACTCACTCACAATGAAATTCCACCAAACACCTGTCAGATTGTGAAAAATATTTTTCCGAAACCCATATGGCCAGGGCTTTTCAGGTTCGGTATATGACGCAGCATTAATTATTCGCATCTGTCATAGGAAAATATACTTTGAAAACAACCCTGTAAAATAACAGTTTTATCTTTTTTTTTACGAATCCTTTTCTCAAAATCGCAATGCCAGAAAACTTGATCAATATTATGATATGTGGTACCATACGTGACGTGGCATAACTCGTGGCGTGGGCGAGTGTGTTTGTTGTTTAACGCCGCACTCAGCAATATTACAGCTATCTGACGGCGTCCTGAAAATGTCTTGACCATATAATCCAGTGACTGATATTAGGAACACGCCGTACTGATACTGTGACACGCAATCAACAATGTCGCCGACCCTGGCCATCTGATCCACTCAGCATCGTACGACAAACATATGTCAGTGGTGACCTATTCTAAACTTATGTTTTTTTTCAGACTTCAAAAATAAACATCAAGAATAAAAGATTATATTTTTGGGTAGTATGAGTACCACTTTAATGGTGTTCCTTTCTATCGGGACATTTTTTAATTCTTATGTAACAGAAAATAGAAGAAAATAAAATATGAAACAAACAACGCCGAATAATACTACAGTGGATGAGTGGATTTACCGAAGCATTCTGCAATGATGATTTTGAGAAGATTTAAATTACTTTAATTTTTGGTTGTTTGTTGTTTAACGCTGCACTTAGCAATATTCCAGCTGCTTCTATATGGCGGCGGTCTGCAAATAATCGAGTCTGGTCTTGTCAATCCAGTGATCGAAATCATGAGCATTAATACACGCAATTGGGATACGATTACATGCATCAACCAAATCAGCGAGTTTGACCACTCGATCCCGTTAGTCCTCTCTTGTGACAAGCATGGGTTGCTGAAGACCTATTCTTACCCGGATCTTAAATGTATCATTTACTGGACTCAGCTTTGGACAGATGGTAATGTTGCGAAGATATAGTCTATTTCTTTTCAGAAACTGATGATACTTTGAATTTCTTACCTTAACATTGTTTTAAAAATTATAAACGTTGGCGTGATGTTGGTGTCATAATTTAGTACATCTTATAAATTGACGTTGGACATACATGCGAAAAGACACTTGCATTGTATTTGGTTTTGTAATGTTTATAACTGCGATCGAGCATCTTTAGAAAACCTAACGGTATAAGTGGACCATTGATCGTGATTATTTACTCTTGTGCCTTCTCTATTGCAGCCCTGCGTGTCAGTAGAATATCTGACAGGTAAGTTGTGCCTGCCTTACTCTAACACACTAACACACTACTCTAACACACTACTCTAACACACTTACACACTAACACACTAACACACTAACACTAACACACTAACACACTAACACACTAACACTAACACACACACTAACACACTAACACTCACTAACACACACACACACTAACACACACTAACACTAACACACACTAACACTAACACAAACACAATAGCACACACAAACACACTAACACACTAACATTAACACACACACACTAACACTAACACACTAACACTAACACACTAACACTAACACACACACACTAACACTAACACACACACACACACACTAACACACACACACACACACTAACACACACACACTAACACTAACACACACACACACTAACACACACACACTAACACTAACACACACACACACTAACACACACACACTAACACACACACACACACTAACACACACACACTAACACAAACACACACTAACACACACACACTAACACACACACACTAACACACACACACACTAACACAAACACACACTAACACAAACACACACTAACACAAACACACACTAACACAAACACACACTAACACACACACACTAACACAAACACACACTAACACACACACACTAACACACACACACACTAACACACACACACACTAACACACACACACTAACACTAACACACTAACACTAACACACACACACACACACTAACACACACACACTAACACACACACACTAACACTAACACACTAACACACACACACACTAACACACACACACACTAACACACACACACTAACACAAACACACTAACACAGTAACACACTAACACACTAACACTCACTAACACACACACACTAACACTAACACTAACACTAACACACACACACACACTAACACTAACACACACACATTAATACACACACACTAACACTAACACACACTAACACTAACACACACTAACACACACTAACACACACACACTAACACACACACACTAACACTAACACACTAACACTAACACACTAACACACTAACACTAACACAGTAACACACTAACACACTTACACTAACACACACTAACACACACACAAACTAACACACACTAACACACACACTAACACACACACTTACACACACACTAACACACACACTAACACTAACACACACACTAACACACACGGACGCATGCACGCACGCACGCACACACACACACACACACACACACACTCACACACACTAACACACACGCCACCGACACATCATTTACATCTATATTTCCTTCACTCTCTCCCCTCTCATTCTATCTCCTCTCTCACACACCTCTCTCACACTCCTCTCTCTCTCTCTCTCTCTCTCTCTCTCTCTCTCTCTCTCTCTCTCGTCCGCTCCTCTGTCTCACACTCTCTCATACTCTTTGTGCTGAGTTTGTAAAAGTTATTTTTTCTAACCTTTATAGGGATAAGTGTATAAGTAAGTGATTGTCACACTTATACAGGTAGAAGTGTTTGTTGCGCAAGGTTTCGAGCATAGGTAGGAATTGAGAATCTCATTTTGATTCTAAACTGCACATTAGACGAGTCAAACACTGAAATCGTCCGGATGACAGAAAGCGTAATAATAGGCTCTCACAACAGCGAGTAACGAAATACAGATCGTTAACGGAGGAGTCACTATGTTCAGACAGAGAGTACACACACTCGCTTACCCAAAACAAACAATCCGCCCACACGAAGGAAAGCTTCTACACCCCATTTCCTCGGAATGAATATTCACCATGGGTCATAAGTATTATCAGTCAGACATTATCGACATGGATACGTGTTCAACGGTGCCCGCTTACACTCTTCTCGAAAAGCTGGCCGACCGCTTACCGTGTACAGCATTGCACTGTTCTGTTTAAGCCTGCACTGGTACGGCATACCAATACCATCAGACACAGTCTACTGTCTTGTACAATAAGACACAGTCTACTGTCTTGTACAGTAAGACACAGTCTACTGTCTTGTACAATAAGACACAGTCTACTGTCTAGTACAATAAGACACAGTCTACTGTCTAGTACAATAAGACACAGTCTACTGTCTAGTACAATAAGACACAGTCTACTGTCTTGTAAATAAGACACAGTCTACTGTCTTGTACAATAAGACACAGTCTACTGTCTTGTACAATCAGACACAGTCTACTGTCTAGTACAATAAGACACAGTCTACTGTCTAGTACAATAAGACACAGTCTACTGTCTAGTGCAATAAGACACAGTCTACTGTCTTGTACAAAAAGACACAGTCTACTGTCTTGTACAATAAGACACAGTCTACTGTCTAGTACAATAAGACACAGTCTACTCTCTACTACAATAAGACACAGTCTACTGTCTAGTACAATAAGACACAGTCTACTGTCTAGTACAATAAGACACAGTCTACTGTCTAGTACAATAAGACACAGTCTACTGTCTTGTACAATGAGACACAGTCTACTGTCTTGTAAATAAGACACAGTCTACTGTCTAGTACAATAAGACACAGTCTACTGTCTTGTAAATAAGACACAGTCTACTGTCTAGTACAATAAGACACAGTCTACTGTCTAGTACAATAAGACACAGTCTACTGTCTAGTACAATAAGACACAGTCTACTGTCTAGTACAATAAGACACAGTCTACTGTCTTGTACAATGAGACACAGTCTACTGTCTTGTAAATAAGACACAGTCTACTGTCTAGTACAATAAGACACAGTCTACTGTCTAGTACAATAAGACACAGTCTACTGTCTAGTAAAATAAGACACAGTCTACTGTCTTGTACAATAAGACACAGTCTACTGTCTTGTAAATAAGACACAGTCTACTGTCTTGTACAATAAGACACAGTCTACTGTCTTGTACAATAAGACACAGTCTACTGTCTTGTAAATAAGACGCAGTCTACTGTCTTGTAAATAAGACACAGTCTACTGTCTTATACAATAAGACTCAGTCTACTGTCTAGTACAATAAGACTCAGTCTACTGTCTTGTAAATAAGACACAGTCTACTGTCTTATACAATAAGACTCAGTCTACTGTCTAGTACAATAAGACTCAGTCTACTCTCTAGTACAACAGGACACAGTCTACTGTCTTATACGATAAGACACAGTCTACTCTCTAGTACATCAGGACACAGTCTACTCTCTAGTACAACAGGACACAGTCTACTCTCTAGTACAATAGGACACAGTCTACTCTCTAGTACCATCAGACACAGTCTACTGTCTAGTGCAATAAGACACAGTTTACTCTCTAGTACAATAAGACACAGTCTACTGTCTAGTGCAACAAGACACAGTCTACTGTCTAGTGCAACAAGACACAGTCTACTCTCTAGTACAATAAAACACAGTCTACCGTCTAGTACATTATGACACAGTCTACTCTCTAGTTCAATAAGACACAGTCTACTGTCTAGTGCAATAAGACACAGTCTACTGTCTTGTACAAAAAGACACAGTCTACTGTCTTGTACAATAAGACACAGTCTACTGTCTAGTACAATAAGACACAGTCTACTCTCTACTACAATAAGACACAGTCTACTGTCTAGTACAATAAGACACAGTCTACTGTCTAGTACAATAAGACACAGTCTACTGTCTAGTACAATAAGACACAGTCTACTGTCTTGTACAATGAGACACAGTCTACTGTCTTGTAAATAAGACACAGTCTACTGTCTAGTACAATAAGACACAGTCTACTGTCTTGTAAATAAGACACAGTCTACTGTCTAGTACAATAGGACACAGTCTACTGTCTAGTACAATAAGACACAGTCTACTGTCTAGTACAATAAGACACAGTCTACTGTCTAGTACAATAAGACACAGTCTACTGTCTTGTACAATGAGACACAGTCTACTGTCTTGTAAATAAGACACAGTCTACTGTCTAGTACAATAAGACACAGTCTACTGTCTAGTACAATAAGACACAGTCTACTGTCTAGTAAAATATGACACAGTCTACTGTCTTGTACAATAAGACACAGTCTACTGTCTTGTAAATAAGACACAGTCTACTGTCTTGTACAATAAGACACAGTCTACTGTCTTGTACAATAAGACACAGTCTACTGTCTTGTAAATAAGACGCAGTCTACTGTCTTGTAAATAAGACACAGTCTACTGTCTTATACAATAAGACTCAGTCTACTGTCTAGTACAATAAGACTCAGTCTACTGTCTTGTAAATAAGACACAGTCTACTGTCTTATACAATAAGACTCAGTCTACTGTCTAGTACAATAAGACTCAGTCTACTCTCTAGTACAACAGGACACAGTCTACTGTCTTATACGATAAGACACAGTCTACTCTCTAGTACATCAGGACACAGTCTACTCTCTAGTACAACAGGACACAGTCTACTCTCTAGTACAATAGGACACAGTCTACTCTCTAGTACCATCAGACACAGTCTACTGTCTAGTGCAATAAGACACAGTTTACTCTCTAGTACAATAAGACACAGTCTACTGTCTAGTGCAACAAGACACAGTCTACTGTCTAGTGCAACAAGACACAGTCTACTCTCTAGTACAATAAAACACAGTCTACCGTCTAGTACATTATGACACAGTCTACTCTCTAGTTCAATAAGACACAGTCTACTGTCTAGTGCAACAAGACACAGTCTACTGTCTAGTACAATGGGACACAGTCTACTCTCTAGTACAATAAGACACAGTCTACCGTCTAGTACAATAGGACACAGTCTACTCTCTTCTACAATAAGACACAGTCTACTCTCTAGTACGATTAGACACAGTCTACTCTCCACTACAATAAGACACAGTCTACTCTCTAGTACAATAAGACACAGTCTACTGTCTAGTACAATAAGACACAGTCTACTGTCTAGTACAATAAGACACAGTCTACTCTCTAGTTCAGTAGGACACAGTCTACTCTCTACTACAATAAGACCCAGTCTACTCTCTACTACAATAAGACACAGTCTACTCTCTACTACAATAAGACACAGTCTACTCTCTACTACAATAAGACACAGTCTACTGTCTAGTACAATAAGACACAGTCTACTGTCTAGTACAATAAGACACAGTCTACTGTCTAGTACAATAAGACACAGTCTACTGTCTTGTACAATGAGACACAGTCTACTGTCTTGTAAATAAGACACAGTTTACTGTCTAGTACAATAAGACACAGTCTAATGTCTAGTACAATAAGACACAGTCTACTGTCTAGTACAATAAGACACAGTCTACTGTCTAGTACAATAAGACACAGTCTACTGTCTTGTAAATAAGACACAGTCTACTGTCTAGTACAATAAGACACAGTCTACTGTCTTGTACAATAAGACACAGTCTACTGTCTTGTAAATAAGACACAGTCTACTGTCTTGTACAATAAGACTCAGTCTACTGTCTTATACAATAAGACACAGTCTACTGTCTTGTACAATAAGACTCAGTCTACTGTCTTATACAATAAGACTCAGTCTACTGTCTAGTACAATAAGACTCAGTCTACTGTCTTGTAAATAAGTGACAGTCTACTGTCTTATACAATAAGACTCAGTCTACTGTCTAGTACAATAAGACTCAGTCTACTGTCTAGTACAATAAGACACAGTCTACTCTCTAGTACAACAGGACACAGTCTACTGTCTTATACGATAAGACACAGTCTACTCTCTAGTACATCAGGACACAGTCTACTCTCTAGTACAACAGGACACAGTCTACTCTCTAGTACAATAGGACACAGTCTACTCTCTAGTACCATCATACACAGTCTACTGTCTAGTGCAATAAGACACAGTTACTCTCTAGTACAATAAGACACAGTCTACTGTCTAGTGCAACAAGACACAGTCTACTGTCTAGTGCAACAAGACACAGTCTACTCTCTAGTACAATAAAACACAGTCTACCGTCTAGTACATTATGACACAGTCTACTCTCTAGTACAATGAGACACAGTCTACCGTCTAGTACAATAGGACGCAGTCTACTCTCTACTACAATAAGACACAATCTACTGTCTAGTACAATACGACACAGTCTACTCTCTACTACAATAAGACACAGTCTACTCTCTACTACAATAAGACACAGTCTACTGTCTAGTAAAATAAGACACAGTCTACTGTCTTGTACAATAAGACACAGTCTACTGTCTAGTACAATAAGACACAGTCTACTCTCTAGTTCAGTAGGACACAGTCTACTCTCTACTACAATAAGACCCGGTCTACTCTCTACTACAATAAGACCCGGTCTACTCTCTACTACAATAAGACACAGTCTACTGTCTAGTACAATAAGACACAGTCTACCGTCTAGTACAATAAGACACAGTCTACTCTCTACTACAATAAGACACAGTCTACTCTCTACTACAATAAGACACAGTCTACTGTCTAGTACAATAAGACACAGTCTACTCTCTACTACAATAAGACACAGTCTACTCTCTACTACAATAAGACACAGTCTACTCTCTACTACAATAAGACACAGTCTACTGTCTACTACAATAAGACACAGTCTACTCTCTACTACAATAAGACACAGTCTACTCTCTACTACAATAAGACACAGTCTACCGTCTCTCCGGGCGGGCGCTCTTCCACGAGGCCACAGAGGCGGTCCATAGTCGCAAACATGTAATTGTTGAAAGGAACAAAGTCTAGATGTCATTGATAGGAACACATTCAAATGATGACTTTAATAACAATTTCGAATAGTTTTGCTTAATCCTAAAATTACGCTTGTATTTTGGGCCAAAAAGGGCCGTTGTCCCACCTAGTTCTTTCAGAAAAAAAGAAGAAGTAGGTCTTGATATGGGAATTAACTCTTTGAAATGTTTCAGCAGTTATTTTCAACCGACCGTTTAAATATTTAACTGTATTAACTTAACTAAATAATTAATTTAACATCTTAACTTAACATCCTTTTTTAACAAACATGAAACAATAACATCAATACCATAAAATCATCATCATATTTCATTGATAACTTACAAATCTAACATTAAGTAATACACGTAGCAAATGTTATATATTTGGGATAACACTTTCTCAGTCAAGTACAGAGTGTCGTACTTTTTGGGTTGAGTCCCGTCCGGGATTCGAAGCTTGCACTGCCAGAGTGAAGAACCCAATCGCCAGCACCGGTTCGAATCCCGGACGGGACTCAACCCCCAAAAGTACGAGAATCTGTGCTTTACTAAGAAAGTGTTATCCGAAATATAACATTGGTTACATTTGACCACTTTCTAAATGACATTGTGTATTCATTAAGTAATAAAATCATAATTAACACCATTTCATATATTACATCGTCTATCATAACACACACAATACAAAATTAGTTTAATCACTTGAATTAGGTAACCCCTGAAGATCCGGGGTAGAAAAGGTCTTCAGCAACCCGTGCTTGGTGTAAAAGGTGACTATGCTTGTCGTAAGAGGCGACTAACGGGATCGAGTGGTCAGGCTCGCTGACTTGGTTGATGTATGTCATCGTAACCCAATTGCATGGATCGATGCTCATGATATCAATCACTGGATTACATATTAAAATATACGTCATTTGTTAAGTGTGTAAAATATATAGAACATGATTTCGTCTAAAGCATGCATGCTTTCTGGATATTTCAGTGCTGAAGGATAGGTTTGCCACTCAGATTGACAGGAACAACGACGGCAGGGCAACATTTGAGGAGATGCGACGTCACCTACAGGACTACAACCCTAACGTTAGAGATGCAGCCGTTGCAGGCTTTATCGCTAGGAGAGACGAGAACGGTAGGTCGAGATGTGGTGGGGTGCGGTACGAGTTCAGGCTTTATCGCTAGGAGAGACGAGAACGGTAGGTCGAGATGTGGTGGGGTGCGGTGCGAGTGCTGGTTGGAGGGGAAGTGGGAGTGTTGGTTGGATGGGAAGTGGGGGTGTTGGTTTGAGGGACACTAAGGGTTGTTGGTTGAATACGAGGATGGGGTTTTGGTTAGATGAGAACTGGGGGTGTTGGTTAGATAGGAAGTGGGGGGTGTTGGTTAGATAGGAAGTGGGGGTTTTGGTTAGATGAGAACTGGGGGTGTTAGTTAGATAGGAAGTGGGGGTTTTGATTAGATAGGAAGTGGGGGTGTTGGTTAGATAGGAAGTGGGGTTGTTGGTTAGATAGGAAGTGGGGGTGTTAGTTAGATAGGAAGTGGGGGTGTTAGTTAGATAGGAAGTGGTGGTATTGGTTAGATAGGAAGTTGGGGTGTTGGTTAGATAGGAAGTGGGGATGTTGGTTAGATAGGAAGTGGGGATGTTGGTTAGATAGGTAGTGGGGGTGTTGGTTAGATAGGTAGTGGGAGTGTTAGTTAGATAGGAAGTGTGGGTGTTAGTTAGATAGGTAGTGGAGATGTTGGTTAGATAGGTAGTGGGGGTGTTGGTTAGATAGGAAGTGGCGATGTTGGTTAGATAGGTAGTGGGGGTGTTGGTTAGATAGGTAGTGGGGGTGTTAGTTAGATAGGAAGTGGGGGTGTTAGTTAGATAGGTAGAGGAGATGTTGGTTAGATAGGAAGTGGGGATGTTGGTTAGATAGGAAGTGGGGGTATTGGTTAGATAGGAAGTGGGGGTGTTGATTAGATAGGAAGTGGGGGTGTTGATTAGATAGGTAGTAGGGGTGTTGGTTAGATAGGAAGTGGGGGTGTTGGTTAGATAGGAGGTGGGGGTGTTGATTAGATAGGAAGTGGGGGTGTTGGTTAAATAGGAGGTGGGGGTGTTGATTAGATAGGAAGTTGGGGTGTTGGTTAGATAGGAGGTGGGGGTGTTGATTAGATAGGAAGTGGGG
Organism: Haliotis rufescens; assembly: GCF_023055435.1. Taxonomy (NCBI): domain Eukaryota; kingdom Metazoa; phylum Mollusca; class Gastropoda; order Lepetellida; family Haliotidae; genus Haliotis; species Haliotis rufescens. Next base: position 35,511,840 of record NW_025964383.1, read on the forward strand.
GTGTTGATTAGATAGGAAGTTGGGGTGTTAGTTAGATAGGAAGTGGGGGTGTTGATTAGATAGGAAGTGGGGGTGTTGATTAGATAGGTAGTAGGGGTGTTGGTTAGATAGGAAGTGGGGGTGTTAGTTAGATAGGAAGTGGGGATGTTGGTTAGATAGGAAGTGGAGATGTTGGTTAGATAGGAAGTGGGGGTATTTGTTAGATAGGAAGTGGGGGTGTTGATTAGATAGGAAGTGGGGGTTTTGATTAGATAGGTTGTAGGGGTGTTGGTTAGATAGGAAGTGGGGGTGTTGGTTAAATAGGAGGTGGGGGTGTTGATTAGATAGGAAGTGGGGGTGTTGGTTAAATAGGAGGTGGGGGTGTTGATTAGATAGGAAGTTGGGGTGTTGGTTAGATAGGAGGTTGGGGTGTTAATTAGATAGGAAGTGGGGGTGTTGATTAGATAGGAAGTTGGGGTGTTGGTTAAATAGGAAGTGGGCGAGTTGATTAGATAGGAAGTTGGGGTGTTGGTTAAATAGGAGGTGGGGGTGTTGGTTGGATGAAACCAACAAACACGGATATGATCCTTACAAACCCATGGTCGTAACCGAAGCAAAACTTGGATTTGAACTAATGACCAGCGGCTCCTGAGATTTCTAAATATAAACGACGATAGCAACCTATCACAACGATTGTAGTAGGACGATTTTTGACTTACATCTAAGACTATTCCACTTGTCCAGAACCTATTGCCACATATACCATTTCAGAACACAGAAAGGAGTGAGTGAGTGAGTTGGGTTTATCGCCGCTTTTAACAGTATTCCAGTTATATCACGACGTGTCAGCTTAATGTGGGAGGAAAGCCCGAAGAGATGCAGGTATCAGACGTTTACCACTTCGGTGAAACCCACGAGCAGGGTATGGGGCTGACAAACCTAGAAACATAATCGGGGCGAACCGGGATTCGTCCAAGGGACTCAACTCTGCACAGCGAATCGCGGCGCCTTAGACGACTGGGCCACCCGTGCCCCCACTCAGAAAGGAATTGAAATCCAGTTTCCACCCTTGCCGAACTTGTCTGGAATAACTGGGCTCGATCGTAGCGCCACCAGTGACTATTACCAGCTATGTCCCTTCTAAGCATCTCCTATGGACCAATCAGATTCCACCTCTCGTACCACTTGCGTTTGCTTCACACAGAATTGTGGCGCCCAGTCAGGAAGATCTGATCGATAATCAAGATTTATATTGTGATAAAACGGGTCTTACATCGCGAAATGCATCAAATCACGCGAGCACCGTGATTAAAAACATAAAAGATTTGGAAAATATCTGCTGACAACGAGTTGGTGGTGCACATGCTTTGCAAATCCTGCAATCGACCGAAATCTGCACGACAGTTTACGAACCGGATTTCGATTTCGGTGCGCGATTTTGATTGGACTATGCATAGACTCGTTAGTCCAGCCAAAATGTAACTCCATAATACGAGCCTAGTTCGGCAAGGGTGGAAACTGGACTTTTATAGTCAGTTAACTCTCTTGCCTCGGGAAGATGATTTATGTCTTAAAGCGTTCCACATCAACAGTGGAAGGTTCCCATTGCGTGGGTGACCACAGAAGAAGCGATCGTAATTACTGTATTACAGTAGCAGAACATAAGACGGTAATTTAACAGACAATGAATATAGTACACTTCAACGCTCAAAGGGAAAATTGAATGTGACATTTATGATGTCCTGGACCATAAAGTCAGACGTTGGAGTAATTGATACCTGATACTCAATGTCTAATACCTCTAGTACCGCCGTGCCCACAGCGCTGTATTCGCTGATGTATGCACTCTTATACCTCCCATTAGCCTCCTAAGCAGCTTGCAGACAAATACATCATGGTATTACAAGTCTTCGTATTGAAACATCCCTTTAAGTCCTCGTGTGGATTTGTTTCAATTACCATTACGCGGAGGAACACTGTTTTCTGAGAAAGATGTATATTGGCGATTAAAGTACGAGTCTGACGTCATTACAACGCTTACTTCAAGACAGTCTGTACAAAATACCTTTAGAATGCCCTCTTTAACGTTTTCTATCAACAGATTGACCTTTTGGTGCGTTACATATCCATGCTAGATTTTTCGGAAACCATTAAACTCAACTTTCGAATTATTTTTTTGCCTTGAAAATAATATATTTCTAACAGAACTCTTTCAATCTGGTAAAATCCAGACAATATTCGATTGATGAGTGATGTTCAAAGAAGTGATTGGTCGATATCCCACTGGACATACATGGGCTGTGTTCTACGACATAATGTATTACTAAAATGATGGTAATGGATTTGATGGAAGACTTTGCACATGACTGTATGACAAGAAGGATGACTTCAGCATTTCAATAATCAATTTTCCCTTCATGTCGAGCACCATTCCAGCATCTTCAGCCTTTGGTGTCTGCATTTCACAAATTTCTAGATACAATTGAGTATGCTCTTTCTACGGAGATTTCAAAGATACGACTCTTGCTCAGAAGTTGTTTCATCACCTCCAACATTCAAGGCTTTAGCAAAGCTTTCAAAAAGTTTTATGACTGACATTCGGAGTTCATTTCCAAATTTTGACACATCAGTGACGAAAATGATGCCGTGTGTGTGTGTGCGTGCGTGCGCGTGTGTGCGCGTGTGTGCGTGCGTGTGTGCGTGCGTGTGTGTGCGTGCGTGCGTGTGTGTGGTACCATACCATAGTTTAACATGGATACCCCAATCAGACAAATTCCGAGCCGACCAGTCCTTATTTTATGCCTTCATGCCGAGTGCCATACAGGGAAACAACAAGTACCATCTCTTAACGTCTTATGACGCGGCCGGGAAGCGAATCCATGACTTTCTTTTCTCCGACCAGACGTTCTACCTTTAGACCAAACATACATTTGAAAGTTTACATGTAATCGGTAACACGAAGAGTAAATGCAACGCTATAACTCATGTCATGATCTGTTTGCACAATAATGATTACCAAATCTGCAAATTTGCTTCACTGGTCATTGGTATCATCTTGCATTTGTATGTTAAATTTTGTTTCTAAATGTGACGCATCAGTCACTAAAATGATGTCCAATACAGGACAGGCTAACCGTTTCGCGAAAACCTGGTGTCATCATTATTTGATATTTACACCCGGGGCACAACCAAAGATAACCAAGACCAGACTCTTTTCGAATTAGATGAAATGTCTTGAATGGAAGTTCCGTCTTTAGTGTTTCTTTGACTGGCAAGAGAATTGCGTCTCCTGTGGAAGGGATGAAAGCGTCTGTACAACCGTTGAAGTTTCTCCATCGACATTACTATTGTAAGGACATAAAAAACCTCTCATTGTGCACTACAGAAGGATTAGTTGTCGCCACCAATGAAGGATAGACAAAGAAGGGATATACTCTGCTGTAAATAGACAATTCATCCGCATCTGTTCCCAAACATTTGCCTCTGGATCCATTTTACTTTTAACAAGGTTTTGGCCACCGTCGTAAAAGCAGGCAATCCTCATCAACGGGGATGAGTGTTGAGTTTCAAAAGCAAGGGAAGTGCTTTTTAAATCTCCATCACGTTTAAAAACAAAGTACTATCTGATACGTTTATAGGAGCTCATTCACGTAGCCTATTGGTGTCCATTTCAGATCGTGGTATTGATTTGTTTAGTCCTGGAGTCTGCATGATTGGCAGTTTAGAAATGGTAAACCGTCAGATCAAAGTGCATACACATTTCATCCTGTTTGATGGCTGAACGGGGAACAGCTGGGGAGACTTAATAGGCCCATGGTTGTTTTTATGATGAAACACACAAGACTAACCGTTCAGTACACGCCTAAAATGTCTGTTAATGGTTCTGAGATTAGGGTTTGGGATGTCTCATTACTGTTGAGGCGTCGTCAAACTTGAGAAACATTTGCGAGTTTTTAGCTGCGTGTTTTTAAGGTGGAAACCGCATTGGCGTGATGCTTGTCATTTTCTGTAAACGTTTTTAACAAATTACTTTCATTTCAACAGTATTCAGATTTGCTGGCATTTCCTGGCGACATTACCTTTCCTTGTTTATTTTTGCGAGTTTGAAGATGTTCTCCTGCAACTGTGACATGTTTCAAATAAGGCCCCGTTCCTAAAAATAACCAAGCGCTACGGCTATCCATACTCAATACTTTAACGTAATGTGAGACAGTTATGTTGGTGTATACAATGTGAGACAGTTATGTTGGTGTATACAATGTGAGACAGTTATGTTGGTGTATACAATGTGTGGCAGTTATATTGGTGTATACAATGTGTGGCAGTTATATTGGTGTATACAATGTGTGGCAGTTATATTGGTGTATACAATGTGTGGCAGTTATATTGGTGTATACAATGTGGGGCAGTTATATTGGTGTATACAATGTGTGGCAGTTATATTGGTGTATACAATGTGTGGCAGTTGTATTGGTGTATACAATGTGTGGCAGTTGTATTGGTGTATACAATGTGTGGCAGTTGTATTGGTGTATACAATGATTGGCAGTTGTATTGGTGTATACAATGTGTGGCAGTTGTATTGTTGTATACAATGTGTGGCAGTTATATTGGTGTATACAATGTGTGACAGTTATGTTTGTGTATACAATGTGGGGCAGTTATATTGGTGTATACAATGTGTGGCAGTTATATTGGTGTATACAATGTGTGGCAGTTATGTTTGTGTATACAATGTGTGGCAGTTATATTGGTGTATACAATGTGAGACAGTTATATTGGTGTATACAATGTGTGGCAGTTATATTGGTGTATACAATGTGTGGCAGTTATATTGGTGTATAAAATGTGGGGCAGTTATATTGGTGTATAAAATGTGGGGCAGATATATAGGTATGTACAATCTGGAGCTGTTATATTGGTGTATAAAATGTGTGGCAGTTATATTGGTGTATAAAATGTGGGGCAGATATATAGGTATGTACAATGTGAGACAGTTATATTGGTGTATAAAATGTGGGGCAGTTATATTGGTGTATAAAATGTGGGGCAGATATATTGGTGTATACAATGTGGGGCAGTTATATTGGTGTATAAAATGTGGGGCAGTTATATTGGTGTATAAAATGTGGGGCAGTTATATTGGTGTATACAATGTGTGGCAGTTATGTTTGTGTATACAATGTGTGGCAGTGATATTGGTGTATACAATGTGGGGCAGTTATATTGGTGTATACAATGTGTGGCAGTGATATTGGTGTATACAATGTGTGGCAGTTATATTGGTGTATACAATGTGTGGCAGTGATATTGGTGTATACAATGTGTGGCAGTTATATTGGTGTATAAAATGTGGGGCAGTTATTTTGGTGTATACAATGTGTGGCAGATATATAGGTATGTACAATCTGGAGCTGTTATATTGGTGTATACAATGTGGGGCCGATATATGGGGCAATGCGACTGGGCTTGCCACTGACTCCCACCTGACATTGCTGAGTATGTGAAGGAAGTTCGCTGATATTGTGTTATGTTTTATGTCAGTCTGCAGTGTTTCGTCAATCTGCGGTGTTTCGTCAGTCTGCAGTGTTTCGTCAGTCTGCAGTGTTTCGTCAGTCCGCAGTGTTTCGTCAGCCTGCAGTGTTTCGTCAGTCTGCAGTGTTTCGTCAGTCTGCAGTGTTTCGTCAGCCTGCAGTGTTTCGTCAGTCTGCGGTGTTTCGTCAGTCTGCAGTGTTTCGTCAGCCTGCAGTGTTTCGTCAGTCTGCAGTGTTTCGTCAGCCTGCAGTGTTTCGTCAGTCTGCAGTGTTTCGTCAGTCTGCAGTATTTCATCAGTGATAAGGGTCGGTAGGGACTCTTGTGCTTCTATCGTTCGCTCTTTACACAGAAGCAAACCATGGTTGAAGTCCCCACATGTGGACATTATACGAAGCGGGTTCTTTTCTCAAGTGATATCACTGGGATAATGCTAAGAGCTGTGTAAATACCTTACTCCTTCAATGACGTTGAATGTATACAGTGCAGGTTGCACACGTTGCTCACAAGAACAGAGGGGTCTTTCATTTCGGACAAGTCCCTTTCAGGCAAATAAATTTGTTCGACTGGTTAAACATAATATGTGCTGATCCATGTCTTACAGAATGAAATCTCTCCATTCCTTGTGTGTAAGAAACGGTTATAATATTTACACTATATTGGTTTTGCGTCTCTTAAGAAATATCGACCTAGTTTCGACTTTCAGTACAATTTGGTACATTTACTTGATATGAAACATATTACTTGAAAATTGTTTAGAAATTCTCGGAAGATTGGAATACGTGGGAAATATAAAGAATTGATCAGAATCTTAATGATATTACAACACTTCAATAATGTCAATTCACAACATTTCCCGGAAGCAATAAACGTAATAAAATCCTTTCCTCTTGAGAAGGACAAGGAGTCGACCAGACCGAAGGAAGCAATATTCAGCGGAGTGGTTCTCAAGTGCAACTCAGTAAATACCACCAACCGGTCCATCAATAGAGAATTATTTCTGACAGAACCAGTCGCTTAGATAACTCTCGGATTTGATTAAATAGATTGCTGGGAGGGTGTTCCCCTTGTCTATTGCTCCCGTGAATCTCTGTAGACGAGTCCCTGTTGGAGTGTCGCAGCACTACCAAATCATTAGACACAACCGTGTTGGTCTTGCTGTGTTATGGCGCAGTTCTAATAGGCACAAAGGGATATTGAGACACTTGTCACCAAATCCATCAACAGCACTTTTCAAAGCAGACATACTCTTGAAGCTGTATCCCTCTGCGGCCATTTGTTTAACGTCACACCAACGGCAATTAATGTGTTTGCAGTGAAACATCATTCTTCCGGATGGTGCTGTTCTCAGTGAAATCGTTCTGATGAACAAGTTTTCCGGATTATCGAGTCGTATTATGTAACAGTGAAATGTTCCCTTGGGTCACAGTCAGATCCGTGGACCTGGGCGAATTCTCAAATTCCCGCCCTTGTATTACCAATGGCTAGACTAATTGACATGACATGGCCATTAACGTAGGACTTAATTTTAAAGTTGTGTACTGATATAAACTGAAAAGGGAGTGAGTAAGTGAGTTTGAATAACGCCGCCTAGCATTATTTGGGTGTGTCAGTTTAATGTGGGTGGAAAGCCCGAAGTGATGCATGTCTTAGACGTATACCTCTCAGGTGACCCACGAGCACGGGTATGGTGCTGAGAAATCTTTAAACATAATCAGAATGAACGGGGATTTCATTTTACGAATATAAGATTCTGGCACAGCTAAGGGACGCGAGTTGCGCCGCCTTAAACGACGGAGCTTCTTGTGGCCTCGACTTTCTAGTGTATATAATACGCTCTTGAAGAAAATGCGCATCCCCAATTTCTACGACTGGGCACACGCGCCTCCAACAACCCTCGATGACGATACAATACGTCATAATGTAAAACGTAATTTCAGGCACGGCGTCTAATGACAAAGGGGCTGTGCTTTTCAGCTACGAAATTAAAGAAAAACCTAAAGTGTTACGAAGAATATATGGATTATCTGTCCGAATTATCAGTAAAATATAAAGGTTCTGTCTGTAAATGACCAAGGTTCTGTCTGTAAAAGATCCAGGTTCTGTCTTTAAATGACCATGGTTCTGTCTTTAAAAGATCAAGGTTCTGTCTGTAAAAGACCAAGGTTCTGTCTGTAAAAGATCCAGGTTCTGTCTATAAAAGATCAAGGTTCAGTCTGTAAATGATCCAGGTTCTGTCTATAAAAGATCCAGGTTCTGCCTGTAAAAGATCCAGGTTCTGTCTGTAAAAGATCCAGGTTCTGCCTGTAAAAGATCCAGGTTCTGTCTGTAGAAGATCCAGGTTCTGTCTGTAAAAGATCAAGGTTCTGTCTGTAAAAGATCCAGGTTCTGTCTGTAAAAGATCAAGGTTCTGTCTGTAAAACACCAAGGTTCTGTCTGTAAAAGATCCAGGTTCTGTCTATAAAAGATCAAGGTTCTGTCTGTAAATGATCCAGGTTCTGTCTATAAAAGATCAAGGTTCTGTGTGTAAAAGATCCAGGTTCAGTCTGTAAATGATCCAGGTTCAGTCTGTAAATGATCCACGTTCTGTCTGTAAAAGTTCCAGGTTCTGCCTGTAAAAGATCAAGGTTCTATCTGTAAAAGATCAAGGTTCTGCCTGTAAAAGATCAAGGTTCTGTCTGTAAACGATCCAGGTTCAGTCTGTAAAAGATCCAGGTTCTGTCTGTAAAAGATCCAGGTTCTGTCTGTAAAAGATCCAGGTTCTGTCTGTAAAAGATCCAGGTTCTGTCTGTAAAAGATCCAGGTTCTGTCTGTAAAAGATCCAGGTTCTGTCTGTAAAAGATCAAGGTTCTGCCTGTAAAAGACCCAGGTCCTTTTCTGCTACAAAATTAAAGAAAAACCCAAAGTGTTAGAAAAGAATATATGGATTATCTGTCAATTTAATTTGAACCTTTGTGAGGGAATTTCTACAATACCTCAGGGGGACAGGTAATCTTTTATTCCGACATCCAAATAGATTATAATTTAATTTACCTATAAACACTGTCATGATCAATAGATGACGTCATGCACTGACAAGACGTCACGTTGGTAAGAGCAGCTTCCCGTCCCTCAAAGCGATCTTAGCGCTAGGACGATCATTAACATTGACTTACAATCAAAACAAGGGTATAGCCCATTCGGTGCGTCTCAGGCAGTCCAATAGAATCTCGGTCAGAACTGTCTGGAATCCATAGAGGAACAAGTTTCGAGCACGTGGCTATCGCATGACGCCGCAAAAGCCGGTGTCAGGCGTGAGCCTTATATAACATATAATTGTTCAAACTGTTTCCCATTTGCTTTTCTCTTCAAATCACAGCGGATACCTAATTTCTGTAAAACACAGAATAACTTGTCTTCCAAAGCCACTGCCGTGTTTTTTCGAATTACGCAAATTACAAGGATCTTTCTATACATGATCAAGGTTCTGTCTGTAAAAGATCAAGGTTCTGCCTGTAAAAGATTCAGGTTCTGTCTGTAAATGATCAAGGTTCTGTCTGTAAAAGATCCAGGTTCTGTCTGTAAAAGATCCAGGTTCTGTCTGTAATTGACGAAGGTTCTGTCTGTAAAAGATCAAGGTTCTGTCTGTAAAAGATCCAGGTTCTGTCTGTAAATGACAAAGGTTCTGTCTGAAAAAGATCCAGGTTCTGTCTGTAAATGACCAAGGCTCTGTCTGTAAAAGATCAAGGTTCTGTCTGTAAATGACCAAGGTTCTGTCCGTAAAGGATCTATGTGTTGTATGTAAATGACCAAGATTCTGTCTGTAAATGACCAAGGTTCTGTCTAAGTTCTGTTTATGATGGTCAAAATTCTGTCTATATCTCTGTGCTTTTCCATAGCCACGTTGTGCATTTTTTAAGCCTTGACATATTATTCAAGGGCGTTAGGCGTGTGGAGGTGTAAATCGGATTAGGTGTTTGTTTAGTTTCAAACTTTGAAACATTAACCAAATTAAGAGATATTTTCAATACTTTTGTTGTCAAATTATATTCAAATAAGCTTTGCCGCTACTTCAAAGGATGGTAATACCGTCAGATATGACGTCGTATCAATTCTTAACACGATCCTTGTCATGATGTATTTGAAGCTTTTCATGTTGACATCATTACCTTATCACATATTTGGTTGATTTAATGAGCATGTACATCTGTTTGAACTTACACTCATATTTTTGGCCACATTAACACTTTATGACAAGTTATTGTTCAAATTGTTTAGGAAAACAAAGTGGCACAAAGAGCAAAAGTCACACTAGCACAGCGTTCTCACACAACTAATAATGTTTAAGTTTTACACAGAATGACAAGGTCGATAACGGTGAATGTCACTTGCTTGGATGAAAGTATGTTTTTTTATCAGCTTTCGACTGATGTCTCTATTGATTATCGGTGGTAATTGTTGCTTCCTCGCTTTGTCGTTGTATTCCAATGTATACTCTTCACACAAAAATAAGCAACAAAGATTAAATTCGGTGACCAGTATTTATCACCGAAAATGTGTATCCCATTGTTAAGTCGTGTGAATGTGTGACCTGATTCGGTGACTAATTTAGCAGATCTTCTAACCTCACATACTCGTGATGTATTTCTTATCAGCATTTAACTGACCATTGTATTTTACGACCGGAAACTTTTGGAATCACTGGGGGTGGGACCCACGAAGACCCTGGTAGAATAGGTCTTCAGCAACCCATGCTTGCCGTAAAAGGCGGCTATGCTTGTCGTAAGAGGCGACTAACTGGATCGAGTGGTCAGGCTTGCTGACTTGGTTGATGCATGTTATCGTATCCCAATTGCGTAGGTCGATGCTCATGAAGTCAATCACTGGATTGTCTGGTCCAGACTCGATTATTTACAAACCGCCGTCATATAGCTGGAATATTGCTGACTGCGGCGTTAAGCAAAAAAACAAAAATAAACAAACAAACAAACACTGGGCGTGGGTTCAACTCAAAGAGTCGCAGTGATTACGATCTTGACCAAAACACGTCCACGACCGGCGTCACGTCAGGCGCTATTGTAATTGAACATGTAACTGAAATATGTTCGAGAGGCTTTAGACCCAACTCACTCAGCCACTAACTCAGGGCACGCATTCCTCCAACATGACATGCTGCCCTTGAAGAGCCGGCTGGGAATAGGTCTTCAGCAACCCATGCATGCCGCGAAATGCGACAAAAGGGATCGAGTGGTCAGGCTCGCTGACATGATTGATGCATGACATCGTATCACAATTGCTTAGATCGATGCTCATGATGTCAATCACTGGATTGTCTGGTCCAGACTTGACATAGGCCTTCGTCATATAGCTTGAAAATTGCTGCGTGTGGCGTCTAACAACAAACAAACAAACACATCACACGCCTAGGCCTAACTCACTCACTCACTCACTGAGGTCAAGCATTCCTCCCACGTGACATGCCGTGATATAACTGGTATATGTTGAAAGCGGCGTTAGACCTAACTCAATCACTCACTCACTCACTGAGGTCAAGCATTCCTCCCACGTGACACGCCGTGATATAACTGGTATATGTTGAAAGCGGCGTTAGACCTAACTCACTCACTCACTCACTCACTGAGGTCAAGCATTCCTCCCACGTGACATGCCCTGAGATGGCCAACATACTCAACCACTCACTCACTCACTGATGGTGACGTTGTCAATGTTGACGGTAACGACTGCTACTTCTTCTCTAGGTGACGGCGTCATCGACTTCGTCCCTGAGTACGTGAAGAACGTCATCACGCCGGACTACAGTGTGGAGAACGCAAGAGAATGGTTCAACCTGGACAACACAAACGGGGACGAATTCGTCACGCGTGACGAACTCATGTCAATCGCCCGTCACATAGGCACCCCTGAAGAGCAGGCCGCAGCCCAGGTGTCCGGGTACTACCTCAGCAATGACAAGAATGGAGATGATAAACTAGACTGGGACGGTGAGAATTTATCATAACTCTGTATAAAATCCCGCAATCTGATTGGCCAGTCGCCGTCTTGTGTAAAACCACACTCCGGCGCAGTTGGTGTCTTAGCATAACACACAGGAGTCCGTATCTAAAAATAGACGCCCTCATGCATATTCATGACCATCGGCTCGCGTGTGGAGATGGTCATGAATATGCATGAGGGCGTCTATTTTTAGATACGGACTCCTGTGCATAACACCACTGGCACAAGCTAATTTGCATATCACGTGACTGGACTTTGCTCTTGTTTGTAAACTAACGCGCTTTTTCAGAAATCAGTATAGAACGGACTAATGCAAGTATTTAGTTATGTAGATATGCAACTACAACTGCGAGTGAGTTACATGACAATAATATTTATATCGAAGCCATACGGAGTGCTAGCGATACTGTCACTTTCATATATAATATAAATATATATTGTCATGCACCTCACTGTCGTAGTTGTGATAACATATCTATATCTATATTTCTATTAATTTTGAATTTGTTTTTATTCTTCTATAATGTCATAATAAAACATGTCGGTAAGAAAAATTGGAATACATGCCGTTTTATGCGGCCCTCGTCTGGTTTTAGACCACGAGCCGGAGACATGAAACCTATTTACCCCGAGTGATCCTGCTACAACTTATAATAAACGCAAACATGTTTTGAAATCAATTCATTCAAATTAATACGTCAACAATAATGACTTGTCAGTCTGCTTATTGAATCA